>NC_142337.1:1202500-1555000 GCF_054954075.1 Amborella trichopoda | reverse complement strand
ATTTCATTTTACATGGCTTCATGCCACTTGTACTTTTGTTCATGTAACTTGGCTTCTTGGAAGCTTTCAAGATCACTACCATCGATGAGCATGACATACTCGGTGGACGAATACTTCTGTGATGGTTTCCTTACTCTGGTTGACCTTCTTAACTTAGTTGCAACTAGTGGTTCTTGAGGGGGTTGCTACCCATGCTCAGTTACATCATGTATAGGAGAATTATCACTTGCCACTTCTTCTTGACCTACTTGTACATCTCTCCCATCTTCACATGCAACTGGAGGACGGATTGGAGGAAGTTCTATAAGATCATCCACAAACGCTTGTGGTTTCCCAACTATTCAAAGTCTTCAATTGTTTAATCTTCACAAAATATGACATCTCAGCTTCTTATCACTTTCTTTTCTTCTAGATCCCATAACTTGTAGCCAAATTCTTTATCTGCATAACCCAAGAAGATACACTGTGTTGACATATCTTCAAGTTTTTATCGCTATTCTTTTGATACACGAATGAATGCTTTACAACCAACCACCTTCTAGTGTTCATATGCAGTATCTTTTTCGATCCACACTCTTTTTGGATAATTTCCCTCTAAAGGAGCTGAAGGTGATAAATTAATCAAATAACACGCAATGCGCATTGCCTCACCCTAAAAGGATCTTGCCAATTTAGTAAGTGAAAGCATACACCTGATTCTTTCCACGATAGCATTTCTACTACCCCATTGTACTGAGGGGTATTGGGAACAATCTTCTCTTTTCTAATGCCATACTTTTTACAATATTCCATAAGCATCTTCAAAATATATTCCCCATTATTATCTGAGCGAATACAGTCCAAAGGTTTTTTTTGTTTCCCTTTCAACTTTAGCATGAAAATTTTTAAAAATCTCAAAGACTTCATCTTTGATTTTCATAGCATATGTTTACACTTTTCTAGATGCATCATCAATGAATATAACAAAATATGAGGCACCACCTATAGTTTTAACTTCCTGGGGCCTCATACATCAGAATAAACCAAATCTTTTTCTTTGAGAACTATGTTTAAATGAAACTCTATGTTGTTTTTCAATCAAACAATGAGAACGTTGATTTAGAGATGTACCTGTTAAGTTGGGTAGAGGTTGTTTCTTTGAAAGAATTTGTAGCCCCTTCTCACTCATGTGAACAAGCCGCTTATGCCATAGGTAAGCTAATGAATTTTTCTCGATGGTGTTCACTTCATCCATACATAATTGTACACGTGTCATGTAAAGAGTACAATACTTATTTCCCCTTGCCTCTAGAAGATATCCTTTAGTAAGCTTCCAATGGCCGCTACCAAAGTAAATATTATAGCCTTCTTCATCTAATTTGCCAGTGGAAATCATATTAGGTCGTAGGTCTGGAACATGTCGTATATTATTGAGAACCAATTTAAGGCCAACATTGATCTTAACACAACTATTCCCACAATTTTTGAGGTGCATTCCCATCCTTATGATGCCAAAGTTTCCTGATTTACAAGATGTAAAGAAATCCTTTTGTGGGGTAGCATAGTAGGAAACACCAGTATCAATAACCCAGTTTGCATCTGGACACGCAACACCTAGGCAAGCCTTTTCACAAGCTAAAAAAGTAATTATATCACCATCAGTGGTAACCACAGCGGGCTCCTTGATTTCTATTTTGTTTTTCTTGACTTTTTCCTACCAGTTTTTCTTTCTTAAGCTTTCGACCTTCTCCTTTCATATGTCCGGGCTTGCCACAATGGTAGCAATTTATTCCTTTCCTGGACTTGTACTTCTTCCTATTTTTTCTATGACAAGATCTTGTGATCGAGAGGAATCCAATGATTTTCTTGATTCCTCATTAAATAGACTGCTTGTAACTTGGTTCATTGTTACTATTCCATCTGGTGTAGAGTTACTAAGAGACACCACCAATGTCTCCCAGCTATTAGGTAACGAATTGAGGAGCAATAAGGCCTGAAACTCGTCATCCAACACCATGTTCATGGAAGAGAGTTTATTCAGTATGCTTTGTATCTCATTTAAATGCCCTGCAATTGATGGACCTTCTTTGAACTTCAAATTAACTAGCTTTCGAATCAAGAAAACTTTGTTGTCGGCTGTCTTTCTTCCATACAATCCTTCCAACTTCTTCCATAGACAATGCGTCAAAGTTTCATTCGACGCATGGTGAAACACATTATCATCTAACCATTGTCGGATGTACCCAATGGATTTCTGATTTAGCTTCTTCCACTCCTGATCTATCGTCTCATTTGGTTTGGCTTCATCACCCTCAATGGGAGCATATAAATCTTTGCAATAGAGAGCATCCTCCATCTTAGGTTTCTAAATCAACCTATTATTTCCATTCAGGCTAATCATCCTGCTTGTGTTTGCTTCCATGATTCACACGCAATTTTTTTCTTTATTTTGTTTTGTCAAAAATAATAAAGTGAATAACCAAGGCTATAATACCACTTGTTGGGAAGCAATGTCTTCTCGTCTATATGTGAATCAAAAAAAAAAAATTAAACCTCCAAGAAATAAAAATATAAAATTTGCAGGAAATAAGAAATAAACCAAACACTAAAATTTATGTGGAAAACCCTTCAAAGAAGGGAAAAACCACGGGGCACCACAAATGAAATCCATTATGCAAAAAAATAATTACAATAGTTCTTCCCAAGTTAACTGACAATAACTTGAGGTTAGGAACAAGAAAAATAAGAAAATACTAGGTACCTCTGTGGGATCATTTTTATTTTCTTCCCATTCTCAAAAGAATAATGTATTTCCAACCTTCATTTGCAGCTCCAATTATTCGGGAAGCTCCAAATCTTTTAAGATTTTTGAAAGAAAAACCCTCTACCAATTTCTCCACATAAAAAAACTCTATAGAGAGAAACAATGGACTTTAACCTCTCTATGTAATTTTTTGGTTCACCCTCTCTCTCTAAAAACTAAGAATGACCCCTTTTATGAGAACCCTAATTATTATATTTTTTTTTTAAAAAGACCCATTTAATTTTCCTTTCCCCAAAAATAAGCCCCAACCTCATGGGGTTATAAGTCTTTGGAGTTTGGGAAAAGTCTATAGTAGAGTATACTTTTTGGGATTTTACACAAGGAGAACCATTTACCTTTCATTTACAAAGTCACAAACAACCAGTCATTAGGTACAACAGAAGAAGGCTGAAGTATGCCATTTTTTTTTATAAAGTATGAAAAAAAATTTCTTAGCCCAATTTCACATCTAATAGAGGAAAATTTGAAAACGATCTACAACTATATGTTGGTATGCCACACTTGTAATGTTCCAATAGGCCATTTTGTCATCAGATGTTTGCCAATGCTAGATTTTTTCTTTCTGTTTAGAAGCTTATCGTGGGTACCTGACAAGCAATGCCACCACCCAAAATTCATTCATCAGATAGGTCACTCAATGGCCTAATAGCTAGGAGCAACTATGATTCCAAAGCAATGGTCTAATTATATTGCTATGTACTTTTCCTACTTTTATCATCTTTTAGGAGGACAATATGAAAACGATTGGTATGCCACGCTTGTAATATCCCAACAGGCCATTTTGGCATCAAATACATGCCAATGCTAGATATTTTCTATGTTTGTTTAGAAACTTATCGTGGGTACTTGACAAGGGATGCCACTACCCAAAAGTCATTTATCAGAGGTATAGGGCAGTGAATTCATACAATGGTTCTATAATAATATAATAAAACAATATCCAAAAATTATGTCAGAGCTATTTGTTTGACCCTAAGTTTTTTTTATTCTAATGAACAATAATTAAAGGCAAAATTTGAAAATACACTAAAAAAAGTCGCTTTTAGCCTAATTAATATAGACCATCCATTTTATTGAGATACTTAGATCTAGGCCTTAGAAAGATTTTTTTTCCTTTTCAAATTTTTTAGATAGCTTTATCATCATTCAATTATCAACGTTAAAGAAGAAATAAATTTAATTTTGAATTTGTAACGGCCTAGATCTTGAAATTCACCAAATAGATGATCTAGATCATTGTTGGAGGGGAGTCATTTTGATTATCTAAGGTACAAATTAAAATTTATTTTCTTGGGATTGACTATTGGGATGAAGAGAGTATATGTACAAAGTTTAGGGTCAAACAAATGCGATAAACATGTTTTTGGTTTCATTATATTTCAATGACACAGTGGCATGAGATTATTCCCCCATATGCGTGTGTGTATATGTGTGCATGGGATGGTCTACAAAGAGACCATTTATCTTTTGTTCAAGGAGGTCACAAGATGGTTTCGGGTAAGTCACGAAGTTTGAAATATTTTTATGGAACTATGTGTCTATTCAACGACGCTCTTACAACCATTCATTTTAAAATTTAAGGGATAAGAGTGATTGTGGCCTCCTTACACAGAAGATAAATAGCCTCTTTACCGTCAATCCCTATATATAATGATACCACACTTGTAGAAAACCATCTTTGTGCCATTTGTATGACCCCAAATTGCACTCTCTTCATCATAACAATCAATTCCAAAAAATAAAATTCAGTTTCACCGTACACATAGCCAAACTGAGCTCCGCACAATAAACACATTAAAAACAAAAAAATGAGCCCCATCTAATAGTGAATCTTGATTGTCCCAAAAAAAAAAAAAAAGGAGCCCTTCCAATAGTGAATCTCAACTATCCATTTGAGAATTTTAATATCTAGGCCTTTAGAAACTCAAAATTAGTTTTTTTGTTTTTTAACGTTGTAAATATAATGATAACAAAGCTATCTACAAAATTTGAAGAAAGAAAAGTTCCTTCTAAGTTCTAAATCTAAGCATCTTACTAAATGGACGGCCTATGCTAAGTAAGTTAAAAAATACTTTTTAGGGTGCTTTTTTAAATTTTACTTTTTGTAATTATTCATCAAATAAAAAGTACATATATTTAAAAATTTGGTGAAACAAATGGCCATAGCTTGATTTTTGAAGATTGTTTCATAATATTGTTATATATGAACCGTTGTATGAAATCGCTATATATATAATGTTAACGGGCTAGAGAACATGCTCTTCTATAAACTAGGCATAGCATGGATTATGCTCGGCTTTGCCCTCACTATTACCTGTAGACCTCGATGAATACAAACATGGACAATGAGTTCATTGCTCATTATGTTTTAAGGGATTGTACAAAATGAGGTGGTTACTTTGCATAAGTAAAGGTCACAAAATTTGGATATCTAGACCTTTAGGTTGTGCCATTTCTTTGCACAATTTTTGAAGAAAATTTCAAGGACCTGAAGTGGTCAATGGCACACACCAACTGCCCTATTTCAAACTGCCTCAATAGCTAGGGTCTATTATGACCTGTTATTATCAAAGGTAAATAGTCTTATTGTATGTTTTCCCATATTTGAATATCCCCAAGGTAATTTAATGTCAAAACAAGAGTACAAGGAGATTCAATTAATCATATCACTGATTTTTCTTACCAAAATTGAAAACAAAGTCCTGCTCAAGATTTTTGCTTGATCTATGTAGATTCAGGCTGAAATATTTCATTGGACCACAGCCTTTTAGCAGTGTCAATGGAAGTGTAAAGACCACATGTGTCTTTAGACACATTAAATAAGTTGTAGGTCAGAATAGATGTTCCTGGATAACCTTTAATTTCATGGCCTTAAAAGATGTCTGGATCCAAAGTCTGTAAAGACCTAATTCAATAGCACTCCTACTTCAATTCGTTATTGTTTGAACTCTTGTCCAATGTAGCTTATTGAATCCATTAGTGAAATTTTCCTTTGAGAAGGATGATAATCTTCCCTGTGCTTGTTTCATTGATTGCGTCCCTTTGATGTGTACCAACATTCTCACCTACCCATCTCTCTCACCCATATCTCTCTCTCTCTCTCTCTCTCTCATGATTGCAGTCCCCTACATGACATCAATATTGTGTTGGCAATTGCATTCCTATCTACATGAGTATGGTATCCATTCAATAGCTTGAGATGTCACTCTATGTTATGCAATTGCTCAATAAAAAGCACCTTAAGATTATGATGGTACCAAAGTTGTTTTGACCAAAAAAAAAAAAGAAAACCATATATGCTCTTTAGCGTTAGCATTTGCCGTTAGACTTGTGCGTAAATACCTAACAGGTTGACCATATTTGTAATCTTCAACTTGTATAGTTTGATCAAATCTCCTAACCTTCTCTACTTGAAATTGGTTCTTATGACTGCTTAGTTCATGATAACAATTTCTATGATACCATCTATAATTTTTTGCTTCTGATGCAGGAGATTCACATAGTTAGAAGAACTATACATATGTGCATATATACACACACATGCATGGATTACAGTATAAGATTATCAAAAGACATTGGCAACTGGAAGCACAATACGGGTCTATAATACATATAAAATAAGGTGAAATGATTTGCTGCTTCCATGGAAGCAACTGTGCATTTACATAGTCTGGAAAAAATCACGCTAAGAATATTTTTGGACCCCAAATTAAAAATGCTGGACCTCTGTAAGTGCATGAATTTGGATGTTACAAGGAATTCCTAGTGGTATGCGACAAGACAGTCGACATATCTGTAGGAATATACTAGATATGTTGAATATGTATGCCTGGTACTCCCCCAGGACTCAATGCAGATAAAAGCATTCCGTTGGATTTTGAGTAATAAAATGCCAAAAGATAGTTTGAACACAAGTTTACATGCAGTTTGATGATAAGATTGAATATAAAGCGGCAAATTGATGCGAAGCATTACACTTTAATGGATATGAGCTCCCACCAGTAATAGTTGCTTTATGTTGAGGAAAAGCATATAATAGAACCATTTATTTTTAATACAAGAATCTCGGCTATTGGAAGTAAAATTGGAAGGCTGGGAGTGTACCATTGGTTGGGCTCAAGGTCAAACAAAAAAATTAAAGCTTGTGACAACCCCAAGATGTTAGATTTCACATCTGATGGCTACATGTAAGTGTAAGTGTGACTTGTACAAAAGGTAAATAGTCTTATCGTAAAAAATCCCTTATCTTGAACTCCAAAGATGAATTCTTTTAAATAGTTGAGTGTGGACTACACCCAAGATCTATTAATACTTAATAGAAGGGGGTAATTGTGAACCCTAAATAAAAGTTATGCTCAACACAGTGTCATTGGTTTTAATTTACAAATAATAAAATAAGAATAATCAT
This sequence comes from Amborella trichopoda, assembly GCF_054954075.1. Lineage (NCBI taxonomy): Eukaryota > Viridiplantae > Streptophyta > Magnoliopsida > Amborellales > Amborellaceae > Amborella > Amborella trichopoda. The sequence goes on along the minus strand of NC_142337.1, from coordinate 1,547,789 downwards.
GCCTTTGTGAATCTAAGAGAACAAAGGACTACATGCTGGAGGAATGAGATGCTAGATTTGAGATCACATTAGTACCTATTGATTGAAGCATGGTATTATCTATGTAGTAGCATCACCTACAAAACCTTTTCGCATGTACCAAATGTCTTATCTTTTGGAACTATTTCTGCTTTACCATAAGTTTTGACTCAATGAATTGATTGGTACTACGATGAAATGCATTTGATATATCAATGTTAGTAGCATTGTGAATGTCTTTCTGCTTGTTCTAGAGCTGGTTACTAAATGCTAGGCTTGAACTTTTTTTATTTTAAAAAATAATTTAGAGATTTGATGGTCGTGGTTATTTGCCATATCATGATGTTCTTCTTTTCCTGTACGATTTCCTCCTTTACTTCTTTTTCCCATATTTCTTTTTGGATTAAGAATCTTAGATACCTAAGTCATATTTATCTTTTCACTGTAATTGTATTACCATTGTTTTAAAAAAGTGAATCGGGTACCCAATTAGATACCCGGGGATCCAAATCTGCTCACCAAGTCCAGCTATTGGGAATAGCCCAGTGAAAAAAAGGAAGAAAATTATGAAAAATAAAGAAAATTTGCCCAGGAATTACCTGAGTCCCAATAGTGAGCTGGGCAGTTCACTACAGTGAATTGCTGGTTCTGGGAAATCTAAGGTGTCTCCTTGGGGGACATCTGGATCCGGCTTTCTCTGTATCCAATTAATTGAATAACAATATAATGTAAATTTATACAGAGGGTACAGGCAATACTTGCTAAAACTATAAGATGCAGTTTATATATAGGTGTAGTATACAAGTAGGCACTGACATATTACAATATTCATAATTTGTAGATGCTATATCATTGTAATTGCCATATTTGTTCACAAACTCCTGAGGTCCGATCTAGGGTGATTTCGAGTCGATCACAGATCTACTTACCATGTTGTCCATGAATTTTTATATATTATGAAATTGTCCTTAATTTCCTATTCTTTTAGAAATGGGTTTCAATATTATGTTCTTAGTAGTTGAGAACATTTCTCTCCATCTCATGCACACAACACGTGCATGCACGTAGCATGCACAAGCCAGTTCTTGTATTTATTAGTTTTTCAGTGTGTGAGAGAGAAACATTTATGCTGTATTTTTTTAGTTGATTTCTGAATAAATGTATGTGTGTGTGAGAGAGGGAGATTCGTGTTGCTTGTATTTGTAGCTGATTCTGACAAATTGTGTATGAGAGAGAGAGAAAGAGAGATTGCCGTTACCTAAATTTTGTGTGTCTGAGAGAGATTAGTGTTGCTTGAATTTTGTAGCTCTAACAAGATGAGAGAGAGAGAGAGAGAGAGATTAGTGTTGCTTGAATTTTGTAGCTCTAACAAGATGAGAGACAGAGAGATTAATGTTGAGCTTAATACAGCCTGATCATGTAGCAGATAAGGAGAGACTAATGTTGCTTAAACTTGTAGCTGCTTTCTAACAAAATATGTGTATGTGTTTGTGTGTGTGTGAGAGAGAGGGAGGTTAACAAAATGCGTGTATGTGTTTGTGTGTGTGAGAGAGGGAGGTTACTGTTGCTTGTACTTTTGTAGCTGATTTCCAACAAATTGGGTGGTGATGCAGTGTGTCCTCAAAACCGTTCAGCCACCATCCAAGCAAAGGGGCACGGCGACTTAGGAGAGAGAATATAAGAACGAATTTTGTTTCTCTCTCCTCCATTTACTACTGCAAAAAAAATTAATTATTTGCATTTAGAAGGGTTAAATGGCTCGAGATTTTGGGATGTAACACAAATATGTTTATTTGGGAGTGGACCTTTTGTTTTTCTTTTTTGTATTTTTTAGAAATATATTAATTATTCTGGAATTGAGTGAATGGGTGGCTTATTAAAAAAGGATGTGGTTTGTATAAGGTCGAGGCCCTAAATAATCAAAGTAAGGCATGCCTTTAAGTAATGCTGGAATATGTTGTTTTAGTATCATAAATTTTTATGATGGTTTGAAAATATATTTTCAAATCTTATTATAAAATTAAAAGACTAAAAAATAGTGTATATCAAATAGATCTATGAACACTTGAAAATTTTGAAAATTGATGATCTAGATAATACATTGCAAATACATCATTTCCTAGACTTGAAATCTATTTTTTCTCATGTCTATACACCTTGAGGTCGAGATGATCGAATTGAGGGTTTTCAGCATCGAAACAACCTCTTCTAGTGAATTTTTAAGGTGCGCCTTAATTTGATTGTTTAGAGCCTCGCATTTATATAAACTTTTTCTATTTAAAATTTTAAACCATTTGAGCAAGAATATTTGAAAACTATATAAAATATATTAATTGCATACTACCCATAAGAGAAATTATTTAATACTCTACCGATTTTCAACTACTTCAATTTTGTATCGTATCATGAAATTAAATCAAATTATATTGGTAGAATATTAAATAGTTCATCTATCATATTTGGATAAATTTTCCAGTTTATATTTGATCTCATATGACCAAGTACCATAGGAGAATACTTTACATTCGCTCCCCAAAACAGATAAGCGCTGTTGGATAAATTCATATGCAAGTTTCTTTGTCATGGGTTTAACTTGCTGTTGAATGATTCTAATAAGCAAGCATAGATATGAATGAGAGAGAGAGGATGCTTTTCTTGTAATTGTTTGAGAGGATGCTTATTTACGGGACATTTTTTTTTTTTTTTGGGCCAAATATTCAAATCATTTACATAATTGGACCAAATGCGCCACTTCCAACCAAAAAGATCTTAGAAGCCACAGGAGATGTTGTTCTCTATTATATCATTTGATGGCATTCAAATAATCACCTTCTACAACACATAAATGGCTCGAAAGTCTTTCCTCAAATAGCTTTAGGCCTTGCAGCAAAGAAGCAAATTCAGGTTTGCTGTGGCAAGCCCACAAAGACCGGCATAACACTACAAAATCTCTGCATTCCAATCTCTTACAACCCCCACGTCACCACCTCTGGGTTACCCATAGAACTTTTATCAAAATTAAGCTTATAACTACTAAAAAGAGGGGGCCTCCCATTTCATCCTTTGTCAAAACACTCATCTTTACAAGATTCGCTACATCAATCTCGGAAATTCCCCATCGCTCTTTTGTTTTTGAAAACCAACACCACAAAGTATGTATAATATTACTCCAAATCCTCTCCATTGACAAAAAATTACTCTTAAATGTCGTGCGATTTCTCTCATTCCACATCTCCCAAAGAATAACCCCTTTAACGATTTTAGCATGTCCCACTTTAATACAAAACTCCAGCTCCAAATGATTGACACAAAGGGCAATGTAAGAGTGTGTTTTTTTTAAAGAGAGACAGATTCCTACTTCCAGCCATACAACAAACCTGTCAAAACAAGGAGTAGAGGGCGTCCTTACTTTTAACCAAACACCTTACCTTTCAATAAAGAGTAGAGAGAGAGAGCTTTAAGTTCTAACCAGACAACCTTGCTTTCAATAGGTATAGTAAATGCTTATTTTTAACACAAATTTGGAGAGTGCTTATATTGTTGAGAGAGTGAGAGAGAGAGATGGTGGTGAGGTGCATTTATGTGAGAGGTTCGCTGCCTCTCTGTCTCTAATTCTAAATGCTGGCACATGGGGTGCAGGGAAACTTAAAGGGGATCTCTCTCTCTAAATGAGAAGTTTCTTTTCTTCAAAGTGACAATCAACACTGTTGCTGTTGTCCTGCAACTGTTCTTTCAAAATCCCCCCCAATTCTCCACCTCTCCTCTCCCTATCTCATTATGAAACCTACACTCTCTCTCTCTCTCTCTCTCTCCATTACAAATACAGTTTTAATAATTTCACAGTGAGTTCAAATAAGATCTTCCTCCCTCTCTCTCCGTCTTCTAAATTTACAGTCGATTATCTCAACAGAGGGAAAATGTGAAGATTAGATTCAACAAATTTAAAATAAACATTAATAAATAGTAAAAATAAGATCTAAAATAGTATAAATTATGACTCAAAGTTTATTTTTTCAAATTCATGATTGTAGTTGTCGATATTAGAAACCTTTATGTCCAAAACCAAGATATAACGGTATAAATGTATAGTTGCACACCAAAAACCCATCGTGGTATAAATATCTCTCTCCATATTTCCAACTAAGCAAAGTAATACTAACTACTATCATCTATACTCCTATGTTTGTTGGGTCATTTCCTAGAGGGTGTAGTTTATACAAGACAACTTTATAAAAATAAGGTTTTAATATTCGACATTATTTATTTTAGTTGGACGGTGTAAATTTCATGTAATATTAAAAATAGTATAAAAAAGTGACATGTCGTATCAGACATTATCAAATCGACATGGTTCAAATAAAATTAACAATATACATTCTTCGAACCTTGCTTCTACGAACAAAGTTGACCTTACATCAATCAATTTGTTAAGAAAGCGGTTCTTACAAATTGTATGGGCTATATATTGGGATATGGATATCTTTGGTTCATATTGATATACATCATTATATATATATATATATATATAAGGTTAGGTATCTAAAAGATAAAGACCAAGTTACTTGGTCATCAAGTTATCATATCATAATTATCTTTTCTAATTGTGTGATTATCCTCTATATATATAGAGGTACTTCAGATTAAACTAAAATAGTGAAGATGTAGCCGGTTGGGCTTTGGATTTGTAGACGTAAGGATTCGGTCTGAATCACGTAAATCTTGTGTTATCTCTGTTCTCTCTTCTTCTTTTTCCATTCTATGCTCCCACAAATTATAACGCTATAGTTCATAAAGGGAATCATCTACCTTTAATAATGTGGTTCCGTTTTTTCTAATGCGTATGAAAGAGAGACTCTAGGGGCCAAGTTCATGATGACCAGAATGAAATGGAAATGTAAGCATAAGGGGTTGTTTTAAACGACTTTTACACAATATGAAAAGATTTCCTATTCCTGTGGGAGTATACTATCTTTTTACTCCATTGGGCAAAACTTATTTTAGGGATTTTTTTTTTATCTCAAATTTTGGAGATGTGATATCAAGAATTTGGCAAATGACTCCAAGAAAAAATTTAACTTTCAGTCTCTATGTTCCTAAAATGTACAATTGTCCCTCTTTTTATCACTTGGGCATGGAAGGTTCTAGAGAAGTCTAGGTGGTCCATGTGAGCTCTAGAGGGATTTTAGAATCAATCTAAGAAAAAAAACTAGCAAGGAGCTCCCTAGAATAATGTATAGCTAGAATGTTCCTAACTGTTGGATGCCTGACACTTGTACATAATTTTGACCATTGGTTGTAAGGCCAGTGCCTATATATCAAGGTGAGGACCCCTCATTTGTAGAGCACCTCAAAACTTGTAAGCATTTAAGTTTTAGTTTAGTGGAATACTAAGTGCTCTTCCCATTCAACTTGTGTGTCCAGCAGCTATCCTTCCGTACTTAGTTGGTGCATACTTATGCTCGTGGTTGGGAAGACTAACTTGTCCTTGACGCATTGAGGTGCCAGTGCAGCACGGCCAACGCACGTAACTTCACTAGGGCCATGACAAGTGGTATTGGAGCCCAGTTCGTGTGGGCTAAGAGGGAGACGCCATGGCTTCTAGGGTGACTGATGGTGACCAGGCTCGTCCCGGACCATCGCTTGGGACAAGTCCCGGGACCCTTTGGCTGCCTTCGATAAACTACTTCCACAATTAGATCTCATTGTGGCTGATGACAAGACCAATTTCGTGAAATTGGCTACAAAATAGAGGGTGAGGAACTCAGGAATGAGACATTGGTTGCACTGAATAAGATGACGGACACCCAACAGAAGGATGGAGAATCTTTAGAGACCAAGATGATGGCCATCCTTATGAAACTGTAGCAGCACTTACAGAAACTGAGAGGTGATCTGACTCCATACAAAAAAACTGTGGGCAACGGAGGCCTTGTGGTCCGAGATACACCTAAGGTACGAACCCCCAATCCTAAGACCTTTGGTGACTCCAGAGATGCTCGAGAATTAGATAACTTCTTGTGGCAAATGGAAAGATACCTTGATGTCACCTACACGAGGGATGAGAGGGCCAAGGTACATAGCCACTATGAACCTCATAGACACGACCACCCTGTGGTGGCGAAAAAGGCATGCTGACATTGAATGAGGTAGTTGTGCCATCGATACTTGGGATGATTTCAGAAGGGAAAGTAAGAAGCAATTCTATCCCGAGAATGTGGCATACTTGGACTGCAAGAACCTAAAAAGACTGAGGCACACTGGGTCAATTTGATACTATGTCAAGGAATTCTCGATCCTCATGTTGGAGATTCCTGACATGGCAGAGAAGGATATATTCTTCAACTATATGGATGGCTTGTAGCCATGGGCTGAGCAAGAGTTGCAACAACATGGGTGAAGGACCTCGCATCGACCATGGCTATGCAAGCAACCGGTGGAATTCAAGAGGAACGGCCCATAGTGGCTAAGGAAAAGGTGGGGGAGATCTAGAGAGAGCCTCCACCCACAGAGAGGTTTCTTACAAGCCTCCAAGCTGGAAAGATGGCAAAAGTGACAAAGAAAACAAGACACGGCCAAGCCCCATATTGTAAAGTGCTTCATTTGTGATGGAGCACTCCGGGGAAAAGAATTCGCCAAGAGAAAGGTCCTCATTGCCCTTGCAGTGAAACTAGATAACCCACCCACTCAAGGGAGATGATGCAGAGTCTCAGATAGGTTTGTTACAGCTCTTTAATGGAATAAAGGACTGTGCCTGAGAAGCCCGTACCACTAAGCAAAGAGCTCATGTATGTAGAGACAAGGATCAATGGGAAGCCCACAAAGTCCATGGTCGATACGATACGGGTGCCATTCATAATTTTGTCTCCGCTGAATTGGTCAACCGGTTGAAGTTACAATTTGCCAAAGAGACTGGATGGATTAAAGCTGTTAACTCAAACGCCAAGCCTATGCATAGAGGCCGAGGGGTTAGACACAAGAAAAAATGTGGAGGCCTATGTTAGGACTTGTGTACCAACTAGACAAGGTAGAGCAACAACGACCAGGAGGACTCTTGGAACACCTCCCCATGCCAGAAAGTCCATGGCAGAGCGCATCGATGGATTTCATCTCCTCCCTACCCGAATCTGAAGGGTTTGGGTCAATGTGGACACCTTCATTGTGGCAACACCACCGAGAAAGCTAGACGGCTATTCAAGAAGAATGTGATAAAATACTGGGGTATGCATGTCACGAAGCATTGTCAATAATCGGGACCTGCGGTTTACCAGACGGTTTTGGATTGAGCTATTCAGCCTATTTGGGGTCTGACCTACTTTTCTTAACCAACTTCCACCCACAAATTGATGGACAGACCCAAAGGATAAATGTGCTCTTGGAGCTACACTTTGTGTGAGCGCTAGAGAAAACTTACTTGACATATAGTTCAACTTTCTTATAAGGGAAAATTACAGATAACTCAAAAAAAATAGACCAATTTACCCCGACCAATTTTTTTTTTTTTACTTTTTACCTTAAATTTAATTTTTCTAGTAAATACCCTCAAGTCATAGAAAAGGCAAAATGAAAACCAAAATACCCTCGGGAAAGCATGCAATCCCCCACAAAATGGGGCAATCCGACACTTTGCTTTTGGAAAGCGTTGGGGCAATCCGGCACTTTGTTTCTGGAAAGCGTACATTCCGTCATAAAATAGAGACAGTTCAACACTTTGGGCATGCAATCTGACACAATGGGGTGGCACTTTGCTTCTAGAAAGCAAGCAGTCCATCACAAAATAGAGGCAGTACTTCGGACGTGCGGTCTGGCACAAAATGAGAGCGGCCCGATGCTTTGGGCTTCTAGAAAGCATGTGATCTAGACACGAAAAAGAGGCAGTCCAGCACTATAGGTATTATATGAATTTTTTTATTTGAGAGATATTTATTAGAAAAATTCAATTTAAGGTAGAAGTTGCTTAAAAAACTTTGTCAGGGGTTTGAATTGTTTCTTATAATCGTGAGTCTATTCCCATTTGAGTCAGTGACGCTCCTAATTCCCTCGTGGCTGGCCAGGTGTGGGCAAAAGCCCTGCAGCTTATCACGTGAAAACACAGACTTGGCCCGATGAAAAAGTGGGTAGATAAGTAAATAGGGTTGGTCAATGTGGGAGATTTGGGGCTCCAACCCCAACAGTTCAAAGTGTTTGGGAAGGTTCACAAGGGTTTGGTATGAAGGACCTTTCCTTATAACCGAAAAGGTAGAGGTTCAACTACACCGAGAGAGAGAGAGAGACAACTCCTTCCCTGGCCCTAATTTTACCAATGTAAAAACAAAAACCAACATGGACATAGATGGGCCATTGGCCTTCCTTCCACCTATGTGAATCGTGAAGTCATTGCATTTCTATTAAGGCCAGGCATTTACGCACAAAGCTATTTTACAAAGGGAAGTTATCCTAATTTGGTTTTGATTTCTCAATAGTGGCCTTCAAATTTAGCTATACTTTTAACAAGGAGGAAGCAATCAGTTATCATCAGGTGATGGGCTTCCATGAAATTCAAAGAGCATTAAGTGATGTTTTGATACTTCACATGGACCTCTGTGTGAAGAATTAATGGCTTTGCCTGTTAAAAAGTTGGGTTGTCTTCCCACATTAAGGCCATACAAAAGAGAGGGACCATATTCATGCATGTTTCCAACATTTAGTTAAGAGGTGAAAGAGAAAGAGTTGCATGTTTCCAACATCTAGCATGATACATTTAGTAAGAGGGGAGAGAGTCAATACCTACACCCACTGTTTTATGTATCTTTCCAAAATTTAGGAAGAGGTAAGAGAGACTTGAATACTTGATACCTGTGCGTGCTGTAGGAACAGGTTATGCTTTCCACATTAAAGCATTATGGCCCTCAAGAAGCCACATCAATCCTGATATTTTTCAGTGATTGAAACAAAAGCAATTACACTGAGTTGGTCATCAGCAAAGACCCAAAGACCCATTTATGAGACCCCCCACTCTCTCTCTCTCCACCTTGACCTCTTTCTTTTCAGCGCTATTATCAGTTATCACATAAGAATCAATAACAAAAAGAAGTTCCAAATTTTGTAATATTATTTTTACAAACGGAAAACAGTTAGGAACAGACGAGAAAATGGGAGGGCGGTGTTTTAAAATATAGAATCAAGTTTTGAATTGGCCCTCAGGTAAAACCGAATCGGACCTGCCGAAAAGGGCATAAGCCAAATGGGGAAATTGGAGAAAATAATGATAAAAAAGTTAAAAAGGGTGAGAATTGGGCAATTCCAGGCGCCACAACCCAACTTCCCCACCCAACTAACCTGATCCAAATGGAGATCCAAACCGAGCAATTCTGACCAATGTCTCCATTTTTTTTATAATCACCAGTCAATGGCTTTAAAGATAGGGAACTCCAAATATTCAAGTTTATTATCCATGACATTGAGTGGAAAAACAAGGCCAGTATAGAGAAGGGAGAGAAAAACATTAAGCTCCATTCACATATTTCAAACTATCAAATGGACCTTAAAGAGCAAAAGAGACGAGGTGAGTGATGGATGAAAAGCAACATTAAGGTTGCAAACTCTCATATGTGTATGTGTGTGTGTGTGTGTGTGTGTGTGTGAGAGAGAGAGAGAGAGAGAGAGAGAGAGAGAGAGCAACTGTGCATGGCCACACACGACTATACCATATTTCTACTATGGATGGCAATCAAGATGTTTTCAATAAAACTTCTTCCCTATGATTTATACAGGTACATAGTCCTGGAAACATTTCAGAATTACAGCCATAGTATCTAAGCAATTTCATTAACACTATTCCTAAATGAAGTAGAGATGGCACATTGATTCAGAGTATGACACTGATTTGGTGGGTTTAAAGGAGTACTTAGCCCCGGCAAGCATTAGAAGCAACAATTGTACAACATCTAAACAATGAAAGGTTCCTGATATCTAAGATTCCAAAGAGTTTACAGACACTATAAAATTGACTGGCAGGGTTGATGCAAATAAAGCACTCACTTGGGTTGATTCCACAGTCTACATCAGCTTTTCTTGTTTGATAGGCGTCTCACACCACAACATTCCTTAGGCTTTGGAAAAGGACATTACAGATGGAAATAGGTTCCATACAGCTAAGCCATGGCTCCCTGATCAACAGTGAATATAAAGCAACTTACACAATGGGAGACCAGACCAAGATTCCAAATGACCATATTCTCCTTCCTGTAAATGCCCGCCATTAAAGCACCAAAGCTATGTTAAAAAAGATCGCTCATTTCGGTCCAAAAGTTCCCCATTATGAAGACTATAAAATGAAATACAGGGAATCACCATAACTTAACCAGTCATAGATCCACTATAGAAGAAAAGAAACAAACCCATTGATCTTGAACTTGTTTATTTCATAAGAATTTCCTTCTAACAAGTTCACATATTTTATGGGCCAAAGTAACCTTCACCCAAGACCATCTTTCTAGTTGCAGCGAAGGAGCCCCATCATGGATAAGCAAACATCTTCTCTGTACAACTCGCCCCTTCCATAGATCATTCCATCAAATACCCATAACATTTATATATAAGAAGACTCGTAAATCAAAATAAGAACAGCAAAAAGTTTCATACTTTATCTCCTCTATACAACCTCTCAGACCCAAGCATTTTTTCGCTGCTCTCCAGCTTCCTCTGATCACTTAAGAAGAAGAAAAGTCACAGATCTTTCCAGGAAACCCACTTCAAATTTTGCATTATCTGCACCCAATCCTTCGAATTCCCATGGTTAGAACTTAAAAGGAATTCATCTCTAGACAATAAGTCCGGCGCTTAACAAGCAAACTTGCAGCTGTTCTAAAAGGCTCTTCAAAAGCCAAAGAAACCCAACCATCAGGAACCTTTCGAATTGGTTGCTCACTGGGCCTAATGGCCACAAGAGTTGCACCTTTCAATACCATACCACCAGGTAACTCCATATAAGGTGCATACCAGAGTTTCATATTAAGAGCTGGAACTTGGGTTCTGCTTGATGAAGCACAAGGTGATAAAGGTTTGACCCTAAGCTCGTGTAACTGCTCTTTATTCATCGACAAAACGCCTTGACCATCAGAATCAGTTAAAACCAGATTTTCCAAAGTTGGGTGATCTGAAATAATCTGCTGAAGAAGATAATGCCTAGCTGATGCAGCAATTAAGGAGCTTATGGTCCAAACTACTCTCAATTTCAACCCCCCATTTGTGTAGAAAGGGTCAGGGAAATTGGCCCCATCTTCAATAGCCCCAGGGTTATTCTCGGAAACGAAGCCATCTTCTTCAAAAGACACCGTAGTTTTCTCTTGGTTTGTAACAGAAGAGGCCCCTAAAATCACACAACTCTCCAATGTTGTGCCAAAATCTGCCTTCCATTTCAACAAAACCCCCTCTTCAATCCCCAATTCACCACCAGGAAGAACAATTCTGAGGCTTTGGATCTCATTGAAGTTTTTCAAAACCTCATTGGGAGAATGGTGAGATACCTCGGTTAAACCAGTTTTTCTTGGGCCTAAAAGGTGTTGCAGAACCTGTAATGGCTTTGAGAAACTGCACACAAAAAACTTTAAAAAACTGCTGAAAACCCCTTTCCCCTTTCCTGATATCCCTGTTTCTTCATTAGAGATGACGCAATCTACCTTAACAACAACGTTATCTACCTGAGGAATTAGGGCATGGAACCTCTTTGAGACAACACAGCATCGACCTAGAGCTTTAACATCCCCGATCTTGTTGAAGACCAGTAAAAGAAGAGAATCAGGTAGCCTATCAAAGTGATCCAACTGAGAAGACGGCGATGGCTTACCTGTAACCACTGAAATTTTTTCCGGCAAGCTCTTTCCGGCGTGTTTCGGGAATATATCACACAAATGAGACGCTTTTCCGGTCACCTCTGCAACTTCTTCCAGCCAGATTTCTCCGGCGAGATCAGGCACGAGAGCCATGGCTACGTATGACCCTCAGCAGAGATAGAGCAAGTGTAAGAGCGGGCGACTCAAACCCTATTCCGCCATAACAGTGGGTAACGTCCAACGTCTCTGCAGATCTAGGGTTTGGCCATTAGGGCAGGGACCAGGAACACAGGCAAGAGAGAGAGCCTGAAACCCTAAGCCCCCATTAATGCGAGGGTCTCTGTAGATCTAGGGCTTGTAGTTTGTACAGATCTAGGGTTTTGCAGATCTAGGGTTTCGTGAATCAGGGCTTTTCCTTTGGCACTTTCTCTCTCCTGCAGGTTTTTTCCTGGGTAGTTTAGAGAGAGAAGGAGATCGCAAAGGGAGGGGTTTCAAAAGATGATTGGACAGAGAGGAGGAAAAGAGCCAAAAAATGATGAAAATAGCCTTGCGTTTTATGGAAATGACGAAGCATCCCGTGACGAGAAAAGACGAACGCGGTGCCACTTTGTCTTCTTATTCCCGAAACGCCCTCGACTCTTCTGGAAATGTCAACAAATTAAACATAACCCTGACTTATATGAAATTGTCAAGAGACTCCCTTGCATTTATTTTTCGAGAAATTTACCGAATGCAACTAAGAATTGAAAACTGTTTAATTTTGGTTCTAGGTGTATTTTCATAATAACCTCCAAGTTTTATTTTGATGTGCTATTTGAAAATCGAACGAAAATCATGGTAGACAATTTGAAAACAAATAAATAAAAAACACGAGTAAAATATTAAATAGTTCAAAACAGTGTTTTGAAACTATGTGATTTCTGTTCTAGGTCATTGATTCAATGAGCGGAATCTAGCCGAGATCCAATCGGTTCCAGAATGTGCTCCCCTAAAACCCTCATTATCATTTTTTTTTTTTTCGTCTTTCTTTAAACTTATACAATGTTTCATGTGGCCCATGTATCCCTACTCTATGAACCTCTATTGTAATTTTCATTTTATCTTATTTATTTTTTATTTTTTTGGATCACCAATCAAGATGATTCGAGAACTATTTGGATCGCCGATCTAGACCGAGATTCGGGGTGGACGATCGGCACAAGGAAGGACCTTTCGATTGATCATTTTGACATCTATGAATAAATACAAAAAAAAATCTAAAAATAATGCTATTTGTAACATATTATCTTTAAAAAGAAAGTATGTGGATAGTGGAATTAATAAAAATATGGGAAGAGTAGGATATTGTTATTTGTAACATATATATAAGATGTATATTGTAATCAATAAATATGGAAAGAGTAGGATATTGTGTCTTGTATTTTATGGTAAGTCTGTGTATAGTTTAGATGTCTATGATTTAGTTAGTGTCATCCGTAATTTGTCTATAAAAGACAAGTCTGTATATTTATATCAATTAATGGACACAAGGAGTTTCTTCATAGAAATATGAAACTGTTCACATGATATCAAAGCTAAATTCATCTTAACTGTATCCATTTCTTGTCTCTAAAGTATTGTCGCCGATTTTCAAGGTGAATCTGTTGCTCACCTAGTCGATGCAACTTTTGTCAAGTAGTGTTTCGCCTTTTACGATGTGCGATCTCTACCGAGTTGTATTTCCACTTTTTGATCTGTCTATCCGTGGAGTTGTGTTTCGACTCTCTGATCTGTCTCTATGCCGAGTCGTGTTTCGACTCAATTGGTGGACACAAGGAGCCTCATCAGAGAAATCTGAGACTCTTGATATTATCTAACCTATCTATTTCAAAAAATAATTAGTATTTACATATCAGATCTACATCATTTTTTCGATATCAAAATTAGGGGCCTAAATAGATTTTTAGATTATTAAAAGGGTTTCCGACACCTTATTTGAATTAGGGGTGAAAATAGATTTTTAAACCATTGTAAGGGATTTCCACACCCGATCGGTATCTTTCAGCAAGATGTAGATATCTTGATTTGAAGATGACAACTTATACAAACTGGCACCTCTAAAAAGAACACGCATCTAAAATTAATTACTACTTAAAAAAAAAGAGATAGAGACTAGAGAGAGGGGGGCTTTTCCCTCGAGAAAGATAGGGTGTACAGAGAGTTAATAAGAAAAAAAGCTTGGACTCGAGGACATAAGGCAAATATGGAGTAGAGAGAGATTAAAGCAGCTGTGGAAGAGAGAGAGAGGGAGTGTTTTTTTTTTTTTTGACAAAAAGAAATGGAATAAAGAGAGTTCATAAATAAATAAATAAATAAATAAGAAAAAAAAAGAAAAAAGATATGGTCTCTACAGAGAGAGGAGAGAAATGGACATCTCTGGTTGAGAAGGGAAACATGGAGTAGAGAGAGAAAGATGGGTTATTGTTCTTGAAAAGATGTGGTTTATCGAAATGGATGCGTGAAGAAGAAAAAGAAAGTGGTGACGCATGAAAGCTCCTTTGTGAGAAGGCATGGGTTGGCAATTGGTAGTCCACTAATCTAGAGAGAGAAAGAGGAGTGTCATTTCGAGTAGAGAAAGAATCTTTTGTGGCACCCACTTCACTTTAGGTGTTTGCCTCTTAACCAGTCTCTCTCGCTCTCCAGACAATGTGTGGGATTTGGTGGCACCCACTTTAAATGTCGTCTGAAATGTAGCATTAAGTAGTAATATCTCTATACTTTTCTCTCTCTTGATCTCAAATCTAGCATTTTGAGCGATCTCTCTCTTGATCTCAAATCTAGCATTTTGAGCGATCTCTCTCTTGATCTCAAATCTAGCATTTTGAGCGATCTCTAGAGAGACCCATGTCATCAAATCTCCCCTCTTTTTCTCACCCTGTGTGAAAATTAGTGGGGTCAGGTCGGGGGTGCAGGTGGGTTCAAGGTTAGATACGAAAAAAATTATGATACGACCCGAATTTGAATAAAAAATAAAAAATAAAACTAAATATTTTATTATATATATAATTAAATATTATAATTAAAAATATAAGGTTGTATTTAATTAAACATTAATAATTAAAAATATAAGATTGTATTTAATTAAATATTAATAACTTTATTCAGATTGGGACGGTTGCGCATGAATCCGGACTTGAATAGTATTCGGGTCCAATTTTTGGACCCATACCTAGGTTAGGTCTCAAGCCGGATCCGGGTCCATTGCCATTCCTATTAAGTGATAAAGAAAATCACTGGCTTGACTTGGAATTCATGGAGTTCACTAGCCCCATAGCGGTACCACTGCCCGAGTCTGAGTGAGTCGGCTTCGCATATAGTATGGTGAGAAGAACATGAAAAAAAAGTATTTAATTTTCAATTTCTTAACCGCTAAACATATCTTACCTCCTTTTTGACCGATTTAGACACAATCAATCCCTCTTTGCCCCAAACCTTTTTTTTTTTAATCAACATCTGCATTTAGGTGATGTTTTTTTTTTTTATATATAAAAATCTCATCATTTTATAACTTTAAAATCTGATACACCTTTCTTGCACACTCTTTCTCATTTCTCAACCAAATCATTTTAGTTCAGAAATGTTGGTATTGGAGCCCTTTAACAGACACTGATAACAATTTGTTGTCCTGAAAGGTAAAAGATAAGAAATTAGGATTCCAAATTTTGCGGTTTTCTTAACCCAAAATTGGAAAAAAAAAATTTCCCTCATTTTCCATCAAATTTATTCAAACTTGTCCCAAATGTTCCTAATACATTTATCTACAAAGCTCTGACAAAATCTTTTGAATCAAATGAGATGTTTTATTTTTCAGCCATTTTTTGCCATTCAATTATTAAAAGTTTTTAGTTTTATTATTTGATTTGATTTTGATTTTCAGATATATGAAATCAAATATTTGGCTTCGAATATATGATTTTATAATTTCTTGTTATTTTTCTATATTTTCTCCTTTCTCTATTTTCGAGCGTTGACCCGACCCATCGGTCTGATTTTTAAAACATTGCTCTCTCACTCTTCGCTATATGCATGTAGCCTAACAAAGGTGCATTTGGCATCAAATATCTTGGGTTTGGCCCTGTTTGGACAGACCAATAATGACGGGTAAAAGCATCTTTTTCAAATAGAATATATTGAAAAAAAAATATCTGTTTGAAAAAATAGCCACTAATGAACGGTCTAATTAGACATTTTATCCAAGTTGCCCCATTTGCCCTTGGTGATAAACTGCATACCGATAAATTTTTTATAAGGTGTTAACTTTATACTATGGAAGTAAGGTGCCCTCCAAATCTCCATTTAAAAGAGTTGTTCTAATGTTGGAAACCCCCATCTCGAGGTGTGTTGAGATGAAATATATTTTTAGGTCCTCATAGGAGTTCGTGATATCACAATTACATGTTGTAATAGGATTTAGAGATGTGAAATAATTTGATTGTTTAAGGTTGACACCTTATACAAACTGCACCCTTCATTGCATATAGCTTTTTAATTTACAAATTGGA
Source organism: Amborella trichopoda (assembly GCF_054954075.1). Classification (NCBI taxonomy): domain Eukaryota; kingdom Viridiplantae; phylum Streptophyta; class Magnoliopsida; order Amborellales; family Amborellaceae; genus Amborella; species Amborella trichopoda. Next base: position 1,531,420 of record NC_142337.1, on the reverse strand, counting down.
ATTAAAAATAATAATAATGCGTGGACTTTGAGAAAAAAATTAACTAAGCTGCTGCTATCGAAACTATAGGGCATGTTCGTTTCGTGAAAGTCATAGCGTTCGTGTTTCTTATATGGGAAATACGACATTGTTTTGAAAGTTGTTTCAGTAACTTCCAAAACGATGTCCGGTAGACGTTATTTTGTGGAAGCCACTGCCTCCATGCTAACCCCCAGATGAGATGCTGCAGATTTCAAACGATTTGGAAGTAGGGACCCCCAAACTATTGAATTCACTAAAAAAGACTACCCAACTAGCGTTTGAAAAACCTCCTGGCCTGATCAAAATCACCCAATCCAACATGGGATTGGTAAGGGAAGATCCAGATTTCTTACAGGACCAGAATTGGCTGCTTTTTGCCCTTTTCATCATTTGATTGATTCCTCTCCTTTTGATCCCATCTTTTCTCTAAGGACCGCATGACTCCCATCGTTTTAGATGCCTTGGGACAGTCTACGGGAGCTCGAGCAAGTCCCGAACCTAATCTATGTTGTTTAAAACACTGATCCTAATGCATGTATTGCAAAAAGATTACAAACCACATATCATCAGACTGACAAAAAAGACTAATTGTTACAAAAATAACATTTTTCTAATTGTGAACTTGGGATACAATTAGGCAATGTTACTTCTACTTTGGGGAGATTTGCACATGGTGATATACTCTCGAGCTGGGAAGTTTGCGACTATAAACTTCTCCGAATGCATACACACATTCGATGAGGGTAAAATGGATTTTCAAAATTTTACCCTTATCGAGGCTAGTCTCATTTTTAAGCATACTTGCACCACTTTCCTATCACAAAGGGTGTCACAACCAAACGCCTCCTAAAGGACTGTGTGCATTGTCGACTACTTATGTGGGTGTCCAAACAGACCCTAGAGATATATCATGCACATGTGAAGCCCCACTGCTAGAGTATGACACAAAATATAATTTCTTTCTTGTTAGAACTAGTACTGCTTTGGCATGCTATTGTTCTTTAAAAATATTGGCAATGATCATTTTGGTTAGGGAAATGTCTGGCCAGAAGCCCTGCTTAGGGGAGTGAGATCAATCAATGGCTAGCTAAAGTGAGTCCCTTTTAAATTTATTTGATTGATGAAGAAGGGCACATTTGTGGAGAGATTTGTTTGAATACAGTGAAACCTTTATAAACTAGATGTGTTCTATGAACACATGTTGATGCATCATGGATAAATGATTGTCGGATATTTAAGAAAAATAACTTCTTTTTTTTTACCTCACATCTTGAAATCTTACTGTAAAAATACTTAATTTCACCTAACTATCTCCTTGTTCATTAAATGGTGTGACAATTTAAGTCTGGTGTTTTTGACACATTTATCAAATAACTCGTGTGCCTACATATGCATATGGGTATGTGTGCGAGGTAATACTAGTAGGCATATATGCATGCTATGTACTTATCTACCTGTGTTCATTTATGCATGTTGATAAAACGGGGCAGCCCCCTTTCTTCTCTAAACACTCACCTGGAAATTCTAAGGTGGATATCAGAATTCCTAATAAAGAAAACCCTGGTCTTTTGCCTGAGGGAGCTAGTGTACAATTTGCTCAAGCAAAAGCACAGTTTTCGAGTGTTCATTTCAGAAGCCAGTCTCAATATGTGAACTGACTTTTTTGTTATAACTGTTGTGAACAGTTGCTCTGTTTGAAGGAAACCGAGAGATGCACAATTGAAATGCAAAATCTGCGAGAGTGCACATAATGGTGCACATCCCCTTTTATGTTATGATATTATTCTCACGGCAACAACAATTCCAAACTTCTTTCCCCCAGGTTAATCTTACAGTTCAGTCATAACAAGCACCCATCTGTGACCAACTTGAGCAGGTGACTGCTCTCTCTCTCTCTCTCTCTCTCTCTCTCATATACGTGTATAGTGGTACAAGGTTCACTCCGATTGCTATATATATAACACCTTGGATTACCTGTTGTCCTTTACTTTGTATATCCAAAACCAAAAATTAGGATTCTGTATCCGGGACTTTGTATGTATGACGCCAGCACCTGTCGCAAGGTTCATGAGGAGTTGGTTTGTGAGCATTTGGCATTTGTTTCCTCATCACTGGTAAATCCATCTCTAGCACATTTTGTAACACCATCGATGCTTCATTTAGCTCCTCCAAACTGGACAAATCACCAAATTTTATCATGAGGTTCCTCTAGAGTCCACACTAGTTAATAAATAGTGGTTCCACACTAATTTATAAATAGTGGTATAAGTTTCATTGAAATGGGACAATGGGTGCACCTTATTCCAGTTATTGGCATAAAAGGAAGCCTCGAGTCAGTAGTACTCTTGCTATAAAGAATAAAGATAGTAGAAGTTTGTATCACCATGACAACTGATTTGAGGCTCGCACATGGGTCTTTTCTTTAGATTTTTACAGTTGATGGCAAGTCCATCAAACCTTGTGCATGGGTTTCTTTCTTCAAATGTGGATTTTAAATTTAGACCATGCTAATTACGTCAATTAATGACTGGGTTATGGACTAAGATTAACTGGACAGGAGAAAACTTTGCTTGCAAGTATGGTGCAAGCAAGAGAAACAAGTTGGCAAGAATGATGCAAGCAAGAGAAACAAGTTTGTTGACCTATCTGAAGAATGATCTCTCTCTCTCTCTCTCTCTCTCTCTCTCTCCATATTGACACAAGAGGTAGCGGCAAACCTTATAGTCAGTGGAGGCGCCAGTCTGATTATGGTGTCATGAGTGGGTTTCGCCAAAATCCCTCTTTCCTTCATTTTGAGACAGATATCATAAGCAGAAACAGGAGATAACTCCTCCTTATTCAGCTCCACAGCATTGAGCAATCCTCTTCCTCTAACCTCTTTAATTATTTGTGGGAATTGCTTTTGGACTTCAAAGAGCTGCTTCCTGAATTCTTCCCCCATCCTAATAGCCCTGAATAAACAATGACAAACTTTGAACAATAGGAGAAAAGTATGCTTTCATTATTCAAGATTTTTAAGATTCTCAGAAGTTAGGAGATTTTCCTCAAATGAAGAATAGTCACTGGAGCAATATTGTTGTTCCCTTCAGATAAATTAGAGGCTTCTTTTCTCAATTCGGCATTGTATGAAAAAAGGAAGTACTACTTTACGGCACTGAAAATTATAGAAAATAGTACCTCTCAGCAAGCCTTTCGTTTTTTACAACATCCAGTGCAGCAATTCCCACTGCACTTGCCAAAGGATTCCCACCAAATGTGCTGATAATCAATATCAAAAAATCAAACCCCAAGCCAAACATAAGATTAACAAGAGAAAAGAAACAGTACAAAGTAAACTCCGTAAAGCTAGATATCAGAAAAGAGAGCAGGGACATTAACCTTCCATGTTCTCCTGGTTTGATGCAGAGCATGATTTCCTTGTCAGAGAGCACTGCACTCACAGGTATTACACCAGCACCCAAAGCTTTTCCTAGTATCTGGATTACATGGGTCCCAGTCAAATTTGCATAAAGCCTAACGAGAAGACTTTTAAGTTCATTTACTCTAGATGTACTGTGGTTTGAGTGTTTAATCAGAGATATATGAGAAGCTCATTAGATCATCACACTTGAATACATGAAAGTCTAGTAGAACGAAAGTAATATTAAGCTCTCAGTGCAGTTGAAGTTCAAGAACTCGGAGAGAAAAAAGAGACATATTAAAGGGCTATGCTTGGATTTACATAAGGCTAAATTCGATAAACCATTTCCTATCACCCTAGATGAAGGGGTAAGATAAGGGTAAAAAAAAAAGAGAGATCTTCATCAGATATGACACTTGAATCTAGATAAAGCAAATCAAAATGACCTTTTAGGTTTCTTGGCCTAGACTCTAAATACAGTTCATGAATTCAGCGAGAGAAACAAAAGAGCAGCCTTAGATGGTTACAACTCAAATTTACATAAAGAAAAAGCAATAAACTATAGGTGTCTCCTATACGAGAAAGTTCAAGATTGCAGTCAGAGAAAAAAGGGAGCCTTATTAGATTAGTTCCACTCAAATTTATATACAAATAAACAAGATGAAATTTAATGATTCTTACTCCAGATGTAGCATGATATTTGTTAAAAGAACATAAGAGCAGCCTTAGATGGTTCAAGAATTCAGTCAAGAGAAAAATGAAGCCTTATTAGATAGCTCCACTCGAAGTTTTATAAAATCAAACAAGATAAATTCTGAGGTCTCTCACTTCAGATGAAGTATGATAATTCAGTAAGAAAAACGAGAAATCCTCACCACGACATCAGGGCGGACGTCTTCCCAGTCACAAGCCAGCATTTTTCCTGTGCGTGCTATACCAGTCTGTATTTCATCTGCAATCATCAGAATGTTGTAGTTGGAACAGAGCTCTCTGACTTGTTTCAAGTAGCCATCAGGGGGAACAATAACCTGGACATAGTTGTCGATAAAGTAAAGGAATTGAAGTAGAACATGCATGTATTGGTTATTAACTACTTATTATTACCAGGCACTAACTTCTGTCAGAAGGTTATCATTCTACTAATTAACTACTCAAGATTAAAAAGCTAAAACAGGCTAAAGCATACCACTTCAAACATTTAATGATCATAGATGAGAGAGCATAGATAAAAGAAAACCTACGACTATATGGCTCTCACACCACATTAAGGTGCTCAAAAATGGAAAATGATAGTGGAATCATATACTCCAAGTGCATGGAACTACTGACAAATATACATTTACAATATGGTAGAAGCAAAGAGAACCAAAAGGCATATTAGACTGTCCCCCATGCAGGTCCAAGTACAACAATTGAGGAAAATTTATCATACCACCCTTTATACATGTATAAATAAAATACATCTATGTCGAGAATAATTTCTGAGATTAGAAGAACCCAATTTGCTGAAAATCCGTAAACGGAATATTCACAGAACTGTACATTTGTAGATGCAACTGAAGAAAACAGATACACATAAGCATATGACTAATCAGTACTTACTCCTGCCTCTCCTTGAATGGGTTCAAACAAGAATCCAGCGATTCGATCTCCATGAGCTGTAATTTCAAATAATGGAGTAATAAGCATTGGGGAAAGTGATAAAAAGAGTGAAATGCATTCTCATGATCAACTAAGAATCAAGTTATGCATTTGAAATATAGTCAGTGACATCACAAGGATATATAAGTGAACACAAACCTTCAAAGATGTTTTCAAGTGCATGTGCATCACCATAGTCAACCTTAAGGTGGCCAGGTAACAAAGGTCCAAATCCACGAGTTGCTTCATTATCACAGCTCATAGAGATCACAGCCAAGGTGCGCCCATGGAAACAGCCACAACAAGAAACAATGATAGCCTGCACCAAAACTAATCCTTTAACCTTGGGCAAATCCATGCCATAACAAATAAATGTTGATAGGAAAAAAGCAAGTATTTCATGCACATTATCTTGTGCTACGCGATTTAGATCTCTGAAGTATTATACATTTAGTTTTTGGGGGTAGATAACTGTGCAATTACGTAGTTGTGTAAATTTGCAAAGATCAAGTTCCTCATCATGATGCAAGTTTTCTGTCTATTTTGAAATGGTGGCCAAGTTTTCTGTGTCTATTATGAAGATGTGGCCAAGAAAACATTGAAACTAGAAGACTTCCATAAGAACAACTCTTTTTTGAAATTCACTAAGCAAAATATAATAGAGCTCAATGGTGTCTTATGATAATTCCACCACAGGAGAATCCTATGCTTTAGGTCAAAACGTATATTAAGAATGTCTCAGTACAAAACTTAAGAACAGAAATTCGCCCAAATGTGTTTCATTTGTAGGTATGCACATAACAATGTTATTAAAAGAATCTTCATGTGTGAATCATAATTCACCTCATTTGGTTGTATCTTTTTCTTCTCATAGCCCCATTTCCTCACCAATTTTAGGGCTGTTTCGACACCTTCAGCACCTGTATTCATTGGAAGCATCATTTCATACCCAAACATGGTTGTCAACCGCTCCGCAAATATAGGAAACTTATCATTATAGAAGGCTCGGGAGCTCAAAGTGAGCCTTTGAGCCTGCTCAACCAATGCATTTGTAACCTTTGGATGGCAATGACCCTGTCAAATAGAAGACATGGAATAGCCATGAAGATGCAGAATCTATGCTCATATCTCAAAAAATAAACCCCATATTTTTTTATGGAAATTAGAAGGATAGAAAAAACACAGTTGACTGAAAGAGTATGCTACTTTCCAATAAACTATGGGACAAACACAGTTCATTGGCTTGTCACCATCCAACCAATAGTGGACAGTGATGGGAGGGAGCAGGGCCCACCAGCAGGGTATGAACTGTTATGGTGGGTCCCCACTCTCCCTCCATCACCATCATTTCGAAAGACAGTGTGTCCGAATCAACCATAGTTTCATCATAGTACATTTAGTTATATTATACTTCCCTCGTAAAATATGGCAGTCTAGATCTTAAAAAAAAAAATCTGATAATGTAGTCCTTACCTGATTGACTGCTGAATAAGCAGAAAGGAAATCAAGATATTTGTTTCCTTCAGGATCCCAAATACAAGCTCCCTTAGCTTGTGAAAACACCATAGGGATAGGATGGTAACTGCATTCAACCCACAGAAGAAATCAAGTCAAGGAAAAGGATAAATTGCAACTCTAAATTCCCCAAAAAAAGACTTCCTTTTTAAATAATGAACGAAATATGCAAATATCGATTCAAGGAGAAGACCAGGGGAGTGACATAATAGCGATGATCATTTAACTAACCTGCATAACTGGATAAAACAGTGGGAGAACATATAAATTCTTACAGCTTGCAAAAAGCAGACCTTTTTATTCCACGTGAAAAAATAAATAAAAGTAAAAAAAAAATTTGTCACATTCAGATTTCAAAAACAAGAATAGATGAATAATAAATAAGAAGTAATTAGTGACTTAACAAATATAAGTGGAGAACTGATAAGTTTCTAAGGATAATGATTCTTATAGTTCCAAACAGAGAAATAATTTTAAGCACCAATTCCAAAAGATCAAATTTCATATCTCCATGTGTTAAAAAAATGCTACGGGCATTTCTCATGGTGAGAGTGACAGAAGAACTGGGCTTCATGGAAAATAGATTCTAAAACTAGGAAGAACAGAAAAGAAGTGGGTTTTCTCCTTGACAAAGATAAGGATGAAATTTGTCGAAACAGAGGGAAGAGGGATGATTCAGAGTTTCAGACTTAAAAAGGCACATTTTAGCAGGGAGTTCCAAACCATTGATTTGTAAATGCGAACCCAATCACATATACCTACATGTTGATTCATCAGAACAAAGAAAAAAATTGAAAACAAACAAAAAAAAGGCAAAAAATTCCTATATATTCAAAGAAATAAAAGTTCAGTTGGTACTGTGTACTGTTTTGGTACTTGTTGCAATCACTATTTAAGCCCAACCACTAATAGAAGAATGGTCTTCAAAGTTTTTACATAAATAGATGATGATATCTCTCAAAGGCCAAAGCCTTAAACAAGATGTCATCTCTCTCTAGAGTACCAAAAAACCAAACCATGGCAAAATTCTAAAAACCTAAAACAACTAGTAATGAAAAAACAAACGACAGTAAAATCAGAAACTAGAAAGTAATTTGAGATACAACTTGCATCAACAAAATAAGGATTGTTTTTATCCTTTCAATTGATGCCAATGGCTTATTAGAAAAAAAAGATAATCCTTTCAAAGTTAAGCCTACATGATCATATCAAATATATACTCATTTTGAAAATAAATGATCCCAAAAGATAAACATATGCATCAAATAAAATTCCAGATAGAAAACCCATACCCCAGAGCTTGATGCAATACTTACTTGTGTGCACTGTACTCGTATTCATATTTCATCAGTTCTTCAGAAGAGGAAGCCATTCCCTCCGGGAGTGCACAAAAGTTCCTCTGTAAAATCCTCTTCAGAGGATGGAAAATCTGCATTCTACCAACCACATAAGCCTTCATATTTCTCTCTCTTGAATTACTAAGAAACCTCTCTCTCTCTTGAATTAGCAAGAAACCTCTCTCTAGAATTATTGACCGAAATGGAAGTGGGTGATTCTGTATCTGGAATCACTTAGAAAATGGGAGTGGGCGTCGCTCTATTCCTTAAAATAGTGAGACAATGGAAGTGGGTGATTCAGATTCCATTAGAGAGAGAGAGAGAGAGAGAGAGAGAGAGAGAGATTCGGCTTTGTGGTTCTTCCAAGGCAGATTCAGAGAATAGATATCGAACAATGTGCCATGAATGGATAAAGCCCCGCAAATCAAAGCTAATCGAACTTCATCATCATTAATACGCATCAGAGCGTGCGTATAACTGGGCCGTAATTTCTTTTGTCTTTGAGTGCGGTTTGTATAAGGCGGAGGATCTAAACAATAAAAGTAAGGCGCACCTTCAAGTAACATTGAATGAGGTTAGTTTTAGTACAAGAAAACTTTGTGATGGCTTAAAACCTTATTTTTATGGGTGCGGTTTTCAAAAGGTTGCAAGTTTAAATAATTTAACTAAGGTGCACTTTCAAATTTTATCATAATATATAATTTTGATGTAAAGTGTTCTTAAGATTATTTCAAAATCTATTTTTATGTGTAATTATAAAATTTTAAATTTCAAAAATGATTAAAATCAAGTAGATCTATAAATACATGAAAATCTTGAAAATGGACGGCGTAGATAATATGTTGTAAGATGCATTATTTATGATACTCAAAATATTTTTGTTTTTCATAGTCATACATCTCGATGTTGAGATGATCAATCACAAAGTTTTTCAACATTAAAATAACCTTTTCCGATGGATTTTTTAGGTGCATATGTAGTTCTACATTTTAAGGTTGCAACCTTATATAAACTTTTTCTTATTTTTATTTCAAATTTTAAAATTTGAAACTTTAAAAATTGCATATATCGAGCAACATCTCTTAGCACTGAAAATTTTGAAATGACAGTCTAAAAAGTGCAATACAAGATGTACTATTTTGAAGATTTCAAATCTATTTTTTCTCATGTATACATCTTGAGGTCGAGATGATCAATTTGATTATGTTTGGGCATCAAAACAACTTCTTGTAGTGAAATTTTTGAGGTGCGGCTTAATTTGATTGTTTAAATACTTACTCACATTTATATTAACTTTTTCAATTTTGTTTTGGAAAAAGTTTATATAAGTGCGAGGCTCTAAACAATCAAATTAGGGCACACCTCAAAAATTTATTATAAGATGTTGTTTTGATGCTCAAATATCCTCAAATTGATCATCTCACCCTCAAGATGCATGGAAATCAAAATAAAATGGATTTAAGTTTTGAAAATAGTGTATCTTGCAATGCATTTTTTAATTGTCAATTTTTTAGTTTTCATAGATATGCTCGATTTACACTATTTTTGAAATTTAAAATTTCACAATTAGAGATGAAAATATATTTTAAGTCTATCACAAAGATTTCTAGTATTAAAACCATATTTTTTAATACTATTTGAAGATGTGCCTTACTTTGATTAGTGCCTCTGATTTACACAAACCGCACCCTTATGTTTTTATGGGAAGAGGTTGAAGTAGATGATGATAAAGGGTAGCCCACCACATCTGTTTCGTGTGATTTCGTTTTGAAAGTTCAAATGCGGCTCCCTTCAATGGTACCCATTGCCAAACACATATTCAGACTCATGATTTTGCGTTGTAGCAAGGAAAAGTTCTCATCAACATACGGTTCACAAATATCCCTAAATAAATTATATTTAAAATGTTGAAATTTTTATTTTAGAAAAGTATATAAAGAGACATTTACTTTTGAAAAATAGTTTTATGCGGGTTGCACTGCATTTCTACAGTCCACACGAGTAAAACGTCCATCTTAAAGATGGATGCAAATGGGTGGTCTATCTAAAAGTAAAGGTAACTAAGAATCCAAATGTTTTCAAAAAAAGATTATTATTTTTCTATTAATGAAAAATCCGATAGGGGACTTTTTCCTCCACTGATTTACCCAATATATATATATATTATCTCTAGTCTTTTTTAAAAAATTCTTTTTTCTATTCATGATCTCCACGTTAAAGATTATATATTTTTTAAAAATTAGGATCAAATCATATTTAAAAAATATATTTATTGCCATGCCCATATTTCTATACTATGTGGGCTGGCCGCATAAAAATTGTGTCATTTACTTTTTTGTATAAGGATGTGACAATCAATCTTGTCATGTAAATTTGAAAATGTATGGTTGTATGAGTGTCATGAAATAGACTCAAAGTTTCAAAATATATTTGTTGGATTTTGCTACTCACCTCAACCATCCAATTTAGTATCTAATGAGCGTTAGTAATTGTAACATCCTTGTAACAAAAGTGAATGTCTATTTGTACATTATCTTTTCTTTTTTGAAGTTATCTTGAAAAGAGTGTGGTTTAGCATAGGAATACATTGTGCACCAACGCCCTCGGGTAAAAGGGCTACTCATGAGGATTTCTTCCATTTGAAATTTTGAGATCCAACTTAGAATCTCTAGATGAATACTTAAAAAAACAAATGGATTCTGAATTATTATATACTTTTATCTTGCCCTTCATAAATTACGCAGCCTTTCTTTAATATTAAGATGCTATTTTTTTTTATCCTATTTCCTCACTAACTAGTCGTTATAACAGCTTCAATGTGATTATTCCCTTTTAATTTATATTAAAAAAATTTGCTTTAGTACTTTTGAGGGACCATTTATCTTTGATATAAAAAAGTGAAAAATTACTGAGGCATCAAATGTGGAACTTTTTGTGTTGATGCCCATACGAAGTTCAAGATTTTTTTTTATCTTTTTTGTTTTGTCAGACTTTGAGCATAATTAATGATAAGAAAAAATATATAATGGGATCATTTATCTTTGTTACAAAGAGGTCATAATTAATTTTGACCATTGGATGTAAAATTAGATAGTTGCATTTATTGGAATGACCATATCCAAACTTCAAAAAAAAATTTCTCGAACTTTGTGACACACCCAAGCTATTAGATTCACCCCGAATGGTTGTAAGTAATTTTGACTAAATGGTCTCATGGTATAGAATCCTGATATAATAAAACACCCCGTTGTTATCTTATTTCGACTTTCTGTTCACTTTTTGTATGATCTCATTGTATATGGTCTCATTGTATATCCTCATTTTCATATATCTAAATTATTTTTATTGATTACATCGATATTTTGTCATTCCTCTTTACCATATATAAAGCTCAAGTCTTGAAATATTGAAAATTTTGTTGCTATGCTTCCAAACTTGGGCTTAATATTTAATAGCTCGATAAAATCAATCAAAATATTTAATATGCATAAAATATAAGTCGTTAAAATGCATTTTACAATCTCTTTGATTTGGTGGGTTCCAAACAATGAGAGCAAATTTAGAGTTACATGTACCTCCGAATGCAGACTTAAACTCATTCAGTTGAGGACAATTTTATTTGGTTTTAAGCTGATAACAGGATATAAGGATTAAGACATCTAAGTTCACCTAGTTAGCATCTTACAGTTCCATCTAAACTGGCCCTAGATTTACAGATATCAAATTTTAAGTAATGCATTAAACAAGACCTTCATGTTGTTGGTACCCATAAGTCTTCAATTTTTGTATGTGATTCTTCATATGCATATTGTGTGTTTGGATGTTGATAAGGTCCCATGTTGCTTCGCATAGGAAAAAAATAAGACGGTTAAACATATCTACCCTAAAGAAAAAACAGTTGAAATTGAGATATCGGGGGGCGACCAACAACAAGGTAATTCCATTTTTAATACTGATTGGGTTGGATTAAATAAATAAAATTGTTTAGTTTTGAGTTTTTGATTTAAGAAAGTAACGTTTAAGGCTTTTGTTTTTCAAAAAAAATGAGGGGCATTTAAAGTTACTTTTTCGATGTTATGTTTTCTACCGTCTTTTCTGTAATTTTCTTTTTATCCAAAGTTATTTATAATGCATACAGATTCCCATGATCTATTATGCAAACAAGTGTTTGATGCTTCCTGACGATGTTATGTTATGATTTCAGGCAGTGAAAAATCTCATCCATTGACAATTGCATGGAAGTTATTGTACATCAAATTGGTAAGCTTTATATCCTGGTCTTAGATGAACAGTCAGTGAAACCAAACAATGTAGTTAAGACTACTAATTCGAATTTTAGAAGCAAACTGCATGCAAGTAAGTACTGCAATAATCCCTAAATTAGAATTAGACGGCAAGTAAGTACTGCAATAATCTCTAAAACGTTCTACAGATAGTGTCTTCCCATTAAACTCAAAAGTTTCATTGTTTCTTCAAGGATATCTTCTTCGCATCTTCTTCGGGTTGAAAATCAGCTTCTAAGTGTCCTAGCAATTGAAGTGAGGGCTGGGCTCACTTTGGTTCGCGTGTTAGTGAAGTGAAAACTTGTTTATAAGCCTTCTCGTGCTTTCCATGAGTTGTCTGACTCACGCTGCGAGAAAAATGTATGTTAGCTCAGTCCCGGAACAACAAACTTTTTTAGTTTCTTCTTCACTATAGCTTCACTATTGTTGCTTAAATGATGATGGCTGCTCCTCATAAGCCATGTTTCTATTTCAATGTTGGGAACATGATCTCCTCATTTGTGAAACCCATCTCCATTATTATTCTTATTTTTTTACCCTTTTCTTTGTGGAACTCAACATGTTTTTACCATTGTTGAAAAAACCGAGCGAGCTTGCTAACCGTCTGGTTAGATCGGAACCAGCCGATTCTGGTTTTGGAGGGTTTTGGTGATCGATCGGTATTTAAGAAAAAAAACCAAAAGAATGTATAAAATTCCCAAAAATATATTCCCAGTCGAACATAGCCCGGGAAGTAAAACAATATATATATATATAATAGAGGGGGAGAGTATTGCATGGAGATGAATTGAGCTTTCCCTTTCTTAACAGTGAATGACTTTTCCCCTTTCTTAACAGTGAATGACTTTTCTTTTAGAATATTTAATAATAAATTTCATGATAAATTTAAAAGTTACATTGGATTCTTCATAAAATTAGGATAACAGTTTCAAGATATTTATATTTAATTAATTACATAACTCATATTAAAATATCTACAACTAATTTTCAGTTTTTGTTCAAAGTTTTTTAAAAGGGAAAAGTTTATAAAGAGCCGAGGCTCTACTTCAAAAATTTCATTAGAAGAGGTTGTTTTGATGGCCAAAAAGTTGATGGGCACAGCCTTCGGAAATGGCGTCCCTCTATGGACACACACGTGTACGCTGCCATCCTTTCCAAAAAATATTTTGCAAGATGCTTCCTCTCTTCCTCTGCCCTATGCACAATTGCAGACTCTCACCTCAGAAGCAAGAGCTCCTGCTTGCTTCATTGGTAGAGACCATTTGCTAAGTAAGTGTGTTGTGCGTCTTCAAGCTGCCAAGGAGAGCATTGTGCTCACGTTTCAACTCATCCTCGCTTTACTGATAATCATGTATCCAGTGTAGTTTAGACGATTAGCGAGGACGAGGACGAGGACGAACAAGGTGCCGCAAAGGTCGCGTTTTGGACCTTTAGCAATGGACATGCTACCCTTGGTAGTGGTTGATGATAATGATGAGTCTGTTACAGCGGATGTAGAAGAGGAACAGGAAGAGTTTTCTCTTGAGAATGGGGAGCCACCACTAGTTATAATGCCAAGGGAGGACGAGGAAACTCCACTCTCTATGGTTCATGATGACTGACCTTTGCTACTTGGTTTCTTCAGGGTAGTGGATGACGAGCAGAGACGAATGGAAGAAGCAGCTTTGTCACACAAGGATTCGCAGGTGCCTGGTTATGGGTGTGGATGAAGTGCCCATTCGAGTGGTCTATGAGGCGATCAAGGACCAACGCAGGAAAAGGGCTTTTGCCTCTGTTCCAACCATTCCGGAATTGGTTAACAAGGACGTTGCTTCGGAGGGATTTCTGGCCGGTGGGAACAGCACAATGCATACACCCGTCAAGGAGAAAGAGAAGAAGGTGGCAAATTGGGGGATGCGCTCTTCGGCCATGCTGGAAACCTGTGGGGTCATCAAGAAGGGACCTCCAGGAGGAATTTGATGTCATGACCCGGAGTTGATTGAAGTTGGTTATTCTTCTTCCTCTTTCTCGAGTACTGATTCCAGTGGAGATGATGATGATGAGATCGATGCAGCCTTGCTCTTGGAGGAACATTACTTTCGTTCAGGTCCTCACGGATCAGGTGCTTCTTCTTCTAACCCTTAATCTTATGAATTTTCTTTGTTGGAATGTACGTGGTCTGAGAGATCCCAATAGAAAAATGATGTTCGGTTTTTGGTTTCTAAGTTTAAACCAGTTATTTTACTTCTACAAGAAACCAAACTTCCTCAGCCCACTGTAATTGGGGGTAGGAAAATTTGGGGTTTAGGGGTTGTGGTTTTTTGTGGGTTAGATTTTGTAGGACAATCTGGGGGAATTTGGGTTTTGTGGGACCCGCTGGTCTTACAAATTTTTCTTGTTATTGTTAAAAAAATTTGTTTCTTTTTGGGTTTTCATGGTCCGAGGTATGGTTTTTCTTAGGGGCTTTTGAGTGTTTGTAGCCCGAACTCTTCTACGCTTAAGGAAGATTTCATTTCTGAGTTGAATTTTGTTATACATGATTTCCATTTTCCAGTGGTTGTAGGGGGGGAAGGGGGGGGATTTTAATCTTATTCGATGGCCAGAGGAGTGCTTATCAGCCACTCCTATTAATTCCTCATGAGACTCTTTAATCGATTCATTGAAAGCAATGCTTTAATGGATTCGCCTATGGTTGGATCCAAGTTCACTTGGTCTAATAATTGTTTAGTGAGGCCAGTGATGTCTAAGATTGATCGTTTTTTGCTTTCAATGGAATGGTTTGAGGAGTTCCCACTTACAACTGTCAAGATGGTACCGAGGTTAAGTTCTGATCATCAACTTATTCTTTTAAATACATCTACAATGAATGGTGGCCTAAAACCATTCAGATTGAATTTGGAATGGTTGCAGCTGGACGAGGTTATGGATTTGATTAAAGGAGCCTAGATTAACTGTGTGGTTGAGGCACAATGGACTTCCAATTACACAATAGGCTGCTTATTATAAAGCGCAAATTGATTGATTAGAAGAAAGAAAATAATTTCGATGTCAAAAGAAATTTAGACAAAGTATTACATGATTTAGAGTGTCTAGATCAGAATATCCAAGATAGTGGATCCGTCTCTGAGCAGTTTTTTGTGGATAGGAGTGAGAAATTGAAGGAGTTAGGTGATTTAAGAAAAGCTGAAGAGATTTATTGGAGGCAAAGGTCACGATTCAAATGGCGTAAAGAATGGGATCTCAACACAAAACTCTTTCATGCAATTGCTAGTACAAGAAGACGTCATAATGATATTTTAGAATTGACTTTTCCTGGGGTTGATCCCGATGATGAGCAGGCTATTAAGTTAGCAATCATTAATCACTTTAAAAAGGCTTTCTCTAAGGAGGTCTCCTTCAACCCGAAGCTCCAAAGAGTTCTTTTTAAAGTTCTACCTGGTAACTTGAAGAGCGATTTAGAAAGAATAGTAACTATGTATGAGTTGGAATAGACGGTTTTTGGCCTCCCTAGAGATAAGGAGGCGGTTTTTGGCCTCCCTAGTTGAAATAGGCGGTTTTTGGCCTCCCTAGATATAAGTTATCCTCCGGGTCCTGATGGATTCCCTTTAGCCTTTTTTCATATTTTTTGGGAATTAGTTAAAGGGGAATTGTTAGAGATGGTTAGAGGGTTCATGATCTCAGGGCATGTGTTTCGAGGAATGAATACTACCTTTCTGACCCTGATCCCTAAAAAATTAGTCATTTTAGATATCTCGGACGTGAGACCTATAAGTCTGCTCACTAGTTTATGTAAGATCATTGCGGTCTTGATTGAGAGGCTGAAAAGAGTGCTGCCGCAGTTAATCTTGGGCACGCAAGCAGCTTTTATTGAAAATAGGCATATCACAGATAATGTATTGTTGGCACATGAATGTATCCACTCACGTATGATGGAAAAGAGGCCGGGGGTCATGCTGAAATTGGATATGGAAAAGACATATAATAGAGTGGAATGGAGAGTTTTATTAGAGATTATGAAAAGGATGGGGCTTGGCGGTAGGTGGCTAAGTTGGATTTGGGGATGTATATGTTCAGCACATTTCTCTGTTATCTTCAAAGGGAGCCCTATTGGTTTCTTTAAGGCTTCCAGATGGTTGCGTTAACGAGACCCTTTGTCCCCATTTCTTTTCACAATCTATATTGAATGCTTCAGTTTGATGCTCTATAATATTGAACATCATGATTTTTTTTCAGGTTTTAAGATTGCTAACTCCTCCATTGTGATTTCTCACCTACAATATGCTGATGATACCCAACTCTTTTGTGATGCCGATACTAGTCAAGTTAGTCAGATTGCAAGGTTTCTGGAATGTTGCGAGGTGACCTTGGGCATTAAAGTTAATTTCAACAAATCTTCAATTATTGGAACTAATTGTATAACTTTAGAGGTTGTAAATTTGGCAAATTCGATTGGATTTAAGGTGAGAAGCTTTCATGTTATCTACTTGGGGATTCCGATCTCATATTCGAGACCCTCTATCTCGGTTTGGGATAGGATTATAGAGCAGGTTCAGGTAAAGCTTGCTTTATGGAAGCCCAAATATCTCTCATTGGGGGGTAGAGTAACCTTGCTTCGTACTTGCCTAGCCAATCTGCATGTTTACCAAATGTCTTTGAATTTTATCCCAGGATTGATTGCAAAAAAACTGAAAAAAATGATGAGAGACTTTCTATAGGGGCTTCTTTGAAGGCAATAGAAAGTATCACCTTTTGAGGCGGGATAGAGTATGCACTCCGAAGAAGGAAGGTAGTTTGGGGATTCGCAAAATAAAAACGTTTAACCTTGCGTTACAATGTAAGTGGTGGTGGCGCAGCCTTCCTTTGAAGGACCATCTTTAGTGTAAAGTTTTACTTGCTAAATATGGTATGGATAGATCACAATTGTGGTTGGGTAGTAATAGAAAACAAAATTCGTCACTATTGTGGAGATCTCTATTGAGTCGTAGACCTATGATTTCAAGCTATTTTCGCTGGGCTGTTGGAAGGGGTGAGAAGGATTCATTTTGGCATCACAAGTGGCTAGGGGATTACCCTTTGAAGTCGACTTTCCCGGATCTATACAACATTGTAACGAGCCCCAATTTAAAAGTCAGTGAGGCGATAGATAGAAGAGGGAAAAATGTTTCTTGGGACATACAACTTGCATATGGACGTTTATGCAATGAGCTTCTCGGCCAATGGTGTCAACTTATGGAGTCACTTGATGAAGTCTATGTTTCTATCAACGGTGAAGATGAACTGATCTGGGAAATTGAAAGTAATGGCCTATTCTCAGTGAAATCTTGCTATAACTTATTTTTCTATGATCAATGGAGATGGTCGAATAGTAACATTGCACAGATGTGGAAATGGCCAATTCCCCATAAGGTACAGATTTTTATTTGGTTGGCAGCACAGGATAAAATTCTAACTGTGGACAATTTGATTAAGAGAGGAAAAATTCTACCTAATGTGTGTCTCTTATGTAAAAAAGATGTTAAAAATGGAGCACACATTTTAATTCATTGCCCTTTTACTACGAGGTTGTGGTATTGGTTGCTAGGGATGGTGGGTGTTTTAATTTACCACAATCAGTAAGGGGTTATTGTATCCTCTTTGAAAGTCACGTCTTTACCAAAAACAGGGCAACAAATTTGGAAAATCTATGTTGGTACAATCCTTTAGGAAGTGTGGAGGGAGAGGAATCAAAGGACCTTTGAGGGAGTTGTTTGCTCCTTTGATCGTTTGCTCCACGTTTGTAAGACTACGATTTGGGCGTGGTTGTCGGTTCAAAAGGAAGGATGGGATATTAGTAAGGCGGATGTTATGGTCAATTTGCATAATCTATTCTCTCTGGGACGCATTACTACTCATCTTAGAAGTATCTGGATTGCTCCATGCCCTGGTAGTTTTAAGCTAAACTTCAATGGAAGTTCTATTGGCAACCTAGGGCCGACTGAAATTGGTGGTGTTTTGAGGGATTGCTATGGAAGTGTTGTTTTCTCCTTTGCTGGGAACATAGTCGTCAAAACTGTTAATTTTGCTAAACTAAGCGCTTTATTGTGTGGCTTGAAGATTTTTTTGGAGAAGAATCTACACTCAAGCTGCGTCCTTGAAGGTGATTATCCAAATGTGATTAAGTGGTGTAGATTGGAACAAAAAGTTCCTTGGGAAATTCGGTCTCTTTGGTTGCATGTCATGGATTTAGCAACAAGTTTAGTAGAATCCTTCTTGCATGTTTATAGGGAGGTTAATTTTGTGGCTAACCTTCTTGCCAAAGCGGGTACTTCTTTATCCTCTCTAGTTGTTTCTGATGATGTTATTTCCTTTGATTAAAGTCTAATAAAATTTTTGATCTCGCTAAAAAAAACTATCTTCAAATTGATCATCTTGACATCAAGATGCAAAGACATGAGAAAAAAATGGATTTCAAGTTTTGTAAATAGCATATTTTGTAACCCATTTCTGGACCGTCAATTTTCAAAATTTTCAAGTTTTCATAGATAATCTACACTATTTTAAAAGCTTAAAATTTTATAAATAAAAATGAAAATATATTTTAAGGCTATCACGAAGATATTTGATATTAAAACTACATTTTTCGACACTATTCGAAGATAGCTCTAATTTGATAGGCTCTATACAAACCTCACCCACCTTAAAAAGTACATATAGGATACATTTTGTAAGAACGGAAAACTCCTTCCTTTAATAATCTTCAAGTAGTTTATATTTTTAGTTATTAATTTTTATGCAATAAATGTTTTATATCTATCAATTTAGTTCTTTATTGTAAATTTTTTAGAAATTTATAAAAGTATGTTCTATTTACCACAAAATTAAGAAAACCGTCCTTTTATCTTTATTTTTATGAAATTAAAAATTTTAACTATGAATTTTCATGATTCAAAACTATTAAGATAATTTCTTCAATTTCTATTATAAATTTAATAAACAATTTTAAAATTATGTGTCTTCTCAAAAAACAAAAAAGGAAATAAACTACCATTTTTATTTCCTTCTAAATTTGTTAAAATCTTTTGTAATCTCAGTTTACTCTTCCTTGTCTAAATAGGGCAATTTTGATCTAGATACCAAATTCTAAAAGCCCTGAATTATTCTATTTGAATTTCATGAGCACGTGTTTTACGTCAATCTCGTTCACATTCTTAATTCATTTTTTTATATTTTATTGATTCTAAAACGCATTTTGAGATATTTTTCATTAAAATATTTGATTTTGAAATTTTGAGAGCTCATTAAAAAATGAAACATGTGGAACCAGACGGGTTCCATGGAATCTAGACTCATTCCTGGAATTTTGGTCACCATCAGTTTCTAGTTCAACTTAGACAATTATACTTCAAATTACTAATTTTTAAAACTCTGAATTATTCTATTTGAATTTTAAATTTCAGGGGCATATGTTTGATGGCAACTTTGTTCATGCTCTTATTTGATTTTTTATTATATTTTATTCATTCAGAACCGTATTTAGGGATATTTCCTATTGAAGTATTTGACATGAAATCTTTTAATTTCCAATAACCTTTATGTACCACCCACATTTATTGGTTAAATTTTGTGCGTTTCATAAATAAAGACCTAGTATTTTTCCAAAGATAATAAAAACAAACATGCAACGCACGAGCATTCCACAAGGGAATTGTTAGCCCAAATACAAAAGTTTGAAGGATAATTAAAGGTAAAACTAATAAGTGGAATTTGTAAGAACAATATTTATTCTAAATGTTACAACCAGAGGAATATATCTTTCAGGTTGCACCAAGATGATATCTAAAGAACAAAAATCTATTTTAGATAAATACTTTACCAAGAAAAATATTTCACAAAAAATAATGTTTTCCGGACAACGTTTCTCCAGGGAATTCTAGCAACCCCTAATGGTCAAGTATAAAGGCGTGCCCCGTCATAAGATTGTAGTGTCCTGCCATCCATTTTCATTGGACAAAATAGATTAATCATCCTTAAAAAACCTACTTAACTCCATAGTTCTTACCTTACATATCATATTTCAGTTACCTCTTCTATATTCTCAGCATTTGACTACCTTCCCACTCCAAAAAGAGGAACATATCATATAGAACGAAAC
Source organism: Amborella trichopoda (assembly GCF_054954075.1). Taxonomy (NCBI): domain Eukaryota; kingdom Viridiplantae; phylum Streptophyta; class Magnoliopsida; order Amborellales; family Amborellaceae; genus Amborella; species Amborella trichopoda. The sequence continues at coordinate 1,511,113 of NC_142337.1, read as the reverse complement.
TTATTTAAAGATCGTATACTATGAGATGATTTATCTTTATTACAAGGTCACAATAATTTCTAAACGTTAGGTATCAAATTGGTGGCATGGGGTATGCCATGAAATTCCAAAAATTTCTTCCGGAGTCTGCCATGAAATTCCGAAAATTTCTTTTTGAACTTTAAACCAAGTCAATGACAGTCAAACCAAATTTCTGCATTAACTTTGAGTTTAGTAAATGCCACACTCGCAACCACCCAATTTGACATACGAAGGACATCATGATTCTAAAAATAAAACCAATTTCCGAACATGTCATCATTCCAACATGTTTCTCCAAAGCTCTACAATTTAACTAACAAATGTGAGAAAAAGAACTACAAGTTAATTAATCTTTGTAAGAAGAATGGAGGGCACCCCAACCCAATAAAAAACAAAATGGGGCAAACGAGCCACCATGGCTCACATCAAACAAGAAAAAATCACAGATATGATACATCAGTTTTTTTTTAGTACTGAGAACTCCCATCACCGAACCCACATTTCCACAAAGCCCATTTTAATAATAAGAGAGTCTGTATGAGATAAGGATCACGATAAGGCTGAGAGAGATAGAGGAATAGGCTTCATCAGTTCAACTATTGGCAGTAGAAAGATTGCATGGATGCTGCCAATAGTATTCTTTGTGGGAGAACTACAAACTGCTCAAACATACATTCAATATCTGAATGAATGAAGATATACAGAAGGGCTCAATATGGGCCTATAGCAGAATACAAGAATGGATACAATAGATTGAGCTGCAAAGATGATGTACAGAGAGAAATGAAGGAAGCATAGAGAATGCCAAGGCCCATTTCACATAGCAGAGAAGGAAAGAACAGATACAAAAGGCTGAGATAAAAAATATGGTATATAGAAACAAACTGAAGTGGGCCCTTGTGAAAAGCAGATTGAATAAATGAATATAACAGGGTTTACTATATTTACAAGGATTCCGCTGTCTCAAGAATTTAGACTGTTTAGTGTGTGAAAAATTAGTAACATGGCGGAAGGACGAATTTAACACCTGCTAGCTGGATTGTAAGATAAAGGATCATGCAACTAAGAGGTCAATGATCACTTGGCAGAGTGATTAAAAAAGAGAAGTTTTTAAAAAGAACTTTTCTTGACAACATATAAGATCCATGAGAGAAGAATAGCACAGCGACCAAGCAAATAATAGTAAGGATCTGTAAAATACACCAGATAAGTATGTAATGAGTCAAATTTTAATTCAGATAAGGGTTGAAGAAAAGAAGCACAGAACAAGCAACGAGAATGATCCTAAAAGATAAAGAGTTCTAAGGAGGTGGAAGAACAAAGTTTTCCACATAGAGAGAATTGAGAGAGAGAGAGAGAGAGAGAGAAAGAGAGAGAGAGAGAGAAAGAACCTCTAAAAGTATCAGCTGAGAGTCCCCTAGCATCTGATGGGAACTGGAAGACAAGAGGTGAAAACCCCCTGTTAAGTTAGAGGATCCTAAAATTATATGTATATATTCATAGGGCCTCCCCAGAACCAAAGCAAAGATAAGCTCAAACAGGCCAACATTCAAAGACAACGAGCACCTTTCGATGAGGATGAGAAAGCTTCTCTCTAAAAGGGGGAGTTTTCTCTAGAAGGGGATTTTTAAGTAGACATTATAAACGCTTGGATTAAATTCTCAGCTAAACTCTTCTGTTCTGTAGTGCCAGATATATGTGCCAAGCGATCACCATTGCGGGTTTTTCCATCAAGCACCTCTATGGTTGCTCCAGATATCTGCAGAAATATTTAAAAAGAAAAGTATATAACAGAAAGCTTTATATCCAGCATTAAATATAAGAAAATTAAGACTAGTTATAGCTATCAAAAAAAAAAAAGGTTAAATAAAACTTGGTTCATGCAAGAATTCCCCTAAACACAGGCATCCAATCGAGGAAGGCCATGAAGGAAAAGTAGACTAGAGAAATCACACTGCATAGGGGACTACACAATCCAATTAAGTGATCAATAGGTCATTGGACAGAGATGCCCAATGTCTGTGATTCCAAAGGTCCAAGGCACTAAAGTACACTTGCCTACCCAAGGACCATGCTTTCATGGCCCATTAAGCTATAGTAAACTTCCTCTAGCCTAAGAGCATCAGTATAGATTAAGGAAATTTGAATTTCCAAGCAATACTGCCAATACAGAAACACTAAATACACAAACACCAAAAATTGACAAAAAGGAAAAAAAGAAGTGTAAAGATGAACAAAGAAAAATTGAATTCTGAAAGCAAGTAGGTAAACACCCGAGTTGCTACATTCACGAGAAAAGGCTCATGAAGACAGAAATCTCGTGAGTGTCATTTAACTAGAACAGACACCCGATCTAAAGGCTAACCACATGCAAAGAATACAGATAAAGCAATATCCAACCTTGCGAATGTTTGTTATGTTAGCACCGCCTTTCCCCATCACTTTTCCAACAGCATGTGCAGGAATCACCAACTCCAAGGAAGTTGAAGACAATCTGAAAGTTCATAACAGCAAAGAACCAAATATTCTTCTCAGGAACTGAGGCATCACGACAGCATAGGAATAAATAACAGTGCCAAATACATGCTAGTTTTCTGCACAAATATTACTTCCTACAAACTTCTGTACCTTTTAAGCTTAAAACAAAGCTCAGTGTTTTTGCTTCAACCCAAAAACAGTTGCTTTTTATATTAAAGAAAAGATAACAAAAATTTGTAGATACTATTCATGCAGAAAATACATTGGTAGGAAAGAAACTCAGATTCAAAATACCAACCCTCCATATGGCTTTGACGAGTATGAAGAAAGAGCGGAACCATATCCATTCTCCCCAACCTTCAAAGGAATTGACAAAAAAGAACAGAAAGCAATAAAAAACAAACACTAAGGTAAAAACTGGTAATAAACAACAAAATCATTTGTGTTGCAATCTCAAAAAATTCTAGTGGTATAAAATCAAATGATTCCAAACATTCTAATTCAAAAGAAAAAAAGGAAAAGCAAATATACCGTCAAAGATCCATATCCACGGAGGCCACCAGTATGAAGCATGCCCAATCCAGACCCCGTATCATGCCTCTGATCATAACTAAAGGGAGCAGCAGAGGGACCACCAGGCAGGCTTGAGTATGTTGAAAGACTACCCGAGTAAAGAGGTTCAGAAGGAGCCTGATCCCCTTCCTTGTCCCTCAAAACATCTTCTCTGAGCCTCAAAATAATTTGAACAAGCGCATCTCTCACACAACTAACTTCTCCAGAGGTCTGCAAAAGCCACAGCCAAACAGCTAACATAAAAATTCAAAAAGAAAATAAAAATTCCGAGGAAACCATAATTACCAAAAAAATATCACCAAAAAAAAAACAACTACATAATCCAGTCAACTAGTTAAGACAACTCAGATTACATCCACTGTACATTCAGTGAGAGAGATGCTTGAAGATTAAATATGGTGGGGCCCAAAGGGACATTCACCCTCTCAACGTTTAATGTCCAACCACATGTAACAGGGAACTGACAGTGGATAAACCCAGAGCCATGATCATTGTCCGTTAGATTATGGTGCCCAAAAATCAATAAGCAACAAATATATGTCAAAGAAGTAACAGGCCAGAACCTCAACAAGTTCTTCATTACTAGCGCAACACTTTGGTTTGTCACCCTTTGAGATGCGAATATCAGCCTTTGTTTTCTTGCGCATCTCAGTTATGATGGCACCACCTCTGCCAATGAGGCAACCTACAACCTTAGAAGGAACAAGTAGACGCATTGTAACAGATTCATCTTCATCTGAGTTGTCATTTATCTTCCCTTGAAGGAGTAAAACTGCTTCAACTGCCGGAGACCTTGAATCACCATTAGACTGCAAAGAGAAGTTTCCCGTGACAAAAACTGAAGGCATTTAGAATGAATGAATGAAATGTTCGTAAATACATACATATGTTGGATACAACATAGTTTGTTGATGAAATGAAATGTTCATACATAAATATGTGTAGTTCATACATAAATATAAATATACATATATTGGATACAACATAGATCGTTGAATACTGTTGGTTTAACAACAATCAGGCAAGAAACAGGGGCAGAGAAAAATCATCATCATCATCATCAAGCCTTTTGCCAACTAATTGGGTTCAGCAACACGAATCCGAGCAGAGAAAAATGTGGATGGTTTAAAGAAACATTCCCCACAATACAGGCAGCAAAATAGACAGAGCACTTTCACAATCATTAATCCCTCACAATGATATCATACAACAAGAAGAAGGACAGGATGAGGTGATTCACCCTTTTAAGAAACTGAAGCTCAGTAGTAAGAAATAATACGATAACAAACAGAATTGGCAAACAATCCATTTAAGGAATAGGAAAGGAATCCAAAAAATATTCATAAATTTCCAAAAAGTCATCAACCATTTCTCCAACAGCGTTTAAAAAAAAAAAAGAAAAGTAATTGATTAGTGTGGTCCTTCAAATATTTCATCACTACACTGCAGTTAGGCTTAAAGGTATTTCATCACTACACTGCAGTTAGGCTTGAAGGAAGTGACAAGGAATTAAAAATAAGGCAACAGCCAAACTCACGAACTCCAACTAATCCACGAGACTTAAAAAAAAAATAGAGCATCCCAGAAAAGCCCTCAAACATATTCCCATTCTTGCTCAGCAAATAAGTGCTTTCAAAAAATTAAACAACAGACTAATGGTACTTCCAAATTTTTCATTACCATATAACAATTACCCTGAAGGAAAGAAATAAGAGAATGGCAAACCTCAGTAGAGGCAACGATAATCACGCATTCATCGCAATCATCCTTCGCATCTTCAACATCAACTCGTGCTCCAGTCGACTGCCTCACACTTTTGATGGAACCACCACCCTTGCCAATGACGCGCCCAATCTTATCAGTAGGGCATAACACTTTCACAGTCAATTCCTCCGTTCTAGAGGATACACCATATCCAGGAGCAACAGGCAGTGCAGAAGAATAAAGAGAATAAGCGCTTCCTAGATCACTGGAAAAGCCAGTAAGGCCTTCCATGTGGTGTGTGGCACCAATAACAGGAGCAGCAGACCGAGGTGGTACAATAGAATCTACACTTGGATAATAGCCTCCGCTTGGATAGATAGGCATATCTGAAGGAATAATAACGGTAGGAGCAACATCATGAACCTCTGAGCCCAAAGGAATCTCTTCTTTTGGAGAGAATCTATACATAATGGATGATATTGCATGTACTGCTCTTTTCACCGCATCAGCATCTCCGGAAATCTAATGTCCAAACAGGAAGTTCACATCAAAAATGATTCTTTTGACAAGTCCATCAAAAACAACTTTTTCACAAGGCCATTAAAAACAAAAATAGAAAGATAAACATTGTAGGAAATTGGAAACTACATACATACCACAAAAATATGAAAACAATACAATCAAAGGATTCCTACGCTGATCTTTTTATCATTAGTGTTCTATTTTCTTCAATTTTCGTTCTATTTTCTTCAATTTTCTTTAAGTCATTATGCTCAGATTTCCACACCTTCAAAACTTCTATCATAAAGAGAACTTTGAAAAATGGTTTACAGCCCATCTTTCAGAAGAACATCATGTATACATTTACATTTATTTACAAGAAAATTCCAAGTGTTAATTGGGGCCTACCCAAGCCAGGCCAACAAAAAGACCTGATTTACCCGAGTCTGGGGAGTCAGGATCCCAACAAAAGGACTCCAGTGACTGGTTCGAGTCATTTACTAGTACCTGCCATAAAACTCTAAACCCATAATTGCCTACTTGACTCTTTTGTGATGGTGAATGTATTTTCAAGTACCAATAATTTACTGTAAGAATCCCATTCGCAAGACAGGCCTAATTAGCAGAAGACCTATCTTCTACTTGATGCAGCAACATTCAAACTGAGGGCAAGCCATTGTCACCAAAGCCAGCGAGTCTCAAGCCACTTTGCCAATAGGAAAATGTCCAAGTTCAATGTAACATAATAAGGATTGAAACCAAACTGACCCCGTCAAACTCTCAACTACTCCCCAGAAACTAACATTTCCCTAAGGTTAACAGTAGCTTGTAGCTCCTATACCTAAATAAATGGCATGAAGATGTGATCCACAGTATAAAAGTTCACATTTGGTACTAGCATATGCACACAAGATTTATGCTGTATTTAGTATGCCACAATATTACTCTAGAAAATTCAATTAAAACAACTTTATGGAGGTGTGCTTTACTCAGAAGTAAATCCAAGCACTCTGGATGAGCAGCAAACCTATAAAATCATAACTCATCTATTTCCTTTATAAAGAAGTCCACCCATCGACATATTAACCTTGAGACTTTGGTACAGAACAGCACTTCAAATGGTGAGCATTAAATAATAACAATTTGCAACAAACAAGCAACAGCCACATTCAAATTTTTTGATTCATATGCCATAGAAACATTACTTTAGAGGAAAAAGTAAACATTAACCAATAGTTGCAATGCAGGTACACCCTTCCATGAACTCCTGCACCACATTTCCCAGTCACACCATTTTTCTGATCTCTTTCTAACCATTCATATGTCTACATTGTGCCTTTCAAAACTTCAAACGGATAATGATATGGGCATATCTTTTCAATGTCAGCATGTAATCCTGTGCCAATAGAAGTTCTTAAAAATTTAGATGATCGCCGCGATTCAGAGAATATTACAACACAGGACCAAATCCAATAAGGTAGTTCACAAAAAAATTAATAATGGTATGCTAGGACTTCCCTTCATATGAAAAAATCTTCTCAAAGTAACACCATAAAAAACTCAGACCTCGTGGACCAAAGTTTCCTATCTATAGAGTTAAAGGTGAGGATATATTTGTATCTATCAGGGGAAGAGAGAGAGAGAGAGAGAGAGAGACTAAGGCACAAAACCTATAAGGAAGGTCAGAAAGGTTATGGAAGCCTAGAGCATTTTAAACCCAAAATAACTAATCACACTGATTTGCATAAAATTTCACACACAAATAACATTTTGCAAGAGGGGTCCAAATTTTACCTCAACAAAATTATCCCAACTCATCCCACACGAATGATTCGGCTCACTAGGGTCCTTTGGAGTAATCTTGATTCGAGCCTTGGTCTTGCTTCTCAATGTTTTGACTAGGCTTCCATTTTTGCCAATGACATTTGCCACTTGGCTGCCAGGGATAAGCAAATTCGCAGTCACTTTATCATTCTCTCTCGAATCACCAGCATTAGCAATCACTGAATGGACCTTTAGTAAAGCATCTTGAGCAGAACAAAATATATCCGTATCATTCTCATTGAACTCAAAACTAATGTTCTCCTTTGTATTCACATAGCAATAAATAGTAATAACCCTCAAATTTGAACCAGGAAATGGATCAACAACCCTAATCTTTGCGTTTGTTTCATTCCTGATTGAGTTTATCACCTTTCCAGCTTTACCAATTACACTTCCAATAATAGTGTCCGGGCAAAGTATACGGTAGACAACTAACTCCCCACTCCGATTCTTATCCGCAGTATCAGACTTCCGCCTTTGTGATTTCCCATCATCAGAGAAGCCAAAATCTCTCTGTGGACGGGATCGCTTCCCAGTCTCTACCATGCTGATATCGGGTAGTTAAAGAGAGAATGAAAGCCCCTTCCTGTACATGAAATGCAAACAAGTATAACTAATATCATAATCTTAAGCCACATTAGATAACAAATGCTTCTATAGTAACCCATGTCCATAAAAAAAATCTTAAAGGAAAAATATAGAGACGTGGCACCATAAGCATGAAAGGAACAAGCACTAAACAACACCCAATGGAGGGAAGGAACCCAATAAAAACAGAACAGAAATTTGATTCATGTTAAAACAAGGATGGATAAACTCTACCTAATTCAATAGCCCCGTATAATCAAATGGATGTGACATAATATTTTCATAGTAAAATAAGATCAAAAGGAGAAAAGAAAAGTATACAAAGAGACCATTTACTTTTTAGTACAAGAAGGTCACAATCATTTTTGTCCGTCAGATTTTAAATCGGGTGGTCGTACGCATGTCATTGACTAGAATCAAAGTTCAAAAAAAAAATTTCAAACTTCGTGATACTCCCCAAGCTATCTAGTTTGACATCTAGTGGCTAGTAGTGATTGTGACCTCTTTGAAACAATGGTAACTAGCCATATTATATACAAGCCCTAGGAGAAAAATACTAAAGAACTTCAATTTTCCCATATACAAATGACCAAATCAAGGACACTGCACAACACATCTGGCAATTAACCCAAATAAAGAAGTATTAAATTTCAACATCAAGAAAAAGCATGAATAACTATGAACAATGTTATATGAAATCTCCAATAGCATGTAATTTTTTTGGGTTTAGTCTCACAGAAAAACAATATAAAAAATATTTTGATATGAGATATGAAACCAAAACAGACATAAAATGGAGAAATAATAACAAAATAAAATGCAGACCTTTGTGAAACATACTATATTTGTATGTGGAAGTAATATGTGCATCAAGATTAAAGAAACACCAGAAAACCTAGTGAGGAAACCCGGGACAGTAAAGAGGCAAGACAAGAAGCCTAGACAAGAATGAGCAATACGGAGAAAACTAATGAATCGGAGTCCAGGGAACCGTACCAAGAGAACAGAAATATAGAGAAGAAGACTAATTTGTGATATGAGGGAAATAAATGGGCAAGAAACCCATAAAAACAACTAAAGGTGGTATCTTTCCGAAAGATAGGGTCTCCCTCTCTCTGCCCTGGTTTGGAGGACAAAATTATGAAAAGTAACTGGAAATGAATCCTATCAAAACGATATGAAGAGGAACTAAACCTCATAATAAACCTGTAAAAGGATGAGCAACAGAGAAATATGGTGAAGAAATCCTAGTGCTAAAATGAAAGAGAAATCAACCCGAGAAAGTGAAAACGGAGACAGATGGCACAGCATAGACAGAACCCTTGCAAATAAAGAGTGGGTAGATATCCTGCTGGTAAATAAAACGAAATCAGGCCAATAAAGTAAAAACGGAGATTCATGGCATAGAGATAGAACCCCGGATAACTAAATGGAGAAAGAACAATGTACTACAAGAACGAGAGAGAGAAAACCCAAGCCCTAAAATCTTCGGTGACAGCTATGCATTGAAGGAAAATTACCTAGACAGGGGTAGAGGTCTCACTGTGCATAGACAAAACTACAGTCCTGAACTCTTCTGCTGCGTCCAGGAAATAAAGAGAAAGAAACCCAAGAAAACAGAGGAATCCAGGTCCTACAAAGAAAATAAGAACTCAAGCCCTAATTCCTTCTGCAACTTCCCAACGTTTGTACAGACAGAAACCCTAAAACACCCAATGGCGATGAATCGAGTTCCTACCATATAAAAAAAGATAAAAGCCTAAATTCTTAATTATTTGCACACACAGGAAGAGAAAGAAACCCTAGAAAGTGGAGAGGGCGCGATGTCTTACCAGGACCGAGAGAGAGGAGCTCGAGTCTCCAACTTTAGAGAGAAAGAGAGAGAGAGAGAGAGAGAAAGCGTCGCGGGCGTTTTAGGGGTTTAAGGCTTTGAGCAAAATCTAGGGCATGGAACCTGCGAGTACGGTTTTATAACCGGAGATACCCGGTTTCTCTTTTCATTGGCGGACACGAAACGAGAAGGGTGCATGCCAAGATATTAGAACCGGGTCAGACCCGAAATAGCTGACACGGTTCAACTTATGGTCTAACAGGTCGAGCGACCGGGCCGGATCACAGCCACAAAGTAGGAAATAAAATAATGGGACTAAGTTTCTATGCGGCCAAGCCTGCATATATAGAAATACAGGCCTCTTGATAAATTTATTTTTTAGATGGATTTTAAGACTTAATTTTTAAAAGCATGTACTCTCTAACTGAGATAATGCATGTGAAAAAATAAATAAATTTAAAAAACTAGAAATAATAACTCTAGCAATAAAACATTCGGGCCGTTAGTTTCCATTGTTTTTAAATGGAACACCTATTTGCCTCCATCTTTAAGTTGGATGCTGTACACTTTTCTAGACTGCATATGTAGAAATACGGTCCAGCCCGCATGAAACAATTTTTCAAACTAATATGAGATTCACATTTTATATTGTAGAATTAAGATGCATCTCAAACATCCATATGAAAAGGTTCTTTTGATTTGGAAGACCATCTAATTGATTATCTAAACATTTAGATATATGGATTGAAAAAAAGATTATAAATCCTAAAAATAATATATCTTACAATACATTAACGGGACTATCTATTTTTTAAGACTTTCATGCATTTAGCGATATGCTTGATTTGAAATTCTTTTGGAGTATAAAATATCATAATTAGATATAAAAATAGATTCTCGAGGCATCATAAGAATTTTCGACATCAAAACTACATCTTATTGACAAAGTTTGAAGATGTGCCTTATTTTGATTGTTTGGGGTTACACCCTTAGACAAATCACACCCCATGGAAAGTGCTTTGTGTGTCAGGGATGCAATTCCTCACATATCCTACCTATGGATGTATTTGTAGAAGTGTTAGTCGTTATGAAATTAAAATAAATGACCTAGATTTATTCTTAAAAAATTGTCATTATAAATTTTAAAGTTTATTTTGATTTACATACTAATGATCCACATGTTAAAAAATACATATTCCTGAAGAACTAAGTTCAGAATATTATAGAGCGATGGCGCATATCTACATATGAATCAACGGATTCCTAAAAACCGTGTCCAAAGTACATTTATAAAAAGAAATTTGCACACGTCCCCTTAAAATAGTAGAAAGTTCATCTCAAATTTTCAAACTTACAATCATATCCCTTTTATTTTCTTATTTTTATACCAAAAAAGCCCTTATCTCGGATTTTCAAGATTCAAAATTCTTATAATATATTGAATTCTCAATAGGACCAGTTTCTATGAAGCCAACCCCACATATGTAAAAATACGGGCCCCTTAATAAATCTATTTTTGAGATAGATTTTAAGACTTGGTTTTTAAAGACATGTAACCTCTAACATGGAGATATGGAATATGAAAAATAAATAATTTTTAAAAACTTAAAATTATAATTTTAGTAAGAAAACATCTAAAATGTTAGTTTCTATTGTTTTTAGATGGAACAACTACTCGCGTCCATCTTTAAGATGGCAGCCCACATGAAACAATTTTCCTTCTCAATATCCAAAAGTTATTCGAGCTTCCCAGGCATCACAAACCCAATGCTAGTGCACCGTGGGAACAAAAGGGTTTTTAGATTTTCAAAATTCGAAGTTATGGAAATTTCAGATTTCAAAAATTCAAATGCAATAAATTCAGATTTTAAAAAATCCAAAACTTCCAATTTTAGATATTTAAAATATGGATATATGGCAAATTTGAACTTTCAAAATCCAAAACTTCAAATTTTGGGTCCAAATTCTGAATTTCTGAAAGTTTTAGATTTTTTAAATTTTGATTATTCAAGATCCGAAAATTTACAGACTTCAACCTATGAATTTATGATATTGAAAATCCAACATATAGGTAATTTGGTCATTTTAAAAAAGAATGCAAAGAAAAAATTGCTTATTAACATTATATCACTTTAAGTTTTATTTTGTTAGTAAGGTTGTCGCTCACTATAAACTTTTTCCTATTAAAATAGTTTGTATACGTTAATGCTATTTATCTTTTGCATAATTTTACAATCACGTGTAATGTGAAAATCTGATGGCATGAGATGCTTCACAAAGTTTGAAAGTTCCTTATACCAATGATAATGAGATGATTTGTTTTTTTTATGGAAAAGTTTATAGGGAGGTCATTTACTTTTGATGCAAGTGGCCACAATTAATCTTGACCATCAAATGTGAAATTGGGTGACGGCATTTATTTTATTGACCAAGCTCAAAGTTCAAACGATTTTTTTTTCTAACTTTGTCACACACCCATGCAATCAAATTTCACATCGGATGGTTGTAAGTAATGGAAGGAAAATGGTCTCATTATATACAATCTTTTTTTTTATTCTCACTTTACCCAAGTAAGGAAGTATAACCTTTAAATAGCCCAAATTACACACCCTAAAAAACACATGTTTTGGGCCGATTCATAAGTACAACTTCCCAACTGCTTGAAATATATATTTAAGTGGTTTGAAAGTCTAACTTTTCAAATTTATATTTATTTTATTTTAAATTTGCATCAAGTACCCTAGGTAAAAAAGAATAAACTCGAGTCAGATCTTCAAGTTTAGGCTGGAGGGCATCTTGAGAAAAAACAAAAACTCGATACAATCCTGAAAATTTAAATACAAGGGTCATTTTTCAAAGGAACAATTATCAAAATAAATGTAAAAGATAAACAATTTAATATTTTATTATATATTTTAATTTAATTTCAAAATATTATTATACATTGGCTGTGACTTAGAATAGTTGAAAAAGGCTAAACTTTAGTTTTAAAATTTTAAAATTGTTGAAAAGCAAGTATTTTAATCAAATATATTTTTTACATATCCAAAAAAGTGTTATTTACTAAGATCCCCCTTTTTGAAGTATTAGAATATTTGTAATTGGAAAATGGTTTCAACTGCAACTCTATCCAAAAATAAGTAAAGCTTATCTTCACAACTCATTAAAATTTGCAATTTAAGTGTTGAAAAACCTTTAAATCAATCATCTCAACCTGAATATTATATGGTTATGCAAAAAAAAAATAGAATTTTAAATTTTAAAATAATATATATTGCAACAAATCATCTAAACCATCCATTTCGTCTTAAAAGTATTTAGATCCACAAGATCTATACTAGTTTTTTAGTTTCAAATTTTATTGTCGGTGTCGGAATTAATTTTGGAGCCATCATGAAAATTTCTAATGCCGAAAGTGCTTTCTGGATAAGAATTTGAGGTGAGGCTTTATTTTGTTTTCGTAAAGCCTAAGCCCCATAGAAACTTCATCCTGACAATTTATTAGAAGCTGAGGATAATTTTGTCAAAGAAACAAAAAAAACAAAGGTTTTTACAGAATGGCCATTACCCTAGAAACTGGTATGCAAGGTCTTAAAGCTTGATTTCCTTGGCGGTTTGTTGCTTTTTGTCTTAATTTCATTTGATAACCAGAAACACAGTACTTGTATTGTAGACTGCTGAGTTCTATCACTTAGTAATTTTGAGGCAGCTGTGTATTGATTATATGTGCTATTATCTTATGCTCGATCTCTTTCTTAGTTGAGGTTAGGGTTTCTTTGCCCTTGAATGTATGGAATTGGATTTTTTTCTTCTATTGAATTAACAGTAGTTAGGGTTACTTTATTATTGCTAAATCTAAACTCTTTGATCTTTTTGGATTGAGGTTTCTTAATTTTATAGTTATTCGATATTAGATATATCTCATGTGTGACTGCACTACTTTTTTTTAGTGAAGCATTTCTCCCTAAAATTTGTGATTTCATTTTCATATGGATTTTAACTTCTCAATTTGGAATTTTGTATTACTTGTTAATCTCCAGCTGTGTACCATCTCTGAGTTCAATTCACTTCGTTGAATTTTACATCCTGTCCTTTTTGTGCAAGCAACTGAGGCCATAATATTAGATTTTAAGGTATCTCTGATACCAGTCCACTGCAGTTCTTGTTGCATCAAGTTCACTTGGTTCGGTCTCAGGACCCGAGCTGAGTGGCTCGGGCCAGTCTAATGGGACTCGCCTGAGTCCTGCATGAGCCAAAAAATCGTTAAATGTGCAAAATAACTACAAAAAAATGGCAAAAAGAAACACTTAAAAGCGCGAGAAGTTATAAAAGGCATTGAAAGTCAATAAACAGAAGGAAAAAAGTGAATAAAAGGTGGTTTTTGGAAAAATTTGATACATAGCTTGAAATGATTCAGAAAAATTTCAGAAAAAGGAAACATAGAAAATTAAAGAATGTATTAAGACAAATTCACATACCATCATAAAACACAGCTAATTGTATATGAATGTATTTATATGTCCTTTATTAACAACAGTTTATAGAAATATTATCAGAGTTTGCACACGAAACTCGCCTCAGCACCCTGCCGAGGTGGAGTCGACCCAGCACGCACTCGCCTGAGTATATGTTAAGAGCCAATATTTTTATACTGTGTTATTCTAGGACTTCTCTGTGTCTCTCATCATTGCAGAGGTTTATCAGTAATTTGTTGCAACTTTTTTATCCCCAATATTTTTTCATGTCTGAATCTGTGAAGATGACTGAATCATTGACTGTCACATAAACAACTGATTGCATTGAACATTTCTTATGGGTTGGTTATTAGGGTTTAGAGGCCCTAGCCTTTCATTAAATTGGAATGGAACATTTACCATAAAGATGCAAGAATTAAAAAGGTGCAAAGCCAATCTCCCTTACATGTAACCTTTTCCTCTTGCAAATGCATGATTAGCTAGAAATTGATATCTCAAAACCAGTGTCCTAAAACTCAAGCGAGTCCACTCAGACTCACCCTAGTGGATTAGGTCGGACTCGGAAGGATGCTGAGTCCGAGTAGGAACGGGCCAAACTTAGCCAGTTCCTATATCTTATCACACTATACCTAGCAAGTTGCATGCCCTAGATTTTGCCCAAGGCTTCCCTAAAATGCCTTCGACACCCTTATTTCTCTGTTCATCTGTCTAAAGTATCTCTCTCTAAAGTTGCAGTGCTCGAGCTATCTCTTTCTCTCTGTTGGGCCTGGTAAGACATCGATCCCTCTCCACTAATGCTTTATAGTGTTTATCTCTCCTTATATATACGTAAATAGTTTGTGAATTTAAGGCTTTTATCATTTTTGATATGGAAGGAATTCGATTCCTCGCAATTTTAGTCTTTTAGGGATTCTCTTTCTATAAATGTTGGGCTTAGAGTTTTTATTTTCTTCACAAGACCTCGATTCCTCTCCATTTTAGCTTTCTTGTGTCTCTTTATTTCCTGGATGCAGAAGTGTTTTGGACTTGAGTTTTGTATATGCACTGTGAGACCTCTAGCGCGGTCTTGTTGATTTTCTAGGGTTTGTCTCTCGCCTGTGCTCTCTTGCCTTCCTGGTGTTGCAGTCACCGAAGAATTTAGGGCTTGGTTTTATTCTCTGTACTTCTGGTAGGACATTGTTCTCCTCCATTTAGTTATCCGGGGTTCTTTCTCCATGCCATCAAGCTCCATTTTCACTTTTTTTTCCGTGCGTTCCTTTTATTTTACCAATCTTTATTTTTAGGGGTTCTCCCTATGTGATGCCATCGATCTCCATTTTCACTTTCTTGGGCTGATTCCCCTTTCATTTCACCACTAGGATTTCTTCCCCGTCTCTCTCTCTGGGCATGGCTTTCTCATCCTTCTACAGGTTTATTAAAAGGTTTGCTTCCTGTCTTACATCGTTTGATAGGATTCAATTCCAGTGTTTTTCTCGATTTTATCCTCAAAACCAGAGAACAGAGAGAGCCCTACGTATTAGAAACAAGGGTGTTAAAAGAAAAACCAGAGAACAGAGAGAGCCCTAGTCCGTAATGGATTTGGCCGGAATTTGCCAGGAATTTTTCATGAATTTTAAAATAATATATTTCCTGCATTTATAAAAGGCCCAAACTGGCCCCATTTTTCGGGTTTGGTACCAGTTTTCACTTTCTTGGGATAATTTCCGTTTCATTTTACCACTGGAATTTCTTCCCGTGTAGACTGTTGCGTGGCTTTCTATCATTCTAAAAGTTCATGGTTATTACGAAGCATTTCACATTCAATTCAAACCAGATCATAAAGTATCAATTGTATGTTTGTGTCTGTATATGTTAGTTACAAGATTCAATGAAATCAATAGCTAAATACTAGTTAAAAGAAAAATACATAATTACTATAACATACTAAAACTTTTCGACTTGTGGACCACATCTCGCTAAACATCAATGGAGAACAGGTTCATTTAGAAAATTTCAAAAAAAAAAAAAAAAAAAACATGAACCATCCCATGGAAAAGCTCTTAAAAACTTAAAACAATTCATGCAAACTTCAAATATGAAAATTAATAATAGAAAGGATCAGATGAGAGCTCAAATATCAACCCCAAGAAATTTAAGTACAACTAACATGCATCTCGAAAATTCAATAAACAAACATTGACACGTTTGACAGAAATTGTGCACTCTCTCTTGTCCAAATAAATTGCTTTTTTTCTCTCGTCCTAATCAAAATTCCCTCATTTTCTTACAGGGTATCGTGGCGATCAACTTTTTCTTACACTGGAGGTACACTTGAGAAGGATGCTTGAACATTCTTAGGTTCTTGATTAAGGTTGAGGGTTCCTCTTCTCATCACGAATTCAACCTTTAGAAACTCATAGACTCGATGGACCAAGTATTTGCATCATCAACAAGCAAGGGAGAATTTTAGGGTTTTGATACACCTCTTCAATTTAGGGATTCAGGGTTTGGGATTCCATAGCGCCCACAAAGAGGTATGTTCTGAGCATGTATTTTTCTCTAAAATACATCACTGCAAATGTTGTGGATCGAAACAATGGTCGAATTGTAGCTTTGCTTCTTCTGATTTGAAGAGTAATTTTGAGTGTGGTCGCTTTTGTAACTCAAAGGCACCCGCTGTTGTTGGTAAGATTTTGGCAATGAGAACAAAAGTGGATGAATCCCTGTAAGTTTACTCAACTTTTCAAAACGAGCTACTCAAATATTCAAAAAGTGGATGAATCCCTGTAAGTTTACGCGAATATTCAAAAAGAGCTCGATAAGGGTTTTAAGAACCATACAAAGATTTGGTCTCATATTAATGCTCTCAAGAATCATGGTGACTTATATAAACATAAGAACTTTTAGTGAAAATTATTGACTATTCCAAATTAGACGACAATCATTTTGATATCGGCGTGGTTTGTATGTGGTTGCATCCTTGAACCATCAAAGTAAGGCGCATCTCCGAATTTTATCATAAATGTAATTTTGGTCCAAAAAATTCTTAGGATGGGTCGTGAATCTATTTCCATTTCTAATTATAAAATTTTAAACTCAAAAAATGTTTTAAATCAAGTAAATATATAAACACATAATCATTTTGAAAATGGACGGTCCAAATAATGTGTTGTAAGATGCACTTTTTTCAGATTTAACAACGTTTTATCTTTTGATATTCATAATCTTGATGTCGAGATAATTAATTTGAGGTTTTTCGAACATCAAAACAACCTTTTATAATGGATTTTTGAGGTGCACTTTATTTCTCCATTTTAGGATTGCAACCTTATATAAACTTTGTCCTTATGTAATTTGCTAAAGCTTGCATTTTCCAACTTTCCATCGCTGAAAAAAAGGGCAGCATTTCTAGAGAATGTCCCTAATTTTCCAGACATCTTTCCCTCACTTCAAAACTCCAGGGATTCCCAGAAAATCCCAAGGAAGCTACACAAAATTTTAAATTGGGCTTTAAGCTATGTTTGATAACTGGGAAAGCTGGTACAAAATTCGATTTCCCTAATTAATGGAACCTCCCCCATTTGTTTGATCATTTATTCGATGAGAGGGAACTGTAATTTCCCTACCCAATCACCCTCTTATAAGATCCAATGTCCTCACTTAGCGGAATTCTGCATTAATTTGGCTTTAAGCCTTTTCAATGGCTTATTTGACAAACTAATGATATTAACTCTTAATATTGTAAACTCTTATCAAAATAGCTCTAAACCTCTTGAAAATTTCAGCAATTACCTAAAAAATATTGAAAATTAGCAATATGGAAAAGGAAAATACCTAGCATGTCCATAAAATTGTTTTGTCTTCTTTTGGGATGAATTGACTATTCTTCAACGCATGGATTTTTTTTTGTTAATTATTAGTAGTGTATGCCTTACCCACCACGGTAACATGCCAATTCCAACACAATTATATATGTTTCTGAATTCACGATCAGTCTTCTTTCTTCTTCTTTTTCTTCATTTTTAATGTTTACTTAAAAGCAAAAAAATTTATATAATATTACATCATTAAAATGTAGAATTACAGATGCACCTCAAAATCTATCAAAAAAAGTTGTTTTAAGGTTGAAAAAACTTCTAATTGGTAATCTCAACATCGCGATGTATGAACATAAAAAAAATAAAAAAATTGCGTTTCAAATATATTACATCTTACAATATATTATCTAAACCGTCCATTTTCAAGATTTTTATATTTTTATAAATCTACTTGATTTTAACCATTTTTCGAGTTTTAAATTTTATAATTAGATATAAAAATAGATTTTGAGATAATCCTAATAATGTTTTTCACCAAAATTGCATGATACAATTTGGAGCACCTTTATTGGATTGTTTAAGGTTGCAACCTTATAAAAACCACACCCATACTTGAAAGAAATGAAGTAACTTACTGGTGCTCTTCCAAATCGTCGATGATACATTGAGACCATTTATCATTCATATAAAGAAGTCACAATTACTCCAAACCATTAAATGTTAAATTAAATTGCTTAAGGTGTGCTGAAATGCTTTTTTGGAACTTTTAAGTCTATAGGCAGCTCGTAACTACTCAATTTGAAATCTAAAAGACAAGAATGTTTATGACCTCCTTGTAAAGTAAATTGTCTGTTTATATACTTTTCCATAAAAATAACGAATATGCATCCAACCCACAAATTATAGAGCACAGCCTTTACCACTTTAATTATGGAGAATTTTGAAGTGATTTAAGATGTAAACGGTAAAAGATTTATAATTTCGAAGAGCCAAAATTGCCACTAAAATTTCTTATGTATATAATTAAACCTGCAAATAAAAAGTGTCTGAAGAAAAAAAAGTAAAAAAAGGAAAATCAAGGCCTAATGAGGTTTACCTCATGATTATTGAGAATATAGATTAGAAATAAGATCTTTATACAGTTTTTGAAACCCTTATCAAACTCTCTAAGAAAATTCAAGTAAAATTCAGAAATTTCATTTCATTTTTGCTGTAGAAACCTCACTGACATTGGCGACCTGCTTGGAGTTGCAAAAGAGTACACATCAAATACTTCCTCAAAAGTCTTCTCCATAAGAGGAAGCAGAAGCCACACTTTGACATTGTTCGATCCAAAACACTTGTAAGATGCATTTTAGAGAAAACTATATTCTAATACCATGCCTCAGTGTGGGATATATGAAATTTGAAACCACAAATAGAAGAGATACTATTAAATCCTAATCCTATGCCCTAGAAATCCCGATTGCATTTTGCTGAAACAAATACCTTCTAGAAGTTTATAAGGAATGAATTAGTCATGAATGGGGGAACCCTCTGTCCAAATCATCATCATTATGGCAAATCCTGAGCTCAAATGAATTGTTCAAGCATCTTTCTCTAGTGCACTGCTAACGCAAGGATATGATCATCTTAAATGGAACATGAGGAACTTCGATTAACTGAGAGAGAGACGGTAGTTTTCTTAGATATTAGAGGCGTATTTTCTTTTCCTTTTCTACCATAGTTGGGAGGCGAATTGTCATTGTGTTCTTGCCTCTATAAGTGACTTTTAGCATGTTTTGTTTGTTGAACAAATGTTCATTTACACATTCTTACACCTTTTATTGTATTTCCATACAAATTTTATGAATCATTATGTTGTATTTCCATTATAAATTGTCGGGTTGGTCCATGCCATCCCCGACCTGATCCCAGCCATAGTTCCTGGTCAAGGTCAGCCTGACCTGACCCAAATCCACACTTTTACACCCTTAACCAAGGACCATATGGAAGAGATAGGATGATCAAAATTGCAACGTAAAATTTAATACCGAAAGAGAATGAAAAGGATTTCAATAATATCCACATTTTTTTTTTAACTTGGGAAATGATTTCCCTTTGGAGCTTGCTCAAGCAATTATAAAATCTTTTAGTAACTAATATCAAACCTGCTGAATTTTCAATAAAAACTCTCTTTCTCCCCCCCAACCCCTTGAACCAGATAGTTTACCATAGTATAATGCTGATTTGTTAGCCAACCTTTCTCTCTCTAGTCTCTATAGTATTCGCTACAAAATCAGATGGCCTTCAAAATGAGTTCGATCAAATCAAGAATAATTTTTTGGGAAAGAACATGTAAAATTTTATTGATATCATGCTTCCCCAGTGAATTACATAATGTGGACTATGAAACTAATTTATATCATTAGCAGCCGAGAAGAAAAAAAAAGATGTTATTTAATTACCTCAGTGTATTAGACCAATAATCAGTCACGAGTCCATGCGTCCTGTACCAGCAAATAAACCAGCAAGATTAGAAAAATTTTGGCAACGGTAAGCTCTCTCTCTCTAACAAATGCACACGAAAAATTGACTCGCTCTCTCTCTCACACACACATTTGATGACTCTTTCAAGACCAAATGCCAGACCAGTAAGATCAGAGAGAGTGGATACCTTTCCTCTACAAAAACCACGCATTTCATTGAGATTCATGTGCAAGGTATAAGAAAATAGACAGTGGAAATGTCACCCATAATGTAGCCAGTGCTGACATATAACCTTTTGAGGGATTTGTCTTGTGCAGGGCTTGGTCCCATAGTCATGCCTCTTTGCTCTCAATTTTTACGGAAAATATTACACCGATCCTCGATTTCTAAACTAATTTTATGGTAGGATGCCCCAACTTTTCTCTTTCAAGTAGGATTAAATTTTCCTAGAACTGTTAAGGTGCCCATTCATCCCCTCCATTCCCTCTTTTATCAATACTTTACACGAAATTTGACAACAACAATTTCTCTTATATCACACAAGGAAATCCTCCTTCCGTCCCTTTTTTACGTCACATGCAATTGTTGACCTAAAATTTAATGTTAAAAAAGTGAGAAACGAGGTGAGGGAGAGGACAAAGGCATGTGCTGATTGTCTCATGTGCCGATAGTCTTAGGAGAAATTTAATGCCACTTGAAAGAGAAGTAGGCAGAGGCTGCCGCATATAAGTTTGGTATTGGGGGCCCATACGACATTTTCCCTAATTTTTAGAATTGGGATTATATATAGCGAGACGTTTTCTACCTGAAGTAGTCAGATGGAAAATCGGGCCGGCTATGTTGTGCCTTTTTGTATGTAACTTGTCTCATGTACTTTCCCTTCAAAATTTCAGAATCCCACAAAAGTAAATCCATTTACTTGGCTGTAATGAATGTGTGCGTGTGCTTCGATGCATTGAACATGCATATATGCTTATATATATATACAAAAATACCAGTGCAAATAAATTCACATGCATACACATAATTTTGGATATACTCATTATCACTTATAATTCATTGTTTCAATGAAGTTAATTATGATATGAAGTATCTGTCTGTGGTTTGCCTACAAGTGTATCTTTTTTAAAAGCTTTTTTCACTTTATTCCAAATAACTTGCTGAAATAATATTAGCTACAAAATTGATGAAAATTCGCTGAAAATTGAGACAGTATAGGTAAATGCAATTCACCAATGTCTTCAAGCTTGCATAGGTTACATGTTCACCTATATTAAGACAGTTATTGAGAAACAAGTAAATATATTATATTAAGAAAAGTGTATTTAAAGGAAAGTGCATTTGAAAAGCATATAGATCTCACCTTCTAGTGCAGGGTCTTCTTCTAAAGGTGTTTCTGATGTTGGAGAGTAAAGAGAAGCACAAGAGGATTCTCTGGCATCAATCAGCATGGCCACTACCTCTCTCATGTTGGGCCTATCAAGGGCCGACATGCTGGTACAGAACAAGGCAATCTTGAGAACCAGAGCCATCTCCTCTTCTATCCTCTTCTTGCTGAAATCTATTCGAGAATCAAAAACCTTAGATCTCAACTCTGTGTTTGGAATTGACCTCCGGACCCAAGTAACCAGATCGCCTCCCTGATCAAGGGGCAGAACTGGGGATCGCCCGGTAACCAGCTCCAAAAGAACAACTCCAAAACTATATATGTCACACTTATCAGTGAACTTCATTGTGTACGCATATTCTGAAATAGGGTGGACAAATTGGTAGTAAGAATGTGTACCGAAACATAAGGTTTGAAATATTGAATATGCCCATGAAATGTCAGTCATGCTAAAATCTCAGTAGTAAGAATGTGTACCGATATTTCTTTTTTTTTTTGGTAAATGAAGGGTTGCTATTACAAAGAAATAGATCATAGAATAAATTTGTATAGTTGAAGCAATCAAATTGTTTTAAAAGAATAATTTCTACTTTTTTATTTTATTTATAAATTGCAGAAATATAGATGTACTCATCAAACTAAAATATTATTTTCCCTATCTGAAATATCGGTCATGCTAAAATCTCAGTTGTTGAGTTTATATTTATCCCTCAATAATACGCTACTTTTTGGTTGTCCTACTTCTCAAATGCATATAGTGCAAGAATGAGAATCTGCAACTCGCTTTCTATGCATTTCAAATACGGACTCATATATGAATGAAAATGTTTACAATAATATTTTGATTTCATTTTTTACATGTTAGATTACACATAATTCTTCAAGAAATAGTTGTTGAGGATTCATCTCATGTTTTTGATGCTGTTAGCAATAAAACAGATATTGTAACTGTTATTCAGGAGGCTAATATAATGATTTGATATAAGCATGGTCGTGTTGCATGTTCCCTTTCCCTCCTTATAATTGTAGTTCAATTCAACACCCCCCCCCCCCCCCCCCCCCCCCCCCCCCCCCCCCCCCCCCCCCCCCCCCTTATTTTTTTTCCTCTCTTTTTTTGGGGAATAATTTGCAGGTGGAAAGTTCCAACCAAACAAGTCTTTAATGGGGAAAAATAGTGATTAATAACTTATCTGGATAAAAAAATATCACTTGTGGGGAAAAATGGGCACACTTGTATAGATGATTAATTTGTTGTTGCTCCTCCAAATGATCCAAACCTAAGTACATACTTGGGAACCTTCAACATCAACTTCATACATCACCATACAGTTTCATCAGTCATAACTCTATCAATTTACAAAAACTACTCCTAAATACTTGCACTAGGGCGAGACCAAGACCTTTCACAGGATAAGTAGGTAAACGAATGAGAATGCAAACATTTGTCAATGAATTGTTATGTTCATGTTTTGAGAGATGGGAGCTCTAGGGAATGTTGGTCACCTCTATAATTGTAGAAATTCCAAAGACGGATTTCATGTGATCATTGGTAGTTGGTTGATACCACAGTGATCGAAGGAGTAGAAACCAGTGTTTAGATCTAGTGAATAGTATAGTTTACAGTAACAATTTTTTTTTTTGGGTAAATACAGTTATCAATTTAACTGTAATAGGAATGTCTTGCTACCGGTTACTTTTGCATGGTATAGAAATTCACTCCCAGTGATCCTAGTAACATGACTATCAAAGAGCTATTGGACATAAACATACCTCATGACACCTGAAAATGAGACATTACAAACCTATTGGGATGTCATTGGTATTTGACGGCAAATGATTTCATACAGGAAATGACCAAAGAAACAAACAACTCATAGGTGACATGTGCTTCCAGACATGTTGCCTTTTCAGCTTGACAATGTGTCAATTGATGTCATTCTGTTAATATGCAGCTATGTACATAGTACAGCATATTCATGCAGAAAAACCAACCATTTGGAAGTCTATCTTATTAGTGGCACATTCTAAGGCAACTTTACTGGGTCAAGCATTCTGACTCTGAAATGAACCTCATAGATAATATCCTTCAGGTGAACAAGTTCCGCTAAGAACATTGATGATTAACAGAAACTCATGGGGGGGTCCTGATCAGTAACAAAGATATATCTAATTGTTGAAAAAAAAACGTTTCATTAGCTCATTTCCTTTCTTTGGAAGATAATGCATTTACTTTCACAACTAGGACAAAGGTAAATAGTAAATATTACGCCTTCGATATTACCTCTCTAAAAATGAAATGGAACTGACAAAACAACAGTTCAGATAAAAAGCATGTTTAAGAACACTACCTTGCCTAACAATTACATATGAAATTTGCACCAAGATTCCTGGTGCCAAGCTAGACATATTGCTACTTCAGGTCATGCTGGCAAAACATTCCAAACAAGGATTGCAGAAAAATGACAAAAAGCATACATGCAACAGCAAGTCACATAAAGCAACAAAAAGAAAAGATCACATGGTAAATTGTATATTCTGAAGTTCAGGATGCATGTGAAAAGAGAAAAAAGTAGATTGACTACTCAAGGTGATCCTAGCGACCAAAGAGAAACAAAGCCTCAGTCTGCAAGTTACTCCAAGCAAGAGATGTGGCATTCGTACCAGGTGCAATATAGCCATATGAACCTGCAACAGAAGACATGGTCTTCGAATGTGACAGGTCAATCAACTTGGCCAGGCCAAAATCTCCCACATGAGCTTCAAAAGTGCCATCCAATAAAATATTATTCGACTTTATATCACGATGAACAATTTGAGGTCTACAGTCATAGTGTAAATAGGACAAGCCTTGAGCTGCTCCAAGGGCTATCTTATAGCGAGCATCCCAGTCCAACAAACAAGGCTCACCACGAAGCACTTCACCTAAGCTCCCATTCTCCATGTATTCATACAAGAGAAGATTCGAATCCGTGTGATTGCAAAAACCATGGAGCTTAACGATGTTGCGGTGCCTAATTTTACCCAAGGTTGAAATCTCAGCACTAAAGCTAGTGTCGATATTCGATCCATCTCCATGAGAGGCCAGCTTCTTGACTGCAACAAAATCCCCATTGGCCATAAAAGCTTTGTACACGGTCCCACAAGCTCCTCTCCCTATCACTGCACTCTCTGAAAAATTTCCAGTGGCTTCTAGAAGGTCCTGATAGCTGAAACCACCTTTGGGGAAATAATAGGTATCAGTTTCGTCAAGTTTATGGTTTTCAAAAGGGACAAACATAGACCCTGGTCGCTTTATGAGCCAGCAAACGCTCACTGTGAGAATTAAAGACACCAACCCCACAAACACCGCACTTATGCTCACGATTTCCTCCTTAGCGTTTTGCTTCTCAAGCCAATGGGGGTGTAGAGAATTGGGCTGCGATGAAGGAGACAGGCAAGGATTCATCATGGACCCACAGAGGTCTTTGTTTCCCATAAAATTGCTCGCATCCATCCTCCGAAAAACTTGAGTGTTAGGTACCTCCCCCCCAAGACTATTATAAGAAAGATTGCACACTAGAAGGCTGGATAAGTCACCCAAAGCCACGGGAATTTCACCATCAAGTTGGTTATTGTTCAAGTAGAGAGCTTCAAGCATCTGCAAATTTCCCAGTTCCATTGGTATTTCTCCAGAAAGGAGATTGTTACTAAGGTTCAGAGCAATTTGCAAAGTAGTGAGACGACCCAATTCAGGAGGTATAGAGCCAGATAAATGATTTCCTCCCATTTGCAAGTCTGTAAGGTGAGACAAACTACCCAACCAACCAGGAATGGTTCCATTTAGTTGGTTATCAGACAACTTTAGAAGTTCTAGGTTTGTCAAATTGCCGAGTTCTTGGGAGACAAAACCGGTTAATATATTTCTGCTCAAATCAAGCCTTTGGAGATTTTTACAATTGGTTAAACTAGGGGGAATAGTCCCTGACAATCTGTTTGACGAAACATTGAAGCTAACAAGATCTGCCAACTCACCAATCTGACTAGGGATCTTTCCAACAAAGTTGTTATCTGACAAATGCAGCCTCTCAAGTTTCTTAAGCTTACCAAATTCTGGAGGAATAAACCCAGAAAATCGGTTTTGATACAGCTCAAGAGTAGTTAAATTTAGAAGCCCAGATAATTCAACGGGGAGGCTACCACTAAGCTGGTTATCTCCCAATCTCAACTGCACCAAAGATTTGCAGGTCTTGACACCATAGGGTATGCCACCCGTTAATTTGTTAGACCAAATGGTCAGAAAGTTCAACTTCTGAAACTTACAAACTTGTACCGGTATTCTACCCACGAGCTTGTTCTCAGATACATCAAGAACGGATAAATTACTGTTAGCCCCTAACTGAGGAGGTATTGTGCCTTCAAGATGATTGTCGAAGAGTTGCAGATACTCTAGAGAGGTAAGGTCCTGAAACCCAATGGGAATCGTACCTGTTAGGTTGTTAATCGAAAGATCAATCTTTCTCAACTGACTCAACCGCCCAAGCTCTCTAGGGATGGTTCCCTGCAAAAGGTTTTCAAAAAGGTGAAGTAGCCTTAGGGTCTGAATCCTCCCAAGCTCCGCTGGTATGGTCCCTATCAACCTATTCTCTGAAAGATCAATCTCTACAGCAGATGTACAGTTCCCCAGCTCTTTTGGTATAGTGCCATTCAGCTGATTAGTGTAGATATAAAGCTTCTTCAATTTAGACAATTTACCCAACTCCTTTGGGACTCCACCACTGAAACCATTCTTATTTAACGCGAGCATCTCCAAATTGCTGCAATTCCCAATCTCAGGGGGTATCTCTCCTGTTAACTGATTTTGCCAAAGGATCAGAGTTGTGAGATTCCTAAGCCTTTGGAGCTCCTTCGGAAGAAGGCCCTGTAGCTTATTCTGAGCCAATCCAAGGATTTCTAAGCTCCCACATTCACTGATCTCTAGTGGAATAGGACCTGAAAGAAAATTGAGACCTGCCCTTATAATCCTCAGTTTCTTCAGATTACTAATGGAGTTGGGTATGGAATCAGTGAAATTGTTACTGTATATGACAAGTTCTTCAAGAGATGAGAGGTTTCCAACCTCATCAGGGATTTTGCCAAAAAGGTAGTTCTCATCAAGGTAAAGCCTTCTCATATTGGATAGCTTACCTAATTCTTGGGGTATCTCACCATGAAGCTTGTTGGTACCTACATCTAGAACCTCCAGACGGGTGCAATTGAACAAACCTCTAGGTAAAGGGCCGAAGATCATGTTCTTCGATACATTGAAGACTTTAAGATGACGCAGCTCACAAATGCTCGGAGATAATGCACCAGATAAATTGAAGAGATGAAGGTTTATGGAAGTTACCCTGTAAAGGGTGCAGCTAATGCCTCTCCATTTACAAGGCGTAAAGTCAGACAAATTCCAGTTCTGGAGATTTCCATTGCTGTCATTGAGGCCATCTTTAAACTCGAGAAGTCGGCGCCCTTCGTCGTTCAAGGAGTTTACAACGACAATAGAGAAGCAGAGAATTGAGAAATAGCGAAAAAAGGTTCTTTTGGATCCAAGGGTCTCCAAGAGAGTCATTTCGGGATGGTTAGGAATCACATTATAGAGGGAAAACACAACAACTACCTAGGAGATGGACGGTAGCCTACATCATGCTATCCACGATGTTGAATGCAAAACTACTGCCAAAGACAAAATACAATATGTTTGTCATCTAGTGCTGGTAAATGAGAGATGGCCTAGGAGGCAAAACTTAGCGGGGAAATTGAATCATACTGGAAGTTTAAAAAAACAATTAAATCATCCTACAAGAATTTCAGTTTCCACAGGTCAAGATACAAACCCATTCGGAAATCCTCATGACATTCAGAGAATTCTATGCATTATTCTAGTGTCTGTCAACTGAAATTATCAAAAAAAAGAGGAAGGAAAGTGCTGTTTATTTGTAGCAAGAACAAGAAAGACTAAGGTCATGAGTTAGTAAGAAAAGATAATGAAGATCTCATATATGTTTCTGAATTGATATTAGGAAACCATGAAGATCAACATTACAGCTGTAATACTGAAATTTTTGACACACTGCTGAAAAATATGTTCAAAAGCTCTGCAAATTCTGAAAAATTATTAGGCAAAAAAATGATGCTCTAGATTTGGGATTCATAAGGCTCAGATATAAGGATCTCTAAAGAGAAAGGCCAATTCCTGGCCAAAAAATGATAGGAATGAATACCCAAACAAAAGAATTCTTTAAATAAATATGACTGGATAAACTCATGTTACATGATAAGATGCAAAAGATTGAACAATCAAACCAAACAGTGCAGTCATAAACTCTGACAGGGAAAGTAGCAGATAGGAGAGAGGGAAAGCAACAAAGGAAACTTCAATAATTCTTTTCAAATTGAGAGAGAGAGAGAGAGAGAGAGAGAGAGTACTTCAATAGCAGTTCGAGCAATAGAAATGAACTTAAGGAGCACAGGGCCTGTAAAAAACTGTTTCTGGGTCAACTTCTCGAATCCATACTGAAAAAAGAGATAGAATCCAGCAATTAGCTAAACCTCCAGTTCAAAGGCAAAAGCATTTTAAATTCTGGCAACAAAAAACTGCAGAATTTAAAAGCGCGTCCAGAAAACCTCCAAATCAATAAGACTTTCAAGTTCCAATAACAATCCGTTGATACCTCCACAAACCCTACGACTCAGTGCTTTTAAGAGCCACACAAAAGATCGATAGCTCTGTAGAGAGAGAGCCATAGGAGAGTGACAGAAAGGCAGATAGGTAGAGAGAGACAGATCATGTGAGAATATGAATGATAACAAGCAAGAAAGGTCTTTAAGATTAAGACTGGTTACTGTAACATCAAAAGACTATAGAAGCTAGGGCAACAAGAAGCACGAGACGCTTGTCAGTTAGGAGCCTATTGTGTCACGATCCAGCAAGTTGACGAGTCAACCACGCCTTTTTGGGAGCGTGCTTTCTCCTCTGTCTTTGGTGTTTCACTTTACACCGTGTTCCTTTTTCCATGACGTATTTAACCAGCGATCGTCGATAAACAAACCCCTAGTCACCATTCTACGCCATTAAAGACTGTTGCTTTGCTGCTTAAACGCGTACTGTTTCGGTACAAAAACCCTGGAATCTGTTATTTGTGCACAGAAACCCCATAGTCCCTTACTTATGCACCCAGAAACCCTAGAATTCACAGGGCTTTGCGCCATCAAAGACTTTCCTCCACTACTTCACGCAAAAAAAAACAAAAAAACGAAAAACCCCTAGGGCACTCCATTATTAATTCTACCGCTTTAAGCCATTGAAGACTTCTGTTCTACTTAGAATCCCTAGATCGCCACATTTAAGAACACACAAAACCTATAACTACCTTCACTCCATTTCCCTGTTGATTTATACGCCGTATTTATGGCAAATACAGGTCGAAAGACCTTAAAATCTTCAGCCAGAGCTCCGCGCCATGGATCCAGTGCCGTACACGAGGCACTTATGAGCGGGCAATGTGAAACCCTATACTTCGGCAGCGGCCCACCAGAAACCCTATAAATCGCGGCCATTGGAGACTGGGCCATGGCTGCAAGGATGAGATCAGAGCGGGCCATGGGTCACCAGTCTTAAAGCGCCATAATATCAATGGAGAAAGGGGCCTTCATAGTGGGCTGGAATCTGAAGCGCTCTCTCTGAAACTCCATTGATGAAAATTTAAGACAACTTTTCGGCTTTCAACGCTTTTTCCACTACCCATCAAATCACAGGGCTCAATCCTTACCTTTTATAAAGGACAAACTGGGAGAGCTTCCTAACCATGCGGAAATGACAATTGTGGGTTTGGTGTCCCATGATATATCTGAAACAACCCTAGGGCATTTTGAGAATGATTATTTTCCCTATTTTAAAATTAGGAGGTGGATCCGCTGTCAATATTAAAGTATCTATGTATTTAAATATATTTAATTATTTTTTATAAACTAAGATAAAAAAATATATGTGATACCTAAACCCGAATAGTATTCGGGTTCAATTGGATCTAGACCCGACCCGTTGGGTTCATTTTTTGGACCCATGCCCGGATCTATGTTGGGTATACCCATCAGCTCCCGAGCCGAGTTTGGATTCCATTGCCACCCCTATTTAAAACTTAGAATCGGGTTTTGGATTGGTCCTTTAGTAAATCTTGATTAGATTAATCATGTTTTGGATTAGTCCTCCACTTAATCCTAATCAAATGATCTAAATTGGGGATAATAATAAAAAGTTCAAAAGTTTCGAATTGGAAAATTTTGGGGATAGTAATAAAAAGTAGAAAAGTTTCGAATTGGGCATCTTTGGGGCAATGGACCTACATTCTCTATCACCGGATCTTATTGGATCATGTGATTTCAATGTGGTTGGTTATTAGAACTCTGATTATGTTTATCCACTTAGTTGTTGGGTGTGTCTTATGGGATTATATGTCATGATGATATTTATATTTAGTGTAATGGGTCACAATCACATTTAGTCATCAAATGTGAATCTAATATTTCATAATGTATTAAAAACTTATAACATATATATAGGAAAAGATGTGTGCATAGGTGCGTACGGCTACAGTAAACGCCCACGACCCAGATTAAATCTGGGCCAATTTGATGATCAAATATGTCCGTTAGTGATTGAATTTTAATTTGTTTTTTACAAATCCAAATCATTTAAAATTTTAGGCATTCGTCATTCACTTGATATATATATATATAGAAGATACTAAAAAACGCTTATAGGCGAATAAATAACGATTTCGTCTACTCTCATCACCATCCAGACTTTATCGCACGATCACAGTTGTCTGGTAGCGTTTCAATTTTCATTTTTCTTTTACTAATCAGAATGATCTAAAATTTGTTACTGAGGCATACCTAATAAAATATATGAAAAAAAATAATTCGTAAAATATAAATTGACCAAAATACACTTGTAAATTTTTGGAGGTATTTTGGTTTATTTATATTTTACAAATTATTTTTTTAATATTTTTATTAGGTGCGTCTCACTAAGATGTACACACGCTCCAAATTTCAAGTAATTTGGATTTATAGAAAAAAAAATGAAAAATTAAACACTACCAGACAACTGTGACCGTGCGATGAAGTTTGGATGACAGACAAAATCACTGTTCATTTACGCCTATAGGCGTTGAGAAGAGTTTTCTATCTATATATATATTAAGTCATTGAACATGATCAATGGCCCACATTCAGCTACCAAATTTTACATTTAGTCATCATGGCGGACCGTGACCTCCTTATAAATAAATGAAGTCATGTTATTTATATTTTTCGTTCTCTTTTTTATTTGTTAAAGCAAAACTTAACTGCAATAACGCTATCCTGTGAGCAAGGGGGATAGCATACCAACTTAGCATGCCTTGGCCATCCATGATAAGGAATGAAACCTTGCTCATCTCACGGATTGCCACTATAGGCCTAATTTTGGTCTCAAGAACAAACAAGAAAAAAAAAATCCTTTTCTGTCTATATAACAAAAAAACTTTGATATTGCTCCCCTTATTATGACCATTAAATAATGTTAAACTCTATGACCATTAAAATTATAACTCAAATATTGCTCTCAAGACATCCAAATACGGCCTTACTTCCCACTAGCAATTAGTCAAACAATAAAAATTTGACAAAGAGACCCTTGTTTGGACATGCAAAAATAATATGTTTCTATGGGTAATGTATGTAAAATATCTTTTGGGATCTATGATTATGTTTATCTATTTAGTTTCTATGTGGGATTCAGGCAAATGAAAATTATAGACTTTGAAGTATTTCAAGTATTTATTAATGTGGAATGCTCGCAGGTCAAACATTTGATTGGCTCATGCCATTAGGTTAAAGTGTCTTTTTATTGGATAGCCAATTGGTCTTTTTGAAAATGAGTGCATGCTTATAAATTCGCCAATATAGATAAATGAATAGTTTTAAGCTGTGATGACCTTGGTTCGGAGGCAAGAGGAGGAGCAGTAGTTGGCAAGTAAATCATTATATGCTAGTTGAAAGTTAAAAACATTCATTACTGGACCGTAGGGGTGGCAATGGGCTGGGTGCCCTGGCCCTAGAAAACTAGGGTTGGACCACGATATGCGGCTCGAGGGCTGTGGCAAGGCTCAGAAACTATAGCCAAAGGGTAGGGCCGGGCTGGGTCTGGGCTAAGGTCGGCTTGGTTGGGTCTTCTTTTTCTTTCTTTATTCTTTTATTTTTTTCAATGTTATTTGGCCCAGCCCCGCCTTGATAAAGCTAAGACGGGGCTTGGGCCAAAGCCTTTTTGGCCTAATCAAGGTTGGACCAACCCTGTGGGGTTGGGATAGGGCTAAGGCAACCCAGCCAGACATGGCCCGTCACCACCCTACTTGACAGCCTACAATTTTGTGTTACATTGACATTGACACAAATATGACCGTCAATACTTGATAAAACTATGATTCTCATAATTGTCGATCTCAAAATTTTCAAACGCAACATATATTTGGGGAACTAAGATTTTAGGTAACATTAAAATATTACACGGAAGTGTCTAAATTTTTAAAGTATCAAATAAAAAATCAACCTAGGTATTTCAAAATGTGCAAAAAAAACTATAGACATATGTATCGATGTTACATGGCTACAGTGATAGTGAGCTTAAAGGAAAAACGCCTTCATACAAGAGAATAGACCACTTGAATTCCCACATGAGTTTTCTAGAATAATAGAAGTGATATCTATCTTCATGGCCTTGTTGAAAATAAATAGGGTATTTTTTTATATTAACAAAGTCGGATGACAAAAGAATAAAATAGCACTATTTACTTTTGACACATGGAGTTCCTAACCGCACTTGGCTATTATGTATAAAATGGGGTGGCTAGTGATGAGTGGTTGATTGTGCGCAATGTTCCAAAAAAAATTTGTGAAACTTTGTTATTGATTTCCGGCCCCGAAATTTCCAATACATTAAATATGGCTATGACCTTCCTTTTAATATTAATGATAAATTGGATCAGAGTGTACGATTTTTTTTTTGGGTAATTCAGTGGGAAAGAAATGCATATACCCATTTTTTAAAATAGCTGAGGAGTTCGTTTGAGTTAGTTTTTTTAAAATAACAGTGATGTGATGTCAGTAAGAATAAAAACCACGATATGATGATTAGCTTGTGGAGGTGCTACCACCATGAACCCAACCCATTCTCTTTATTAGTTTTCAAAAGGAGTTGACATAAGAAAGAATGGAAACCGAGGCCGATAGCTGACTATCACCTTGACCTCAACCCCTTTATTTTAAGTGTTCGAGATGCCGGTAGTGTGGTAGCAGCAATTGTTGGTGGGGCAAAGAGAGAGAGAAAAAGAGAGATTTGATTTGTACCATAAAGGATATAGTTTGAGAGATTAATTATAATTGTGAATCAATTCAATTTTTTGAAAACCGAAATAATTTCTCAGGTAAAAAGCTGCAAGTCACAAAATTTCAAATTGACTCAAATTTCAATTTGGCTTGAAAATCAACTCTTGCTCGCATGCTCAAGATGAAGTTTGATAACCAGAGCCTAAACCCACTAAGCTTCTAAATGAGGAAGTTGAAACATTTGGGCACTTTTGTTTTAAATCTATATTAACAATCTTATAAAAAAATAAAATTCATAATACTGAAATGTCATAATCAATTTTAGTTGTCATATTTGAAAGAGGGCGCTCGAGGAATGAGGCAGTGTTGATTTACTTACCATGATCAGAATCCAAGAAATTTTTGTCACTATTATGCCTATCTCATGCTTTGAGATTTAAGTAGTGACTTTTGTGCATTGAACGTAATATTTCGATGTTTTGATTGAATGTAATCCCAGGTAAATTTGAAAAGAAACAGTATCATCAAGTGGTTGCGTGATGTCCTCTCTCTATAAATCCAAACGATTTCATGTTCCCGCATGAGCATACTGCCCATTTACTTTCTTGGGGAGAACCCAATTTAAGAGTTTTTTAGGACTTCAAGTTTCGGAGTCCTAATGTTTTCAAGTTTTCAACCCATAGATTAAACTCCATTTTTCTACATAAAAAATACATTCTCGAGAAAAGAAAATCTCAATGCTGAATGGAGGCTATCCAAAATTTTTGGGGGGGAGATCTAAGGCCAAACAATTCAAAATCCAACCTTTTCCTTTTCAAATAAATAATCTAGTGATTTTTAAGTAGTTCTGAAAATTATAGATGGAAAACATCCTCGGAACAGGTCTGTTGTCTGAGGGGACAAATGTATAGTGCGATCCCATAGGAGCATAATACAGACGTTGTTGTCTAAATTTCAGAACAAAAGTAGTTGCGTGATCCCCTTTCTCTCTTTGTGCCGAGTATTCTTTGGAAAATGCTATCACAGTTGGATTACATGATGCCTCCCCCTTGAACCATGAAACAATTTACTCTTTTTCAATTATCTCTCTCTTTCTCTCTCTCTCTCTTTTCAACCGTTCATTTTGTTAGTTTTTCCTCCCACAATCACAATGGTTTTCCTCACTCAGTGAGGGGGACTGAATCCTACCCATCTTCTGTTGATAGCTCCCCTTTCCAACCATGAGAGGACTAAATCCTCTCCCTTTCTTCTTCGTCTTCTTTTTCCTTTTTATTTATTTATTTATTATTATTATATAATTATGTGAGAAGACAGGCTCTTACCCGTTTTTTCAAATAATTAGTGGTTTTTTGAAGATGTGGAATTGAAATAATTAGCGGTTTTTTTAAGATGTGTAATTGGAAAGCACAACATGCAACTGACCAATGGCATATGCTACTACTACGACCTCAACCCTTTTCCCAAATCCTCTCTCTACATTCAAACAATGTAGAATGCGACTAAATTATTGACAACGGGCCTAGCCTAGGCCGGGTCACCCTGTCCCCAGTCCTCATAGGGCCGGTTGAGGTCCAACCCCACCCCAACTGTGTCAAGAAGGCCCTGGTTCATGCCCTGTTTGGGTCGGACCGGGCCAAATAAAATAAATAAATAAACAAAAGAAGAAAACAATGAAAAAGAGAGCCAGACCGAACCAAGCCAGCCATACCCTTGGGTGGTGGTAGCTCAGCCCTCAGGCCACATTTCATGACCCAAGCACTAGTTTTTAGGGCCGGGCTAACCACACCGGCCCATTGCCACCCCTATCCACCATCAAAGAATGTAGAGAGAGTGACTAAAACCTTTTTCTCTTTCCAACAATGAGCTGTCTTCTACATTTAAAAGAAGTCCTTGACTCCTTATTGGAGTGTTGTGAGACGATGGGGAGATTAGTGTTAATTATTATTATCTGGTACTTAACAAGTGGGAGTTTTATTCGGATATTATCATGTTTGTCATTTTTATCTATAAATTATCGAATGCCTATTGGTGTTTTAATATATTAAACTAAACATTTATTATTATTATAAAAAAATTTGATTAATATTAGTAAATATGTATGCAAACATAAATATTTTTTAAAAATAATTAATAGTTGCATGTCTGCCCCTTATTTGTCCCACTAAGATTTTGGAACATGTCAGTAAACCTATAACTCTCTCTCTCTCTCTCTCTCTCTCTCTCTCTCTAAATTAAGATTTTGGAACATCTGAGTAAACCCCTCTCTCTCTAAATTAATATTTTGGAACATGAGTAAACCTATAACTCTCTCTCTTCCCAATCGATACATCTCTCTCTAGACATCACATGGTTAATGTGGAAAGAGGGCTCTCTCTCTCTACATTAAGACTTTGGAACATGTGAGTAAACCTATGAACCTCTCTCTCTCTCTCTAGACATCACATGGTTAGTATGGAAAGAGGGCCCTCTCTCTCTCTTTCTCATGTACACATCACTGGGTTGGTTTGGGAAATGAAGAGCCCTCTTTCTCTCTCTCTCTCATATTTTGGTGAACAAAATGGCTTTGGAATGATCAAATTGTTGTGTACATGCGCCTATTTGTACTAAATAAATTGTCAACATTCAGAAAAAAGAAGAAGAAGTTTGATTTTAGATCACATAAATCTTGCCTTAGGGACAGTTATGAGGAATAATAACAACTCCCAATGAATTCATGTTATAAGGATGTTATTCAAGTTATTAATGACATTTAAACTTGTCTATAAAAAAAAACTAAATTAAATTAGGGACAAAGTTTGGTGTGCAGCATACACATCAATTCACATGCGGTCTCCTTCCATAATTGAATATATAGATAAATTTTGGATTTAGAATGTCACAAGCTAATAATCTTGACCAAGATCATGAACATCAAAATTTAACTGTGCTTTTAAAAATAGTTTATTTTAAGAAAAAGTATACGAAGAAGGAACTATTTATTTTTAATATAAAGAGGTCACAATCACTTTTATCTGTCAAATTTCAAATCGGGTGGTTGTGAATGTGTCATTGACTAGACTCAAAGTTCAAAAGAAATTGTTTCGAACTTCATGACACCCCCATCCAATTCAACATGCTAGGAGTAATTGTTACTTCCTTCTATTAAAGATAAATAGTCTTATAATATATAATCCCTTATTTTAAACTCAATTATGCACCATTTTTTTTTACTTCTCATAGCATTATATTTTGCTGTTTTGAAGTTGCATACCAATGTATCCAAGAAAATATATATTTAAAGTAATTTATGATGAATTTCATGTCCAAACACCACGGAAAACCATGTGGACTAATGACTCCATAGACATAATAATCTTTCATTAAATTTCTCATAGATAAATATTAGGTTATAAGGTTGCCGTCTAATACACATTTTCTATTTTACATTTTAGTTAAGGTCCAGTTTCTATATTTTTTTTACTTAATAGAAACTACATTCTTCCTCTTATCCAACCATATGATCTGAATGGACTGGTGAGATTGATCATAATGTCACATATCTATATTATTTTATTTTTACATTTTGATATCAATT
This sequence comes from Amborella trichopoda, assembly GCF_054954075.1. NCBI lineage: Eukaryota > Viridiplantae > Streptophyta > Magnoliopsida > Amborellales > Amborellaceae > Amborella > Amborella trichopoda. The sequence continues at coordinate 1,474,509 of NC_142337.1, read as the reverse complement.
TTTGGGCTTCAAATCGTCTCTTAAACTTATACTGGCAAAAAATATAAAAAAAATATTCTCGATAAAATAAAAGATCATTTTATTTTATCAAAAGTATTTTTTAAGTGTGCCCCATTGAGATGATGGAAAGTAACAAATTTCATATTTATATTATTTGTAGAAAAATTGAAAATTAAACAATATGAAGAGTTGGATCTAGATCAAACAGTCTATGCCACACTTGACCTAAATTGGATAGCGAGATCGGAAGAAATATATAACTTTTATGTAGTAAGGGAAATATGGAAAGCTTTCACTTTTAGTTAAACGGTGTGGTTTGAATAGAGCATAGGCTCTAAACAATCAAATTAGAGCCTACCTTCAAACAGTGTCAAGAAATGTGGTTTTAATACGGGAAATCTTTGTGATAGCCTTAAAATATATTTTCATATTTATTTATAAAGTCTAAAGCTTATAAAATAGTGTAGATCGACATAACTATGAAAACTTGAAAATCTTGAAAATTGACGGTCCAAAAATGCGTTATAAAATGCACTATTTTCAAAATTTGAAATCCATTTTTTTCTCATGTCCATGCATCTTGATGGCGAGATGATCAATTTGAAGATATTTCGGGATCAAAACAACTTCTTCTAGTGAAATTTTTGAGGTAGGCTCAAATTTATTGTTTAGAGCCTCGGCTCTATATAAACTTTTCCCTTAGTCAAATGGTGAAGATTTGACATTTCTTTTAAAACACTGTTAATTGATTTTACCTATAAATTTCATAATTAGTGGTGTAAAAAAAGCATACCAGGGATTTCCATGCGACAAGATTTTGTGGTGAAGCTTCATGTGTTTTTAGTTAAGGCCAAGGCTTTATAAAAACGACATACTTTATTAAATTCACGAATAAAATTGGCTTGATAGGGCTACAACTTATGAAGACAAGTAAATGCTCACCTCAAAACTTACCAAAAATTGCAATTATAGTGTCGAAAAACATTTGAATCGATCATCTTGGCCTTGACCATTATAGCTATGAAAAAATTTAGGTTTCAATCATTAACATGTGTATATTGTAACAAATTATGCAGACTGTCTATTCACCCTTAAAATAAGTGTTCACTAATCAACAAGATCAATACCATTTTTTCTAAGCTTCAAATTTAATAATTGATATTGAAAATTGATTTTAGAATTGTCATGAGGATTTTCAATGTCCAAAGTAAACGAAGATTTGGGGTGAGGCTTTACTTTGTCTTCATAAAGCCTAGGCCTTATAGAAACTGCATCAGGCACCTACGGTGTTGCATCCAGCGCTACAGCATGCTGCAAAAGCTTAGTTTATTCACCGTACACGTGGCATCCTTTCGGGAAGCATTGTGAAGTGGAGCTTTGTCTTTTACGATGAAAACAGACCCAACATGGCGCACGTGGGATATCAGATAAGGTGGGTCAGAGAATGGGGAGCACTTTTAGCTATGGCAATGGTGATATATCCCGAGGAACACGGGTCAAAAGTAGGAAAGAGGACACCTCGAATTTGCCCTTTGCTTTAATCCTGCCATGCATGTACAAGGGCCTGCAATCCGTCGCAAGTCTTCAATCAAAATATAAAGTTAACACTCTGTATAAAAAGAATTTGCAATTAAATTACTTTTTTTTAATAAGATATTCTATTTTTTTAATTTTTTTAACATTTTTAAGTTTCTTTTTTAAATTTCGTAAAAATTATATATAGTTTTAATAGAATTGATAAAATAGTAATGATCATATGAGACCTTCCCACACTCGTATGTATAGGATCCCAACGGATTACCGTTAAATTTGGCACAGATCTCTGTAAAAGTCAAATTTCACACCCGTGTGATAACTTTTTTAGAGATATGTAACAAATTTAATGCCGATCCTTTAAGATCCTACACACATGGGAGTAAAAAGGTCTCTTATGATCATTACTCTTGATAAAAATATATATTTTATCTTCTATATAATGATACTATTTACCTTTAGACAGAGATGTCACAATTACTTACAACCAAATTAATTGTATACAAGATAAATTACTTACAACCAAAAGCTTAGGTAGCTGGGAATTCAAGATTACGTTCGAGTATTTGGATTTACTTGAGCATTTTGTTGCTATCGTATCTTTGAGGATACATAATTGTGATTAATTTCACCATTTCAATTTGTTTTTTAGACCCATTAGTATATATACATAGCAATTTGGATAGATTACTATTTTACAATTTTTGGATTTTTGTAGTTTAGTTAACTACAATCCTATACTAAGGTTTAGTTGCCTATATGAACTATTATACTATATAACGAGTTTTCTTTTAAAAAAAAAAATTTAGGATTGTTACATCTACTCCCTTTTATCTTTTGATTTATTGGTGTTACATATGTGTTGGAGGAAGAAAAAGAAAGAGTAAAAGGATTTAGAAAAGCCCTTGCATTTTGTGAAAAGGTGCAGTAGAACTGACGCTCTAACCAACTAAATTAGAGCCCATTTTCAAATAGTATCGAGAAATGTGGTTTCAAAATATAAAATATTTGTGATATATTTAAAATATATTTTTATCGTTAATTATAAAATTTAAAGTTTCAAAAATAGTATAGATCAAACAGATCTATAAAATTTTGAAAATCTTGAAAATTGACGGTCCAAAAATACGCATTACAAGATACACTATTTCCAATATATGAAATCCATATTTTTTCTCTTGTCCATGCATCTTGATGTCGAAATGATCAATTTGAAGACATTTAGACATCAAAACAATATTTTCTAATGAAATTTCTGAGGTAACCTCTAATTTGATTATTTAAAGACTAGGCTTTATATAAACATTTTCGAGAAATAACGAGGAGCCCTTGAGCGAATCTTTAAAGGTGAAAGAACGGGTTTTCTTTTGTGTCAACGGGTAAAACAGTTATTTTTTAGAACAACACATGCAGAGGGTTGCAGTAGGCCTCATGGCTTGGCTCGAGTTTTATTGTGAATACAAGCGACTAGGGCACAAATTGAGCAGGGCTGGCTTTACTCAACCATATATTTTCTTATTCATTTATTTTTCCTTTCAAGGCAGTACAACATGTCTACAAGGACCCGGTCTATTGCGGGCCCTTACTCTTCTTAACCTCTCTCCCTGTGGTAATCTTCTGCGCAGATAGTCAAGCCATTTGTGTTACAGTGCGTTTCTCACTTCTAAAATGGCGGTATTAGTGCATTTTCTTTTTAGGTTGAGGTTCGCTTTATAAAAATAAAATAAAGCCTCATCTCAAATCTTTGTACGGAAAGTACTTGCAACCACATAAATCTGAATGTTTACTTTAAAATCAATTTTGAAAATAGGGTATTTTGTAATGCATTTTTGGGACTGTCAATTTTAAAAAATTTCAAGTTTTTAAATATCTCTCGATTTACATTATTTTTTAAGCGTTAAATTTTATAAATAAAAATAAAAATATATTTTAATACTATAAAAAAAAATTTCAGAATTAAAACCACATTTCTCGACACTATTTGAAGGTAAGCTCTAATTTAATTGGTTAGAGCCTAGGCTCTATTGAAACTGCACCAGTATCCGCGGTCCAATTTGCGCCATCGCCATCCAATTCCCTAATTTCACACAAATAAATTTACACAAATAGAGGAATATGCCAACATATACTCCCTAAACATCAAGAAGGGGGTCAAAAAGGTCAAATAAAACTGATGACTAAACTTTCCAAAAAAATATGTAAACAATGACCAAATCTATTAAAAAAAGCATACAACAAAGGAAACATAAAAACAGCGACTGAACAAAAAAAAATTGCCAAAAGAAGAAAGTTCTAGTTCTTTTATTGGAGGGATACTATGTAACTTAAGGTTTAAAAATCGGTGATCCAGATCAGAATCGATCAATCTAAATTAGGAATCAACTGGGCCAATCTGTATCCTAAAAAATATCGAGAACAAGCTGATTCCCCCATGAACTTCGAGACTCAAGTCGATCTGTACGGGTTCTGCCACATAACCGACCAGTTCTATCAGAAAACCAATACAAATCGGCTCCACTTTTTTATTTATTTTTTTAAAATTCTTGAACCGGACAGAACCACCCCCACTTAATGTTTTTTTTACATTTTTTTCATTTTTCCGTATCCTTTCTATGGCCTCATTTTTTTTTACCCGTTGCTCGTATTTTAAAAAGAGAGAGCACGCTCAAAGAATTTCGACAGAGCTTATGGTTTTCTAAATCTTCGGTGCATACTGGTCCGACTTATTGAGGCTTTTAAACTTAAAAGGAAAAAGGTTCTGGTAGTCCATATTGTTTCATGGCGGGCCACTTTGTTCGTTTAGTCTTGTAGTGGTTGGTGAGTCATATTGTTTCTTGCTTGACTCAAAGGAGAATCCCAATCTTTTAGGCTTATTCCAATAAACTGTTGAAATTGCGACGAAGCACTTTTGTAAATTGTGGCATCCAATGTTTTTGTTAAAAAAAACAAAGTAAATTAAAGAGTAAATTTTCTAAGTTCATCTTTGTGTTGTTTGATAGAGTTTGTTATCCTGGTACTCGATCATGTATGTTATCGTCTGCGAGTTGTTGAATCCGTCTCGTATCCACAGCGAGTTTTGTTGGCTCTTCCCAAGTGTCATTCCGTTTTTTCAGCTGTCTCGACTGTTTTTCTGTCTCCAGTGAAGATTTTAAGTTTTTGTTCATTGATGTTATCTGATTTGCTGCTTTGTTATTGCTTTATGTTTCTGAGGCTTGTTGATCTACTGTCATTCTGCCGCTGATTTCTGTGCTTGTTGATCAAGCAATCTGAGTATGCTCCAGAAGATCCAACTGCTCGTCTCCCCAACTTAATGTTCAAACTCACAGTTACTCTCTTTTATTGCATCTTGAGTTTGAGGAGAAGTGTGAAAAGAAAGTATATATTGTCTATCAAGTTAATATAAAAGTATATATTGTAATCAATATATTTAAGAAGGTAGTTACAATATCTTGTATTTTATAATAAATCTGTCATATGTAATTGTCTATATAAGACAAACCTGTATGATCATATTGATTAATAGACACTGAGTTTCTTCAAAAAAACCCGAGACTCGTCATTGAGAGGGCGGGTATAGTGAGAGCAAGAGAGAGAAAGTGGATAGAGAGAGTGAGAGAGGAGAAATGTATTTTGATGTCACTTTCTTTTACTTTTTCACAGAGAAAATATATATAAAAAAATATTAAAGTCTAAGGTGTAATGTTTTTTACTTCTTAATAAAAAAAATAGATATAAAAATAAAATTAAAGTTTAGGGTATAATACTAAAAGCAATGAAGAGAAAGATGTTTACAACGTTCATTTAACAAGGAACTTATAATTTTCCCTTACCATAACACGGCATTGATATATACATTCATCTCTCTCTCTCTAAAACCTCTCCTCTCCCAAAAAAAACAAGAGTGAAAAACTGTCTCGCCACTCTCTCTCTCTAAAACTAGGAGAAAAAGGAAGAGAATGCTACCTACAACACGACGTTGCTTCCCATCCTTTATTACCAAAATGTCACATACAACCACTAAAACACAACATGACATCTCACTCAACCAGAAAGCTTACACAAATGAACACCTTCTCTCTCTCTCTCTCTCTCTCTCTCTCTCTCTCTCTACTCAACCCCATATTTACTCCTGAGAACCCCCTCAAACTCACTCGAAGATCATCTCAGGGTCCCTCAAAGCCTTGGAAACACTCTCTCTCTATGCAACGCTTGGCCCAGCCATCAATTTTGGGGCACTCAGCTGCAACACTAAACCCACCACGGACCTCATAGCCATGAACCAGCAAACAAAAGGGACCATGGCAACCTCCACAAACCCTAATTTGTTACCTCCAAAGATCGGCTTGTTGCCCAAGGCGCCCTCCACGAGCTTGAGGTTTCAATGAATTCTTTGATGGCCGACGCCTGGTCCCCTCCCTTGCTTTTCCATATCCGGCTACCACCGCCGTACGGCTACAGAGGACCACCATAAAAGGATGAGAGTTTGGGACCGCATGCAATTGAATGGCAATGAACATTAATATCTTACTGGGAAAATTTCATGCATTTAAGTTCTACTGTCGTAGAGCTATTAGATGGAAATTTATAGGTATCTTTAAAATCAACCTTCTAAACATCCTACAGCTACATAGGACCATCATAAAAGGATGTGCATTTGAGACCACATGTGATTGAATGACAAAATATGTGATTGAATGACAAAATATACTACTATCTTATAGGAAAAATTATGGATACCCTCAAAATAAGCTTTCTAGATATCTTACTAATATATTATGGACACAGTTTGTATAGTAGGAAATATCTTACTAGCGAATACTCTCTCCTTATGTCGAATCTATTTCAGATGGATGTGCCTAGAAATAGACTATGTGTTAGATGGAAGCCGCTAGATCAGGGAATTTTAAAGTTGAATTTTGATAGCAGTTTTTTGGGGAACCCAGGCCTAACGGGTTTTGGTGGAGTGGTCCGTGATTGGCAAGAGAATGTATTACTTGCATTTGCTGGACCGTGTGGTTCTACTACGACTAACCATGTTGAATTACAGGGAGCCTTGCATGATTTGGAACTCCTGATGACAAGGTATTCTGGATATAGCTTTATTATTGAAGGAGATTCGCTGAATGTTATAAAATAGAGCAAAAAAGAACAATGCTTCCCTTGGTGCACCTCCAAATTTTATCATAGCATGTAATTTTGGTGTAAAACATTCTTAGGATTATCTTAACATATATTTTTATATCTAATTATAAAATTTTAAATTTAAAAAATGGTTAAAATCAAGTAGATATTTAAACATATGAAAATCTTGAAAATGAACAGTCTAGATAATGTGCTGCAAGATACATTATTTTTTAGACTCGAAATCTTTTTTTTTTCTTCAAATTCGTACATCACGATAACAAACTGATCAATTAGAGAGTTTGTCAACATTAAAACAATATTTTTCGATGGAATTTTGATGTACAGTTTGAAAAAGGATATATTTTTTTAAATATTGAACAAAAAATCAAAGGATATTTGGAGATTAACATGGGAAGAGGCAGAAAAGGGGGGTGTTTTAAAAGGAATAGAAAAAAAAAATCTTTTTGGCCTTATGTTGGACTTAAAAGATAGGGTAAAGTTCGTTTGGGAGGGGGGTGTTTTAAAAGCAATAGAAACAAAAAAATCTTTTTAGCCATATGTTGGACTTAAAAGATAAGGTAAAGTTAATTTGGGAGGTTAAAAGATATAATAAATGGGATATCGCCTTAAGATATGTTTTAAAAATTTGGATTTGCTGTGAAATTAACTTAAAAAGGAAGTGTCAGAGATATTAGAACATTATAAAATAAGTCGTCTTATCATGGTTTTCATGTAATTCAATTTACTGAGATAATATATCTAATGATTTACATTACAAAAGTTTGTCATATTTTACTTTTACCTGGAAACCCTAAAAACGCCACCCCATTTTTGGTATGGAAATGACTCTGTGTTCCAGCAGGATCACCAAACTTGGTGCTTAGGGACACAAAAAAGAAAACTATATTTATTTATTTTATTGAGAGAGACGGGGAACATTTTTGCACACTTTAAAAAAGCTTAGTCAACGATTTTAAAGCCTCAAAAATGCTCCGCATTCAAGACCTACCATCAATGGAAAAAGTTTATTTAAGGACGAGGTCCTAAACAATCACCTAAAAAATTCACTAAAAGAAGTTTGTTTTGATGCTTTAAAATATTGAAATTGATCATCTCAACCTCAATATATATATATATATATATATATATATATATATATATATATATATATATATATATATATATATATATATATATATATATATATATATGAGAAAAAATGGATTTCAAATATTAGAAGTAGTGCATCTTGTAACGCATTTTCGGACCGTCAATTTTCAAGTTTTTTAAGTGTTTATAGATCTACTTCATCTACACTATTTTTTTAAGTTTTAAATTTTATGATTAGAAATGAAAATAAAATTTCAAGCCATTACAAAGATTTTCAGTATTGAAACAATATCTTTCAACTCTATTTGAAGGTGTCCCTTAGGGCCTCGGTCTTATACAAACCACACCTCAAGAAGATATACCATCCATTTCAGCAGGCAAAAAAACAAGTGTGCTTAGAGAACTCCTGAAATTCTATACTAAATCAAACTTAAAATCATCTGATTTTAAGGATTGTTCAAATTTTTTTTTTTGGAATGGGCTTAGGGTAGGGTAGTCAGGGTAATGGGGCACCGCAATATGACCTCTAGTATTCCATTGCTATTAAGAGGTAAGAGACCCCTTCTCTAAAAAAGAAAAATCTCATTTATCAACAATATAGTATATGATATTTCAATTATTTCAACTCACGATCAAACATATTTTGAAGTTTGATGAAATTTTTAAATGAAGTCAATAAGTATCGGTAAAATATCGAATAATTCATCTGTTATATTAAATTTTGATAAATTTTTCTTTACTAAAGTGGCTCCACACTAAACTTTTGATTTTTTACACAAGTGGAGCTCCAATTCAAGTGATCAGACAGGAGCACCCTGTAATTGAATGGACATCCAATGCCATTTGTAATATTCTTTTTTTTTTATCCTCCTTTTCTCATATTTGCAATCTCTCTCTCTTCTCCCTCTCTCTCAACATAAATTATAAGATAATATTTTTTAGCATTCTATAACATATATTCCCAAACATCAATTAGATTAGTTGAAAGCTTCAAGAAGATGTTTTGGTAGGAATATTTTAGAGTTTAATCTAATATAAGATATTATCACATCACGGCAACTTGTCAGTCCGGATTATTTCGAATAGGCCTAGTTCCTTCAATACAATGCTTTAAAACCTTGTGATGCGGATCGAGAATGATCGATCCAAATTAAGAACCAACCAGGACCAAATCGGTTTCGAAAAGGAGTAGGTCTCGACCCTACTCCCCCTTTATATTCTTTATCTTGTTTGTAGTCTCATTTAATATTTTTTTGGAAATGGATTTAATATAAGGATGTCAATAGATGTAAAATTGATGATTAGGGCTGTATTATTGATCGAATACAAAGTCTAAAATAAAATTATAAAATATTGTGATACATTTGAATCTATTAGATTTCACATCCACTGGTTAAGGTGATTATGACTTTCTTGTACTTAAAGTAAATAATCTCATATATACAATCAGTATTGTTTTAGATCCGCATTAAATCCCCAATATCTAAACCCTATTTTAATTTTTCATATTTTTATTATTTTCGGAATTACTTATTCAACATAACGAAAATAGCTGGTTAACACTGCATAGACTTATATAGGGTGGACAGTTTACCTCACCAATCTGAATTTTAAAACATTGTTACAATATATGACTGTAAGATCCCGTGAGAGGTAATCTTTGTTCAGTAATAAAATTTTGTAACATAGTCAAAAAAAATAAATAAAAAATAAAAAATTGACAAGTCTCATAACTTCACATTTTCTCATAGATTTTTCCGTTACCTTCATATCCTAAAAAAATAAAATTTTCATAGAGTTGGTATAATTTCTTTTTAAAACAATGTTGTCGCCTATATAAGATAACAACTTTATTTTAAAAAATTAGGCTACGACATTCTACGTGATCTAATATTAACTAGAAAGCGTAAATTTCACACATACTTTATGACAATACTTTGTTACAAGGAGTTACAATTACTTGTACTTTGTTACAAGGAGTTACAATTACTCCTGTTAAATTCGATGGCTTGAGATATTTCATAAAGTTGGATATTTTTTTCGTATTTTGGGTCTAATCAAATGATACTCTTTACAACTATCTTATTTGAATTCCTAGTAATTGCTTGGATCCTGGGCAAAAGATGTGTCGCTTCTTGGATAACATCACATTTCTTGTAGATTTTTTAAACTTTGTACATTTTACGTGTGGAAAACATTTCCATTTGGACCCCAACGATAAATGAATTTTTACGTGTGGAAGGAAAACACTCATGTGAAAGTGTATCGAGATTCTCCAAAGCTGCACTGCACTGTTTTCATGTCTTGGAAATCCACAAGTGAGGACAAATTTGCTCACTACTAAATCCTTTGATTTCAATTAACCACACTTTTATATGCGCCAAATGCTTTTTATAATTTCTTTGGATCTGACCTATGCACTTGTTACAGAGTGATCCACTAAAACAGATACACCTCCTTTTCCAAGCCATATAATATAAGGTATCTATCTCTCTCTCTCTCTCTCTAAAACCGATACGCTCACTTTCCAAGTAATAAAATATAAGGTATCTATCTCTCTCTCTCTCTCTCTAAAACCTCACAATGTACTCCAATAGGAAAATGTTTTCATAGAGTTACAGTAGTATCAATCAAATTAAGTTTGTATAGAATAATCAAGATAAAGCGCATCTTCGAATACAAAGTTCCAAGTCCCAGACAGATGGAACCCCTTTGGTTTCATAAAGCTACTAGGCGTTACAGAAAACGCATCAAAGTACTACAACTTCGCATCGATATTCATATCTCTCTAAAACCTTTCCCAAAAAAAACTAAGAGTAAACACATTGTCCTCACACTCTCACCTACCGACTCTCTCTCTCTCTCAGAAACCTTTCCCACAACACAACACGACGTGACGTTGCTGCCATTATATTACTAAAAGTCGCATGCAACCACTCTGTCTCTCTCTCTCTCTACTCAACCCCATATTTCTTCTTGAGAAACCCCACAAACTCCAGGATCTTCTCAGGGTCCTGCAAAGCCTTGGAAACACTCTCCCTCTCCATGCAACGCTTGGCCCAAGCATCAATTTTGGGGCATTCAGCTGCAACACTGAATCCACCATGGACCTCGTACGCATGGAACCAGCAAACAAAAGGCACCACCATAACGTCCACAAACCCTAATTTTTCCCCTCCAAAGAAGGGCTCGTCACCCAAGGCGCCCTCCAAGATCTTCAGGTTTTCAATGAATTCTTTCACCGCCGAGGCCTGAGCCTCGCCCTTGCTTTTCCATATCTTGGTCCCGCTGTCGTACAGCTGCAGAGGACCACCACAAAAGTATCAACGTTTGAGACCACATGCGATTAAATGGCACTAATATCATATACCCGATAATATTCTCTCTCACCGCCAATATCTTACTATCAGGTGCAGTTGCAGACTAACCACTCCAATAGATTTTTTTATTTTTTGGTCAAAACCTCAAAAAAATAAAAATAAAAATAAACTAAAAAAATAGATCAAATGCATACTTCCTTATCGTCTTCATTTATCTTACCAAAAAAATATTGAAACCATTAATAGCTACGTAAGACAACTTATACCTGGACATTAATTCATCATGGAGTTACAAGTTCCAAATACCAACGGCAAGGCAAGTAATAATGAGAGTGACGAGTTACGAATTCCGGCGAGTAATAGTGAGAGTGACGAGTTACGAATTCCGGCAAGTAATGATGAGAGAGACGAGAGTACTTTTGTACATAGATTAAATATAGCATATACATAGATTAAATATGGCATGCACTATATCATGCATTTATTTTCTTTTAACATTAAAAACATAAGAATCGATTTTAGTTTTATTAAGCGAAATAATTTTTTTTAATTTAAAAAAAAATCGATATCGCAAAAACCCCTAAGATCAAACCCCAAAGCTTTTGTTCTCAAATCCGTTCTCTTTAAAAAAGATCTTGAGTTGGAGCTTATCTTGTTTTCTTCCAACCCAAACCCAAATGAAGCTCTAATCTCAAAATCAAGCCCGATGAAATAACCAATCTAATAATCTGGATATCGCTGTGATCAACAAAAACCCCCTATTTTGATCTAAAAATAAAAAACCTGGCTAAAATCTTTAGATTGGCAGATATTTCATGAAACTTTTAAGAACACCCAAATAACCGTAAAGGAATTTCAATTTCGAGCCCTAAATCTCTGAATTTTGATGAAATCAGGAGTGCAGTAGTCCGACTATCTCTTTCATCTACAAAAGCCCCCCATTTTGATAAAAATAAAATAAAATAAATCAACGACTCCAATATCTGTAGATTGGCGGATTTTCATCAAACTAATGAAGAACAAATAAATAACGCCCAGGAAAACTTGAAATTCGGTGGGGTTCTTATCCCAAATCGACCAGTTTATAGAGTAACATCAATAATTTCGTGCAATAATTCTCTGTAAAATCCTGAAAAGGGTGATAAAGTTCGCAAAATCAAATCGAATCTTGAACCAAAAAAAACCCGTGAGTTCTGCAAAAGGCAATGGGCTCTGTGTCAAATAACAGAAACATGTTATATAAGACTGTTACAACTCCCGTTATAACGTTAAAAACGGTTTCTTCTAAAGCCGGTCCGCTTTTGCCAAAAACAGTCCGGTTTTACAACAAATTCGAGCCGTTCAACTATATACCGGCGGGTTTTGCTCAGGAATGTTTTCGAGTAGATAGATCTACACAGTAGAACAGTAAAACTCCGAGCTAACCGGCCGGTTTTGCGAACAGTGGGCACAACGGGAGCACGCATCATCCATTCACGAAAAGGGACGATCAAGAGTAACCGTACCCATGGGAAAATCTACGATCAGGATCCAAGGATGAGCTCCGCCATTCATCATCAGAACGTTGCAGAAGACATCCCATGCTGTACCAAGTACCACACACGCAGCTTTCTTCTCCCCCCTTTCCTCAACATCCTAAAGAACTATAGAGAGAGAGAGAGAACACGAATCTAGAGAGGGAAAAACGGGAGAGAGAGAGAGAACGAATCTAGCGAGCGGAAGAAGAGAGAGAGAGAAAGAGAGAGAGCATTCATCTCTACCGTTTCCTCTACATCTTAAATGACAAGAGAAATAGAGCATTCATCTCTCCCCTTTCCTCCTCCATCTTAAAGGGACTAGAGAGCGTGAGCCCAACTTAGGTTTAAAAAAAATCCAAAACGAAAAGGAAAGAATCGAGAGAGAGAGAGAACAAGCTGACCTTCTTGTCAGCAAAATCAGCCCAGAACCTGGCAACAGCTCGCTCATATGCGTCTTCAGGCAACAATGGCGGGTTCTTCCAGACCTCATCAATGTACTGCACTATTATCAAAGACTCTGATAAACTCTTACCGTCATGAATAAGCACAGGGATCTTCTTGTAAACAGGGTTACTCTTCAACAATAGCTCACCCTTATTAGCCAGGTTCTCCTCTCTGTACTCGTATTTCACGCCTTTCTCTGCAAGGGCAATCCTCGCTCTCATGCCGAAAGGGCTTGCCCAGAAATCCAGCAGAACCACCTCGCCCCCCATTTCCTTCCCTCTCTAAAAAAAAACTCCTAAAAACCCACAGCTAGCTTTCTCTCTCTAAAAAAGGAACTGTGCTGATGGGTTTTCAGAGAGCGGAAGAGAGTACTTATAGGATTATGAGATGGCCTTCCAGGAGCTTCTAAAATGTCGAGGGCCGGTGGAGGCGCGGATCCACACTTTAATACGGAGAATGGACGGCCAGGAATGAAACGAAGGTTATGATCTGGGCTGTTGATTGTCCTTGTGTGGATTAGCTTGGATGTCACTGCTGGCGTCGCAGATTTTCATATTGTTTTAAAAAAATTTCAACACTAAAATTGTATTACATGATAGGGGTGCACCTTATTTTGATTATTTAAGGTTCTAACCTTTAAATGACGAAAGAGTAGGTCATTTTTTAATTTTTTTTTAGAGGAAGAAGTTTATAAAAAGTTGCAATCTTGTAACAACGTGCGCTTTAAAAAGTTGTTTAGAAAAGAGTATGCCGACTTTAGATAATTTTCAAATTTGATTACCTCAACTTCGAGATGTGTGAATATAAAAAAAAAAATATTTCAAATTTTAAAATAAAGCATCTTATAACATGCTATTTAGACCATTTATTTTCAAACATTTCAAAGTGTTTAAAGAACCGCTCTATTTATAAAATTTTGACATTTTAATTTGGAAAAAGTTTATATAGAGCCTAAGCTCTAAACAATCAGATTAGACCTTACCTAACAAATTTCACTAGAATAAGTTATTTTGATGCTTAAATATCTTCAAATTGATCATCATCGACATCCAGATGCATGGACTTTAGAAAAAAATGAATTTCAAGTTTTGAAAATAGTGCATTTTGTAACGCAATTTTGGGCCATCAATTTTTAAGCTATTCAAGTTTTCATAGATATGTTTGATCTACACTAATTTTAATGCTTTAAATTTATAATTAAAGGTGAAAATATATTTTAAGGCTATTTCTAATATTGAAACCACATTTTTCGATACTATTTGAAAGTGGGCTCAAATTTGATGGTTTAGAGCCTCAGTTATATACAAACCTAACCCTTTTAATTTTCATAATTTTGAAGAAAAAATAGATTTTCAAATCATCATGAAAATAGATAACTAGGACCACACCCTTTTAATTTTCATAATTTTAAAGAAAAAATAGATCATCAGGAAAATAGATAACTAGGACCACACCCTTTTAATTTTCATAATTTTAAAGAAAAAATAGATTTTCAAATCGTCACGAAAATAGATAACTAGGACCGTAGATCCAATAAGTCCAACATTGACACCAGACGTGTCAATTGGGCAAATCGTCAACAGTGACACCTTCGTACGTGTCAATTGGACAAATAGGCATCATTGACACCTTTCAACGTGTCAATTGGGCAATTACGTCCGTATCGTCTAGGATGGATATCCCTCCCATATGCAAAAACTAATCATTTGTCACCCTTTCAGTCCTTCGAGACCCAAATAACCAAATTTTAACCATGAACTATTTGTATCAATAGATTAATCCGATTCAAAACTTGAGATAAAAGATGTAGACCAAGAAACAACTTATAAATAGTTGTCAATAGGGTTGAAGTTACCCAATTTTAAAGAGTGGGTATAAATTTATGTCTGATTACTGCACATATAGTTCCTCGAACCATATTTTTTAAGACAAATATTTCTATATATCTGACTGTAAGTTTCATTTCGTAATACACCCAAAATTTTAAAAGATATATTGGAGTATAAATATTATAGATTTTATTTCTTCTAACCTCCTGAGCTAATATAAACCTCTTTTTTTAAGCCAAATAAATCTAAAAAGACATGCATTTTTTAAAAGCGATCCTCCCAAACTTTTAGAGAGAAAAAAAGGCTTCATGGAGGTGAGAGATTATCGGAAGAAGAGAAAAAGGTGTTTTGAAAAAACACATGAGAAAAGCAAGAGTGAGAGACAAAAAAAAAGAAAAAAAGAGAAGTTCCGTATATATAACTTAAGAAAGAGAAAGAATTGGGTTTAAAAAGAGCATGTTTTTTTTCATATTTATTTATATTAAAAACTAAATTTAAACTGGTCAAAGGGTTAAAATATATCTTTTAAATTTTCGGATTTAGCAATAAATGAAACCCAAAAATAAAATACATAAAGATATTTTTCCAAATCCACATGTGTTTCTAATTCACATAAACCGGGTGATTATCCATATAAACGATTTCTATTTTGTTTTCTTATGTAAACTAATGAGGCTTGCCCCTCTCCAAGGCCCATAAATGACGGATTGGAAAAAAGAAAAAGCCAAAAAGAAGTCAAGCCATACATGCATCAGTCATTCGTGGTGCGAATTCCCACTTTTGAATGGTTTGAATAGGGATAATTTCGTCTATTTTTCTATTTCAAGAACCAGCTAGAAGATGTATCTGTGTTGATGTATTACTATTTTTTTGAGGACTCTTAACATTTTATCCATTTTTACAATTAATTCAACCCATAAATATCTGTTTTTCTATTGTTATTTTAAAATTAAATTTAAAAAATATATAGAAAGAGATCATTTACCTTAAATACAATACAAGATGGTTATATGACTAGTGGATGTGAAATTAAGTGGCTATGATTATTCTATTGATCAAGTTCAAACTTCAAATGATGTTTTTTTGAACTTTATGACACATCTAAGTTATCAAATTTTACATAAGCTGGTTTGTAAGTAATCGCGACCACTTTGCATCAAAAGTTAAATTGTCTCATTGTATACAATTCCATAAAAAAAATTATAAAATATTTAATAGTTCATCTCCCTTAGATATTTGAATAAATTGTTATTTTTAATTTCTTAAAAGTATTATTGCTAGAGTACTTATACTATATTCCAGGAAGAGTATATATTGTATACCTCCTTCCTCTACCGGAAGAGAGAAATATTTCACTATAAAATTTTGAGAACCATCTAAGAATCACTAGATTGTAAAAACTTCAAATGATTTGATTTGATTTGATTTATTCATATTAAATCAACATACATCTTAATTTTGAGGCTTACCAAGCGATATTCTAATCATGAATGTAAACGGTAAGCATGATTCATTTCAACACTAAAATAATTTTCCAATACCCTTTTTTTCCTACCGAGTGTGGTTTGCATAAGGTTGCAACTTTAACCAATCCAATTAAAACGCACCTCCAAATTTTATTATAAGATGTAATTTTGTTGTAAAAAATTTTTGGGATTACCTGAAAATCTATTTCCAATTGGAATTATAAAATTATAAACGTCAAAAATAGTTCAAATCAAGTAGATCTATAAATATATCAAAATCTTAAAAATAGGTGGTTTGGATAATGTGTTGCAAGTGCATTATGAGAGTCAAAATCTTTTTTTTTTTTTTCATATTTATATATCTCGATGATCAATTAGAGGGTTTTTCAACATTAAAACAATATTTTCCAATGGATTTTTGAGATGCAACCTTAATTTGACATTAAGGTTAAACTTTAAAGCAATGATTTCATGCGACGGATGTATCATAATATAATGCAACCACATTAAAAAACCATATTAGAGATATTTGTTTGACACAATTGTTTTAGATATATACTCTTTTCATTCTAAAGAATAACCGCTAAAAATAAAATTTAGAAAAAAACTTCCTAAAAAATGCTTTTCTAACCCAATTAATATAAGCAGTCCATTTTAGCTAGAAGGTTAGATATAGGCCTCAAAAGAATTTTTTTATTTCCAAAATTTTTATATAGTGTTATCATCAACAACACTAAAAAAAGAAAAAAGTGATTTTGAAGTTGTCAAGGCCTAGATCTTGAAATTCATCGAAAAGACGGTCGAGATTCATTGTTGGAGGGTATTAATTTTGACAATATCTAGGGTGCAAATTGATTTTTTTTTTTTGCATAAAATTGATTATGAGGATGAAGAGAATGAGTGTACAAAATTTAGAGTCATATAAATACCAAAAACATAATTTATTAAACATAATTTTCTATAAATGTAGTTACATCTATCTATGATACAACTGTTGCATAAAATCATTTGCTCTAAACTTTATATAACCTCTTTTTTTTTCTTTCCTCAAAGAAACCCTTATATAAACTTTTTCTTTTCCTTTCTGGGCCTGTTGCTGCCTATTATCATTTGCTTTTTTGGTAACTCACTTATCCATGGTAATTAATGCTAAATTGACACTCTTTTTGGCCTCTTTGTATTGCCAAAGTGTATCTATATTACCGTTTTCTACATGAATGAAAGCCGCCTCATTTCGTTTCCGCCCATTTTCAAAAGGCCAATGGTTTGATAGGGCTGCAGCCCTATCCAAATAAGTAAAGCCTCACCTCGTAATTATATCAAAAATTACAATTCAAGCGTTAAAAAAACATTTAAATGGATCATTTCAGTTTGAACATTATGGTTGTGAAAAACAAATATGATTTCAAGTTCTAAAAATAATATGTATTGCAACAAATCATCTTGTCCATCCATTTTGCCCTAAAAATAAGTGTTCACAAATCCCACAAATCTGTACTATTTTTTGAGTTTTAAATTTTATTTTCACTATTGAAAATTGATTTTAGAGCGTTTATGAGAATTTCCGATACTAAAAGTGTTTTCTATATGAAGATTTGATGTGAGGCTTTATTTTGTTTTCATAGAGCCTGAGCCTCATAGAAATTCATCCCAAAAGGAAAAACATGCAAACCCATGAAAAAAATATGGAGAGATGTTTATCCACCACGTTTTGATTTAAATTTTGGAATACGTATACCGATCCTAATAAATATGTGATACGCGCCACTATGCTAGGTTAAAAAACTGGAAGTGGTGAGACCATTGCTCAAAAAATTTATATAAAGATAAGTAGAACTATTGGTACCCCTCATAAATCCATCCAAAAAAAATAGTTTTAATGTTGAAATTTTTTTTGATTGATCATCTAAACATCGAGATGTATGATTATAAAAAATAAAAAGATTTTAAATCTCAAAAATAATACATTTTACAACATATTATCTACACTGTCTATTTTTAAGATTTCTGTTTATAGATCTACTTGATTTTAACTAATTTTAAAATTTAAAGTTTTATAATTAGATATAAAAATAAATTTTGAGATAATCCTAATAACATTTGAAAAAGCTTTCTATGTTCCTCCTACAACTATCCGCCCCTTACCATCCAACCATCTATTTTTTATGAAGAAAGCCACTCACCGTTTGATCTTAGATCTGACATCTCAAAGTATTTTATTTTTAATTTTTTTAATACAATTTTTCTGAATATGAAATTTGGTACATGCCATATTCTCATTGGAGAGAACCTATAAAAAAATATTAACAATAATTTTTCGATAAAAATAATGACCAAAATACCTCTTGAAACTTTTAAGAGTATTTTGGTTATTTTATTTTATTAAAAATATTTTTTTATATTTTTCTTTAGTGTGAGTTTAATAGAAGAATGGGCGTCCAAAATTTGATGTCAAAACAGTTTATTAGAAAAAAAAAAAAAAACAGTAGAAACGTGACATTGTGATTGGAGCAATCTTAACCCTCCATTCAAAATAGAAGGTTGGATAAAAAAGTGGATAAAACTTCTATATTGTAGAAAAACATAAAAAGCTTTTCCATATAATTTTACATAAAAATATATATCATGATAAAATTTGAAGGCACCGTACCACCACACCTACGGAGGCGTCCGTTTGCCAAACGGCACCCGTTCACAGAAGCGTCTCTACATAATTATTGGGGTTGGTAACGGAAATTCAAGTATGATATTATGACCTTTTATTTCATGTTTTTATGTATTTTAAAATTAAAGGACCAACATGAGGTGCCTTACATTAATGTAGAAAACAACAATTTATGGACATGCTTTTTCTAAGATGCAAACACGTTCGACACTTCAAATTTTGAAGCAGACACCGGTCAAGTGACACAGACCACGTGTCTAGCTCGAGTAAGGGAACGAAACCATCTGACACCGGGGGGAGGGGTGGTCTAAATGCAATACATGCAATGAGGCAAACAGATCTATCTTTCTTTTTTTTTTCTTTTTTTTCCTTCTTTTTTGAGAGAAACTAAATTAAATATAGATTAAAAGAAGATGATTTGATACGGTTAACATAACATTCAAATAAATCTTCAGCAACCGATGCTTGTTTGCTAATAATATTGTCATTTAAAAATGCACAATTGTGCATAAAATTATGCATAACCTTTAACAAGTGATCAAACTATCCCCAACAGTTAAAATGAAATCAACAGAAAATAAAAAAAATTCTATCAAATAATTTGGAAAAACTTAGTACCTTTAAGGAACCAGTCCAACAAATAGTGCAGGAGAATTGCAAAATTTACATGCTCATATCATGGAAATAAAAGCAAAAGGCAGTTTCTTAAGAATTGGATGCTTTAATGTATGTGACCAACAGCAGTTATCCACAAATACCTACAAAAATGTCAATTAAATAAAAAAAAAGTACAACTAATACCTGTTACTTAGAGATGTTCCATAAACAATCAGGTAAGGCACAGTTTGCCTGACAAGGTCAATGGGTATTGCAAAGTTGACTCCAGAAGACATCCCAGTCCCTGCATAAGCAGTTCAGAAACCTAATGCAATCCATTGATCCATAAAGAGAGTACTAAGGAAGTTGATGAAGAAAACAAAGACCAAAACAGGATCTCCTTTACTAGTATAGCAATAGCCAAGTCCAAAAAAAAATAAAAATAAAAACTATAGTAATCAAAACATTAAGAACGAATCCATGTCGTAGAGGATACCCGATATATTCACATAGGAAGCATCAATTTTTTCAGTCAGATCACCGACTCAATCACAGAATAAGCAATATCTCAGAACATTACATCTATCTGAAGCTTTTTTTTTTTTACCTCTACGTGTGAAAGTAGCAGTATTGACTCCAATAACATGTCCATAAGAATCAATCAAAGGCCCTCCCGAGTTTCCTACACATGTAAAAGACATTGATGCTCTTGAAACACACAAGCAAGTCAAAGTGGGGACTTTCTTCCATGACAGGAGAAAAAGACATTTATGCTTATTAATATATAAAGTTTCCAACAGCCATTTTCTAGCATGATATGAGAAAAAATTACCTTTAATCTTTCAATAATATCATGAATATCAATGGTTAAAGATACAAATAAAACCGATAAATTGAAGCATATTTGAATTTTCCTCGGTCAAACATAATGCATGACTCACTAACTACCCAATTATGACGAGGTTGATATTGATATAGTTACACTCCATAAAAGTTTCCAACAGTCTTGTTTTCTGTACAAAAGTAAAGAATCACTTAAGTTATTTCTCAATAAATCATTACTTCCAACAATAAAACACCTTAACAACCCCATGACAACGGCTCATTAATACTATTATTTCCTCTACATCTTTGTGCTGGTTCGGAGGGTAACTTTAAAGAATATCAATACATAAAAGAGTTTGATACTTTCTATTGAGAATAAAGACTTTTAACAAATAGAACAAACACCAACAAGTGTTCAGAAAATCGACTCGGCCAAAGTGAGTTACTTGGAGTCACTCAATTCTTTTAAAAAAAATGAAGACAAAAACTGTATATATGTAATATAGAGTCCAGTTTTCTTAATCAAATATCGAATTGCATGCTCGTTAGGCTGCCCAACTTTGAGATGCCTCTTTGCACGAGGTCTTGAGTTCAATTCTTTTGGGTGTCCAGTTTTTGGAGCTCCTTTTTTTCCTAATTCTCTTAAAAAAAATCTTCGTTGAGGGATCGAACCCCAGAAGTGATGGGAAACGCAGGTGCACTCTAGCTATAGTGCCTGTTAGACGTTCTCAAACTTAAAATTGACAAATTAATATATATACAATGTGCTCGGCCTAAATCACCTCGCCCATAGGCCAAGGTCGAGTAACACGGCCAATTCCGAGTGGATCCAGCCGAGTCCAAGAACACTGATACCAACACACATCCTCACCACCTATAATGGACAATCAATAAATGAGAATATTATTTTAGGCGAGTTAAATTAAGGGCTATCTAATGGAACATTTGATCCATTCTAGAAGTTACCAAACAATATGGAGAGCAAAGCATTGTGTTCTTATTCATAATCGAGAATCATTCACAGACGCATGGTGGTTTCAAGGGAAAAACCTGCCTCTGTCCGTTGAGTTGCCTTCATGTAGTCTTCAATATGCAGTAAAACATTACCTCATTGTTTTTTAGTCTCAGAAATATGTGTTTATTTGGGTTCTGGGTTCTGGGTTTGTCATTGTTGTGTTTGCCCCAAAGGGATACCATTGCCTTTTGTATGCACGTACTTGTAGACAAGGGTATCCAACCCACAGTTTCCGTTAATAACAATCAGTCATGTCTAACATTTATGTAGCAAAATTTTCCCCTGAGAAGATCCATAAAAGGACAGAGGTATTCCAGAAAGGGTGCAGTTTGTATACGGTAGCATCCGTAGGTGTAGAGGTAAGGTGCATCTTCAAATTTTATCATGGTATATAATTTTGATGTAAAATGTTCTTAGGATTATCTCAAAATCTATTTTTATATCTAATTATAAAATTTTAAATTTAAAAAACGGTTAAAATCAAGTAGATTATAAACATATGAAAAACTTGAAAATGGACTGTGTAGATAATATGTTGTAAAATGCACTATTTCTGAGACTTAAAATCTTTTTATTTTTCATAGTCACACATCTCGATGTCAAGATGATCAATCAAAGGGTTTTTCAACATTAAAACTACCTTTTCCAACATTAAAACTACTATTTCTGAGACTTAAAATCTTTTTATTTTTCATAGTCACACATCTCGATGTCAAGATGATCAATGAAAGGGTTTTTCAACATTAAAACTACCTTTTCCAATGGATTTTTGAAGGGCATCCGTTGTTCTACATTATAAGGTAGCATCCTTATATAAACTTTTTCCTTCTAGAAATTCATAGAATCAGTAACAACTTCATAGTTATGGGCAGATTTTCTTATCAATGTGGTCTTAGAATTTTTCTCAAGTGCTTCTCAGAACAACTGTTTTTGTATATCATTTGAAACTAGTGGTTAACTTGTCAATTTTTTTGATGGATTTGGTAATTTCATATTTTAGTTAGATTTAGTTAGACGATTGAAAGTAAATTTCCACAAATTAATTACAATACCAGGTTACTGGTCAAGTAACTTTTCTTTAATAGCCAAGAAAGCAATTGCATATAAATAAGATGAAATCAAGTTAATTATCGAAGAAAACAAAAGGAGAAAATGTAATTTGCTATAATAGATCCACAGATTTAGGTTATACAAAATAAAGAAGCCACTAAGCCATATAGATACTAAGTCACTCACCCGCATTGATGGCTGCATCTGTTTGTATTGCTCCGCGAATAGGCCGTCCGCTTGGTGAGGGTATTTCCCTGCCTAGCCCACTAACAACCTGCATTAGGTGTCGATGAATAATGTGGAAACTGCAAATACTATAACAACTCTATCAGCAAATGAATCAATATTGATAATACTGATATGCCAAGAAATAAAAGTCATGTACTTGTTCCTTGTTGGAGCTTATACATGCAGATGCTATTGCAATGTTCTTGTGTCGCAAAAATCAGCAACATGATTTTAAAAACAGTAAAATGCTGCTCCCTGTAGAATATCCGGGTTCTTTACTGTGTCATTAGTTACTCATCTAAGATTGCAAAATTCTTAATCTTCAAAAAAAGCCCCATGTTACCTTCTCTTATCTTCAAGCAATCAACAAGGATGGCTAGAATTTCAAAATCCATCAAGAGACACAAGACCAACAGGTGTAGAACAAAACTTATTTTGGAAAATAATAAATAAATAAAATGGACACATACACGTAGGAGAATTACTACACTACTTATTACCTAACACTTTTAGAAACCCCCAAAACTGCCAAATGACATCTCTACTTGCACATTTTAATAGGCACCAGGTGGAGCACCTTTGACACTCACAATATAGGAAATTTTATTCCCAAACTATTTGTATTAAAACTAAAATAATGCATACAACAATTTTGCATCAGTGAATGTTCTCTGCCTTAAGCCTATTTCAACCATTTAGCACTAGATAAATGGACCGTAACATTGAGTATGTAGGACACAAATGGCTTGTATAAGAAAAGAAACAAAAGAAAGAAGAAACCAATTGCTCAGCTCCGTGTAGTATAAGGTATAGAGTAGCACACTGTGGATGAGGCAGCCTCGCCAAAAGAAAGAAGGGTGAAATCTGTCCTCATCCACAGTGTGCTACTCCGAAGGGTGAAACTTTATTCAAAAGAAAAAGAAAGAAGGGTTCCAAATAAATAAACAATATTTTAGCATTATGCAAAATAAAAAATCCAGTCATTCAATGACACTGAGATTTGGAACTCAAGATACTTTCAAACAATGGATGCCTCTAGACCCATAAAAAAAGATCAAACAAACTAGTGCAAGTTTAGATTTAGACCAACTTTCTAAAGGTTATACGCTCCGAAGGTTCAGAATTCAATAGGAAATACCCCTGTAGTTAGAGTGTGCTCATATCCAAAAGGATTCCCAATTGCAAGGCATCTCTGCCCCACCCGCAAGTCATGAGAGCTACCAATAAGTGCAGGTTTTAGCTCGTCACCATCTACATCAACCTGACCAAATTCCACAGTGAGCATACTGCGATTGTGAGACCACATGCACTAGTTTAGGAGATGCATTTGGAGGAAATCAAACCAATAAGAAGTCAATAACTGAATTGCACAGTAAGTTAACCAAAAAACTGAGAAGTTAATGGAGGATTCATACAAAACCTTGAGAACTGCAAGATCGTATGCAGCATCAAATCCAATAAGCTTTCCTTCCTTGACAATCACTTTGGCATCCTCATCTAAGAGAAAGACCTAGTAGGAAATAGTATCACTTTAGTGATGGAAGGCCTTCAACAATCAATACAGTGAACAAAATAATTTTTTTTATGCTAGCATTCATATGATAGCAGTTCAACTGTAGAATATGAAATGGGAGAGTATGCTACAACCTTATGGGTTATGGTATACTCATGGTCAATTGAGGTCATCACCATCAATGCTTGATATTGATGAAGAGATAGCAGGACCCACCACAACGAGACATAAACACCATGGTGAGGTCCTCTAGTCTCTCCTTCACCGTCCATCAATTCCATCGAGTTTATGACCACAATGA
Organism: Amborella trichopoda; assembly: GCF_054954075.1. NCBI lineage: Eukaryota > Viridiplantae > Streptophyta > Magnoliopsida > Amborellales > Amborellaceae > Amborella > Amborella trichopoda. The sequence continues at coordinate 1,449,972 of NC_142337.1, read as the reverse complement.
AGCATGGTGTTTCATAGTGCAATTGAGTTGTAGCATAATTTTGCAATTCAAAATAACGTCACTTTTACATTGAACTAACCTTACACCGTTGAAGACCTTCTGAGTCCGTGGCCAACTTAGACACAACATGGTAATTAGTTACCTGTCATTTTGTACATAAATAAGCTGCAAATTTATCAAAAAGAAAAATAATCTAGTCCAGGGTGCAGATATAAATGCCTACAATGTGCCCCATCTTGTCCCAGACAAAGCCTGAACCTGTGCCTTCAACTCTTTCATTTTCATCTTTGTTTAAGGATGATTGGTCACCATTCTTGGGGTTTGAAACTTCCACATTTTGAATTGAAACCACAGAAGCTGTTGTGTCCTACAATTCAAAAGAAAATCATGACATTTACCATAGTTATTGTTTTTATTTTTATTTGTGGCTCCTATTGATAGATGACAATTCATTCACTATTAGGAACGGACTCAAGGCATAAGTGGTCAGGGTGGTTGCCAACATGACGTGTTGAGCTCCATTCCTACTACAGGTAGGGAACCCCTTTCCCCACAAATCTACCCCAAAAAGGGAAACTCATCCACTGTCTAGAACAAAGAAATGTCAAGTGTATACATTGTTTCCAAATTCAAACCACAGAAGCTGTTGTCTCGTTTGATAGATTTTTAAGTATAACCTTTTAGTTCCAGGTTGGCATAGCGATAATGCAGTGGACTGATGGAGATTTTGTATATAAGTGCATGTACAAATTCAAGAACTTAAGAATTCAACCGAAAAGCAGAGGATGATCAAAATGCAATGAATATTGACGAATTGAAAGCTCAGAAAGACTTAAAAGGATTAAAATGATCAAACTTCTGAAAACAAACGCATAAAAGTCCACAAGCATCTGTATACACTTAAGGCCAATCAGAAAAAGCATTTCATTGCTATAGTAGAATAGATACAAGTATCCTCTGAAAGACCAAGTAGATAAAGAGAGGAAGTAAATAAACTCAAATTGAACAAAAATACGGAGGATTTGTTCAGGGAGACAGAGTTAAATTGAGCAAAGAATAGAAGGAGTTACATCTGGAGAGACAGATAAACATGAAAAGGAGAGATGGGATGTGAGAAAAAAGCAGAGACCTAGATAGAGGGAAAGAAATACTGGAAAATAGTTAAATATATAACAAGAGAGAGACAGAGAACGAGTGAGCATGCGAGTTAAACATGAATCAGAGAGATGGAAAGTGAGAAAAAAGCAGAAATCGAAATCGAGAGAGGGAGAGACTAGCAGGAAGGGAGTTAAACATGAACCAGAAAGATGGGAGGTGAGAAAGAAGCAGGAAAAGAGAGAGAGAGAGAGAGAGAGAGAGAGAGAGAGAGAGAGAGAGAGAGAGAGAGAAACTAGCAGGAAGGGAGTTAAACATGTAGCTAGAAAGAAGGGAGAGTAAGAGATAGTGATTAAAAGCAAGAGAGCTTAACGAAAAACAAAAATGGTGAACAATTTAGAGGATGAAGGTAATGGGTTCCGGACAAAATGGAGATGAATTTCTATACCTGAAATAAGCGAACTGATCTTTCTTCGTCCTCCTCCAATTCATCTACTTTTGCCCTAGAGTAATTCTCAAGAGGATAATATGAAAAGATGAGAGGTAAAAGAGCAATTCCAGCAATGGTGAACCTCCTCATGCTAAAATGACAAAGATTTCGAGTTTCACGACTAAGCTTAGAGATAAAAGAGAGAGAAGGGCGGGAATTTGAGCAAATAACCAGGCGGGGTACAACGCCCGCCATTTTCTTAGAAAAACACCCCTCAAAAGGCTTCTCTCTCTCTCTCTCTTAAACTTTCAAAACACTTACTCTCTCCAACGAACTGCCATTCCAATCTCAAAATCGAAGTGCGAAAAAATCCACTCCGATCTCGCCAATGGAGTAATTTTGCAGTGTGATCTCGCGAGATTACGGTATACATTAACCACTCCCATAAATTAGGAAATTTATGTTTGTGATTTGTATAAGGCTGCAACTCCAAAACTTTTTCATAAGATGCAATTTTGGCGTCGATAATTCTTAGGATACCTTAAGAATTTACTTTTATATCTAATTATAAAATTTGAAATTCTAAAATAGTTCAAATCAAATAGATTTATAATTCTTAAGATAGCTTAAGAATTTGTTTTCATATATAATTATAAAATTTTAAATTCTAAAAAAGATTCAAATCAAGTAGATTAATAAAGATAAATACATGAGAAACTTGAAAATGGATGGTCCAAATAACATATTATAAGATGTACTATTTTTTAACTTAAAATAATTAGTTTTCCTATATTCAATCACCTATATATCAAAACAGCTATAAAAAAACTCCCTTTATCAAAATAATCATAAGAGATTAATTATTTAATATATACCCATCGGCAACTATTTCAAGTCAAGATTCTTATGAACTATTTAACATTGTTTCAATTGACAACTATTCCAAATCAAGATCATGTGTTTTTTATAGGTAAAATTAAATAAAAAAATAGAAGTAAGGTGTTAAATAGTTAATCTCTTATGGATAAAATGATAAATGACAGTTTTTATTAGTTGATTAACACATCTATTCTATATGAGTCCTTCCGCCAAAATCTACCTTTGAGATGGATTTTGGATCCAAAAAATTCAAGAATTGACATTTTATACCATGGTGTGCATGAATATAAAAAATTAATTTTAAAAATAAAATAAATATTTTTTATGTATTCGGGAAAGTATGTCTTCAAATTAGGGAAAAAAAATAAAAAATTTAAGGATCTAAACCATATTAAATGTATTAAGAACGAGGATCAAAGGGTTTTGGTGAAGGATAATGAGGTAAACGAAAGATGAGAATTTATTTTCAAAAATTATTAAATGATGAACACAATCGGAACATAGTGGTAGAAGAAACTGTTAGTACAAATGAGGACAGAGGTCATAAATACATTCGTAGGATTAAGATATTAGAAGTGAAAGAAGTTTTGAAAAGGATAAAGATAGAAAAGGCTTTAAGACCAGATGATATCCCAATAGAGGTTTGAAAATGTATGGGGGAGATTGGCATTGGCTAGTTGACAAAGTTGTTCAACAAGGTGTTACGAACAAAGAAAATGTCAGACAAATGGAATAAACTTATTATGGTACTTATTTATAAGAAGAAAAGAGACATATAAAATTGTGCAAACTATCGAGGGATCAAGCTGAGTCATACTATGAAGCTCTGGAAGAGAGTGATTGAGCAATGACTAAGGCATAAAACAAATGTATCTAAAAACAAATTTGATTTTATGCCAGGAGGGTCAACAAATGAGACTATTTTCCTACTTAGGCAACTGATTGTGAAGTTTTGGGTGAAGGGAAAATACATCCACGAGGTCTTTATTGATCTAGAGAAAGCCGATGATATAATACCTTGAGATTTGATTTGATGGGTATTAGAAAAGAAATAAGTCTTCTAACATTAAATTGACTTGCTGAGAGATATGTACGATGGAGCGCTAACTAGTGTATGAATAACTAGTGGAGAGACAAGTGAGTTTTAAGTGATAATAAGTCTATATCAAGGGTCAGCATTGAGCATGTACTTCTTTGTCTTAATTATGGACGACTTAACTCGGTACTTACAGGATAAGGCATTGTGGTGCATGTTGTTCGCAGATGACATAATTTTGATCGATGAGACTTGAAACGGTATCAACACAAAGTTAGAATTTTAGAGGTAAGCTCTAAAATCCCAAGGTTTTAAAATTAACCGGACTAAAACATAGAGTATATGGAATGCAAATTTAATAATAATAGGAGTAGAGACGATGAAGTAGTTACGATTGACAACTATGAAGTTTAAAAAACAACCGATCTTTCGATATCTTGAGGCGATAATCCAGGAAACTTGAGAGATTGAGGAAGATGTCGTACGCAGAATTAGAGCTGGGTAAACGAAGTGGAGATGTGCAACTGAAATTTTATATGATCGTCGCATACCAATGAAGCTGAAGGGCAAGTTCTATAGGACGGCTGTGAGACTAGCTTTTTTCTATAGGGCGGAATGTTGAGCAGACAAAAACAATATGCCCATAAAATGAATGCAACAGAGATGAGGATGTTGAGATGGATGGGTGGCAAGGCAAGAAGAAATAGAATTTGAAATCAATTCGTTCAAGAGAATTTAGGTGTGACACCAATAAGTGATAACATGAGAAAGAGTAGACTCAGGTAGGCTAACCATGTGTAGCGCTGACCAAGTAGAGCCCCCTGTTAGGAGGTACGAGTTAGTTCATATGTAAAGACTAAAAACATCAAAGGGTATGCCCAAAAGGACATGGTTAGAATTAATCTGAAAAGATATGGAGACTTATGACCTCATTGAAGGTATAACTTCTAATAGTGTGGAATGACGAATCAAAATTCGCATAACCAACCCCAATTAATTAAAAAAACGCTATGATGATGATGATAACTTGGCCGAGAGTATCATGTACACTAGTTTGGACTTAGTACCTTCCTTACGTCTAAATCTGAAATAGCTTTGCGTTCCTTACCTCTAAACAAGAAACAACTTTGCATTCCTTACCTGCAAATTGAAACAAGCAAGTGGTCTTTGTATTGATTTTGATGGAAAGATGAGAAGTAGGTTTGCAAATAGTCTTTGTATTGGTTTTGTTAAAGATGAGAGGATAAATATGATCTAAATTTCTTTGGTGTAATTTTATTAAACTCACATCAACATTATTGGTTAAACTCTCACATTACTGTTCTTTAAAATAGTTTATCAAATAAGATTATTGATTATTTCCTACTAAGCTCACTTTAGCATTCTTTAAAATAATTCCTCAAATGAGATTAATTCCAAACTACGCAAAAGCTTGAATCAGTGCAAACCTTAAACGTGGTTGCTTTCAAACGTGAAAACGATTGCTTTAATCCTGATGGCTTGCTATCATATTTGTGTGGTGTCTTAAAGTGTTGATATCTTTTCCGCTTGAATTTTTCTTTTTGGGGAAATCAATGGGGGAGAAGGCACAAAACACTACTGCATAAGTGCACTTAGTAATATGTCTTGTGTATTGTGTACCGTGCATAATACGAAACACTCAATATGCACTATGCATGTGGAAAGTGTAGGCATGTTGCCCGCAGTTATGACGAACGTTGTGCACCCGCGCATCATGTTATTGCACTACGTTCCTCAAAACACATGCACACGAAGCACTACATAGTAGCACTTAGTACTCAGTCTTGTATATTGTGCATCGTGCAAATCACTCAATGAGCAATGTAGCGATGATGCTGAGGCCTATATCTCTTCCGCCAGTTTGGGTCTCAACAACTTGGTCTTCCTGCCATAGAAAATTTCCAAGTACCAAAGGTTCTTCTCTATCAAGGGTATCAGGTTGTTATCGATCATTTTGTAGCTCAGTGGGCTGAGCGCCACTAGACGAGAGAGGCAGCCCGTTTTCATTATTAAAAATGAAAAAAATACATATCATAACCTTACAACCCCATAATATGGGAATTGTCGTAGGGAACCAGTGCCAAATCATGAAGTAAATGAACAGGAAAAAAATCTGGCAGTCTAAAATGCTAAATTGTAGCATCATAAAAAGAGGTGGCCTTTCAAATGTATCTACTATCATGTTGGCCTTGCAATAAATGTGGGAAGTAGACCACCTACCATTTGAAAGGTTATATTGAAAGTTGGATGCTTTCAATGGAGTGTCCATGGAGCTCTACAGCTGCCTCGAATGACATTGATAAGTAGGGATGGATCACTTTCGATTTGCAATGGGAAACAGTCGAGTTGAATGGCTAAGTAAATACCTTTTTCAAAGCATAAAATTCTGCATAGTTGTTAGTGGCGATACTAAAAAATGTGGTAAAAAAGCAATAAAGGCATCACTGCAGTCTCTCATACCACCACCTCCACTTGCCATTCACGGATTCTAAAAAGAAGCCATGCCACCATTGATGCCACCATTGAGTTTAAAATGTTGAGGATGTGGGGCCCAAGATTTGGCATCTACTGAGTCGTGAACATGATAAGTGATCATTCTTAGCAATTTCTCTCTCCTTGAAACCTGCATCTCAAAAATTATATGGTTGCACTCCTCCCATATAAACCAAACTGTGGTGAAAACAATATATTTATAGAACATTGATTTACCCAAAAAAATAAATTTAATTGAACCAAATTGAATTTGATGGGAAGAATTTTGTTTAAAAACATAAACTTAATGAGATAAAGTTTTAATTTTTTCATCATAACAGTTTAATCATAACGGAAAACACTTTAACATCATGTAATATTATAACATGTATTCAATTGTCATGGTGGTGGAAAAAAGTTCATATATGTTAATATTTTTCTTTAAAAAAGAATCATCATCATCAAAGTTTTTTTTTCAATTAATTGGAGTTGGTTACACGAATCTTGGTCTGTCATTCTACTTTATTAAGGGCTATCTTTAAAAAATAATAATAAAATTTCTAAATATGTATTATTGAACAGTAATTTGATAAGTTGATACCATTAATGCATAAAAAGTAATTCGAGTAATATTGTTTGGATCCGAACTCTCCAATATATGGGCTGGTCATTTATTACAGTGGCTTGAGTCTTGAAGTGGTCTACTTTGGTAGTTTTAATGCAAGGAAACCGTCAGGTACGGTTACTGACTTGCGATAAAAAGCAGTATTTCAATACTAGATCAGTTCTAGATTGTTTATTTATAGATTCATGATTGATCATTGGATCGACGATTCAGATCGGTATTAATCAATTCAAATCAGTGATCCAAAAAATAATTAAAAATAAATAAAACAAAATAAAAATTGAAATAAGAGTTTAGAGGGTGAGGATTTATAAATGATACAAAAAACACTAGATAAACTTAAAAGAATATATGTATACACAGGAGAACTGGGCCTGAGACCCATACCATTGTCGAACCAATAAGGTCTCGACCGATTTCTATCTAGATCAGTGATCCATAGCAAAAATCATCGGATTTTAAAACACAAAAACAAAACCTCTTTCCAAATCTTGACAAAAATTATACTTATTGTCTTGACATTTGCAAAGTCAAAGATATAATCACATATTAGAACAAGAAATCAGAAGGAAAACTCAAGGTAAAAGATGAACTAGAAAAAAGAAGAGAGAAAGAGAGTACTTTGCTAATACTGAAAAAAAAACAAAAAGAGAGTATTCAACTACAGAAAGAATGGGCTCCCAGCCAGGATCCTTGGCACACCAGTCTCGGCCTCTTCCAAGGCATGTCTCAAAGCTTCACTTACCTACTTGTTTATAGAGAGAGACAGATTTTTGAGGGAGAGAGAGAGAAAAAAAGAGAGAGCGAGCCAAATTTGGCAGACAAGCTCCTTCAGCATTTACAAGTGAAAACACCATGCTCTGGTTTTGGATACTGTGATAAGCAGAGAGATCTTCTAAGTCATCGTTAATGTTTTCGGGTATATCATCGTTAAAATTTTTCGTTTTTTTCTCTTAAGGTGTTATTAGGGTGGTGTTAATAGGAATAGAGACCCCGACGTAATGACTAAGGGATCGGTTGTTATCACCAAGACCTAGCCCCTTTCTCGACCTTAAACTTTTGAAGTCGAAATTTGTACATGGAACCTGAACTACAGCTTCTCTTAGAAGTCTGGTGTTTTCAATTAAGCTTTCATAGGCAAAGTATTTCTGTTTTAATTACAAGGCTATTTTATCTTTCATTTAATATTGCATTTGCTGTCTAGCAATAAATAAATAAATAAAATAGGAATTATTATGCAACAACGCTGCCGATTGATCAAATCTTGCTAAAAAAATGCAGTTCCAGCATAAAAAACTTGCAAATCAATTATTTGTACCTCAAACATCATGACTGAAAAAGAAAATGCTTTCATGCTCACCCTCTCACAGCTTGTATAAGTACTCTTACTACCAGTTTTGCACTACTTTTGAAGATTCAAATTCGACCATCACATAGATTTGAGAGCCATCACAAGGGTTTTCGGCAACAAAACTGGGTTTTGGGGTGGTATCAATAGTCCCTGATATTCTCATTTTCAAAAAGGTCAAGTGTTCTAATTTTTTTGCTTTTCTTTTTGTTGGGGGTTTAATTCAGTCCATTATGCAATTAAAGAAGAAAAAAGTTTATATAAGATTGCAACCTTAAAATATAGAATTAAAGATGCACCTATTTAATACTGAAAAACCGTCTAATAGATCATCACGACGTCGAAATGTATGAATATGATCGTCCATTTTCGAGATTTTCATATGTTTATAGATCTACTTGATTTTTACTATTTTTGGAGTTTAAAATTTATAATTATGTATGAAAACAGATTTTCAAATAATCCTAAAAAAAGTTTACACCAAAATTACATGTTATAATAAAATTTGGAGGTGCGCCTTAATTGGATTGTTGCAACCTTATAGAAACCAAACCCATTAAAGTATATAAGAAGTATCGAATCGAGCGGTCGATCGTCCATAATGCCATTATTTGCACCTTCACATAACCAACTCCTTTCAACTGTCAAAGCATATAAAATGTAACGTCCTCCCACAGGAGAACAGTGTACACTTAGTCCCTCAAGTCATATGCATACTTAGGAAGATTTTTTGTCTTATTTTTTTTTTCTAATTGGAAGTTTTGGAATCCACTTTAAATCTTCGTATAACCATTTTCAAGAAAGAAGAACAGATTTTGGATTCCAACAACTTGGATTGGCAATGCAATTTTAAATTGGACTGGCCCTGTCCAATCTTAGAACATTATTCATTTTAGGCACTTTTTTTTTTTCTGAGGTTGTACTTTAGGTCGAGGAGTCGCATCCCCAAAATTTGAGGTCCTAAAAATTAATCTTATGTAGGGTTTTAACCAAGGGAATAGTTGTATGATATGCTGTAAGCTCTTGGCTCTCAACTTGTTCTGTCATGACATGTAGCCAAAGATATCATTGCCATACTTCCATCATATCTAGTCTACGTTCTCCCATTGATGTGCTCTCAACCTTTAACTCCTTACTCATCAGCCAGCCTGCATTGAAGCATTTTGTGAGAGCTTATATGACTACTACATATGATCTCCTCAGTACCACCAATTCAAATGGGCCCAATTTATTCACATCTTTTGTGAGAATTTTTATGGTTACTGCATCTTCTGAAAAAAAAAACTCTCACCATGAAAAATTTTGGCCAGAGCTATGAAAATGAAAGGTCATAAGAAAAATTTAGAAATTTATGCCAGTTGCGCCATGAGAATGAGAGGGCATGAGAAAAATTTTGCGCCCATTTCTCCCAAATTTTGAAATCGAGTGGCTGAGAGAGAGATCATCTAGTTCTACCAGTAATCATTGCAAGAACACTTTCCCTCGCTAAAATGGTGGAAACGGCTGCGATCCCTTACAATAATCTCTCGCCTAACTATTGCAGATATGAGTTTTGTAGCTTCATGACAATCCCCACACACCCTCAAATTCTTCACAATCCTTATTGTTGTCCCCTCGCTGGTGGCAATGAGCCCGAATGCAATCGCAAGCTTCTCACTGTGAAACATTAGTGTACTTTCTCTATCCTCCTCATCAATGCTATGGTGAGACGCCATCTCAGTGTTTGGGACATAACCCATGAGCCTCAATCTCACTCCAAGGTCATTCACCATTTCATAGATTCGACCTGAATCAGGATGGGATCGATCACCCATAAAGAACTCATGCACCATGTTGTCCACCTCTATCCAACTGCAACCAGGTGTTTTCACCACCCCTTTCTGTCTCATTCTGAGTCTCCAATTCGCCGCCTCGTCCAACCTCCCCGTCGCTGCATAAAGGTTTGACAGATAGACATAGCTCCCCGAGTGCTCTGAATCTAGAGAGAGGATTCGCTTAACGACACGCTCACCTCTCTCGGTGTCCCTATGGATCCTACACCCACCTAAGAGTGCACCCCATACTATGACGTTGGGCTTGATAGGCATCGAGCATATGAGCTCTTCTGCCTCTTCTAACCGACCAGCTCTGCTCAATAGGTCCACTATGCACCCATAGTGCTCAATTGTGGGCTCGAGCCCAAGCTCAGAGCCCATGGTGTTGAAATACATTAGCCCTTTTTCTACAAGCCCAGCATGTGTACAAGCCGAGAGAACACCCATGAGTGTGACCCCATTTGCTTTCACTCCTTGCTTTCGCATCTCATCAAAGCGCACCAGTGCTTGAATTGCATGGCCATGTGTTGCCAGCCCACTTATGAGTATGCTCCATGAGACCACATCGCTTACTCTCATCCGGTCGAATAGTTGTTCGGCTTCCCCAATGCACCCACACTTTGCATACATATCCATAAGGGCATTGCCCAAGAAGAGATCAATAGCCATTTCGTGTTTGTTTATGTAGTGGTGGATCCACTTACCCAGGCCTAGGGCGCCAAGATGAGCACATGCAGAAAGTGCACTCACGAGTGTGACACCACACGGCATAATGTGCGACTCGTGAAGCAAGCGGCGAAAGAGGGTCACAGCCTCCGTGAAGCAGCCATTCTGTGCATAGCCTGCAATCATGGCATTCCAACACTCGAGGGTGCGATATGGGGCTGCCTCGAATACCTGCCGAGCAGCGTCTGGGTCATGGCACCTGCAATTGAGGTTCCAAAAATGGAGTTATGGAATTATAAAGGGCCTGGTCTACAAGGAAAACCTGACGGCAACAGAAAGGGAAAAAAAAAGAAACGAATAGAATCTTTGATTTTTTTGAAATTATGTGATGTCATGATCCATGTGATCGTCGTAACAGTTTGATCATTAAAGGTCATCAACATCCAATCAGTGGATTGATGATCGAGGGAGAGCCAGATGTTCAATTGAATGAATGACATGTTTTATGTAAGTCACTCTCCCTCTATCACCATCCAACCTATTGATGATCACCTCTATTTTTTATAATTAGAGATAAAAATATATTTTTAGCCCACCACAAAGATTTTTGCTTTTGAAAAATATCTTTCAATACTATTTAGATGTGCACCTTACTCTGATTGTTTAGGGCATCAACCTTATCGAACCCGTACCCTTTTAGAAATACAGCCATCATAACCCACACAGTTTGGTGTCTTTAGATAATGCATCCTCTGTAATATTTTTCTCACTGTAATTTACCCAAAATGATGGGAGGAAATCACATCATGCCGTTATATAATGGCTATTGTTTTCCAAAAAATGCTTGTGAGCTATGCATAACAAGCCCAGCATATGCGGCCCACAAAGCTGGGCTCGGACCGTATAGATCATGGCCTAGGCCTAGCCCAGCCTAACCTACCAACCCTCAACACTCGCTCGTACTATCTAAGGTTACATTGATCATTTTAATCTGTGATGTGAGAATTGGACAAGCCACTAGACTATTAAGAGGCCCGATCCACTCAATACCAGTCTGACTATCAATCTGGTTGCACTTAACTTTAAAAAAAGAAAAGAAAAATAGTTTAGAAATATATTTTTTTAAAATAAATCGCAATTCTAACATGTCAAAACTGGTTGGTCCGACTAACAAAAAGTAATCAAATTACAGCTTTAGATGACAAGCTACTAATTGGACCGGCAATCCGGTCCCAACTTGATAACTATGAATGCAATCATTGTTTAAACATTATTTGAACCTTGCCTGCAATAGCCCGCTATCATAGCGCACCACGAAATAGAGCTCTTCTCAGGCATCGCATCAAAAATCGTGCGCGCCGTGCTTACATCACCGCAGGTAGCATAGCCCGAGACCACTGTATTGTACAACACAATGTCTCTCTCCGCCATTCCCTCAAACATTTGAAGTGCACATTTGGGCTCATCAGTCTTAAAGTACATATCCATCAGAGAATTGGAAACAAAGAGATTGCTCAGGAAATTGAGCTTGACAGCATAGCCATGAAGGGCTCGGCCTTGACGGGAGGCCCTAAGGCCCGAGCAAGCCTTGAGGAGAGAGGTCAGCGTGCAGGGATCTGGGCTCGGGCCTTGCTCTCTCATAGCTCGAAAAATTTGGAGGGTGGTAAGCCATTGGGAGTGGTGGGCGTGGGCATGGAGGATGCAGTTCCAAGAGAAGAGGTTGGGGTGAGAGAGGAGAGAGAAAGTGAGATGGGCGTGGGGGAGGTTAGAGAGAGAAAGGGAGGAGAGGAGAGAGATAAATTTGACAGCAATGAAGTTGTGGGTGCGGTGGAGAGAGTGGGTGATGAGTTGGGCTTGGATTTGGAGGAGGTGAGAGAGGGAGAGAGAGGTGCATCGTGTGAGGAGACAGATTATGGTTTTGGTTCGGTCTCTTAGAGGTGGTCGTTGTACTGCCAGGTTGCTGGTGCAAATAAGCAGGAAAAAAAACATAGACGCATGAATCAGAGTGTTTCAAAACTGGCATTCACCCAAATCAAAATCAGAGTTTTAAGTCGGAACAAACCAATTCTTAGTATGGTACAGGTTAACTAGTTCTCTCCCAAAAGCCCTCTTAATTTTTTTTTTCTTTTGAAGTTTGTCTAATGCATTTTTGGATCCCTTAAAAGAACAATTGTTTCATGCGGAGGTATCAGTTTAAAAACAATTCAAACTAACGCGTTCAAATGTTTTTTTTAATAGAATATTATTTTTAGTTTTCGAAGTTCATTTATTTTTTCATATTCATGATCTTCATGATAAATATTATATATTCTCTAAAAATTAGGATCGACTTTTATTTCAAAAATAAATTTATTAAGAGGCCCGTATTTTTACATGTGCGGGTTTGGCCTCATGCTAACCACGTCCCCCTAAAATTCCCCTAGCCATAAATCTTTATTTTAATATTTATTTTATTATATATATTTTTTTAACATAGGTCTAAGAAGGGTGAGGACTTTAAAATTTTCCTTAACTTGCGTCAAGCATAGGTAAATGAGGTGGATTGTGTTGGGTAAGACAATTGTGAGACCAACTTTTCTTTATAGGGCAGAATGTTGGTGATTCAAGAAATGACATCCTCATAGGATGAGTATAACTAAGATGAGAAATAATGAGTGGCAAAACAAAAAGTGATAGAATTTGAGATGACTGCATTCGTGAGAAATTAGATATAGCTCCGATAGGCTATAAGATAAGAAAATGTAGACTTATGTGGACAAGCTATGTGTATAGCAGACCTTGTACAACACAAGGGATAAGTCCAAAAGGGCATGGTTGCAAGTAGTGAAAAAATATACAGGGACTCATGACCTCACTAAGGTTATAGCCCTTGATAAAGCAAAATGACATACTAAAATTCATGTAGTTACCCCCAAATAGTTGGAAAAAAGCAACGACGATGATGATAATGATTATATTTATTTTTTTAATAATTTTTTCTTATTAATCATTAGGAACTTGATATATAGATCAAACTCAAGATGTATGGCTATGAAAAAATAAAATAAATTGAACAATATATCTTGGAACACATTATATGGACAACCATTTTCAAGATTTTTAAGTATCTATAAACTTGCTCATTCTGCACTATTAGAGCCTACCTTCAAATAGTGTCGAGAAATGTGGTTTCAAATGCGGGAAATCGTTGTGATAGCCTTAAAATATATTTTCATATTTATTTATAAAGTTTAAAGCTTCAAAAATAGTGTTGACCGATAGATCAAAAGAAAAGTTTATAAAGTTTATATAGAGCCAAGGCTCTAAACAATCCTACCTCTAGAAATTCACTAGAAGAGGTGGTTTTGATGTCAAAATATCTTCAATTTTCAAGTTTTCCAATTTTCATTTGATGTCAACATATCTTTAATTTTTTTGAAAACTTGTAAATTGATGATATTTTGACATCAAATGAAAATTTGAAAACTTGAAAATTGAAGATATTTTGACATCAAAACCACCTCACCTCTTCTAGTGAAATTCTTGAGGTAGAATTGTTTATAGCCTCGGCTCTACATAAACTTTATAAACTTTTCCTTTGAAGTTTTAAGTTTGAAAATTAGGGAACTTTTCCTGGAAGTTTTAAGTTTGGAAATTAGGGATATTAGTAGATTTTCAAGCCATTGTATAGTTTGGAAATTGGGGGTATTAGTAGATTTTTAAGCCATTGTGAGGTTTGAAAATTAGAGATAATAGTTGATTGTCAAGCCATTTTATAGTTTGGAAATTAGGGGTATTAGTAGATTTGCAAGCCATTGTGAGTCCTTCCATCACCATTCTAACATGGGTTTGGAGGTTCTTTAATTGTTTAAGATTTACGCCTTATATAAATTATACACTGAGATAAATACAAAAAAGTTGTCCTTTTATATTAAGTCGAAATACCAACATTCAAGTGCTAAACAAATAGTTCTAACATCAAATTCTACCTTTAACTATGATATTATATTAAATCGAAATACCAACATTCAAGTGCTAAACAAATAGTTCTAGCATCAAAAAGTTGTCCTTTTATATTAAGTCGAAATACCAACATTCAAGTGCTAAACAAGTGGTTCTAGCAATAAATTCTACCTTTAATTATGATATTGAAATTTAAAGCTCCAAAAAATAGACAAAAAAGTTGTCAAGTGCTAAACAAATGGTTCTAGCATCAAATTCTACCTTTAATTATGATATTGAAATTAAAGCTCCAAAAAATAGACAAAAAAGTTGTCCTTTTATATTAAGTCGAAATACCAACATAAGTGCTAAACAAAACATTCAAGTGCTAAACAAATGGTTCTAGCATCAAATTCTACCTTTACTTATGATATTGAAAGACACTTGAAAATGAATAGTCAACAAAGGCCAGATTAAAAACACATGGCTTGAAAGGCCTGATAAAAACACATGGGTTGAAAGGCCTGATAAAAAACACATGGGTTGAAAATGAATAGTCAACAAAGGCCTATAAAAAACACATGGGGTTTTAAACATGTACACAAAATTTATCATCACTTACAAAGGCCTGATAAAAAACACATGGAGAAATCTGGGAAGGGGTTTTAATATCATAAGATGAGTTACAACTATAAACACAAAGACGTAACAATATATAATTTAAAATCACCTATAGAGGGGGAGAGGTAACAAAAATATGTACACAAAGACGTAACAATATATATTTTAAGATCACGTATAGAGGGGGAGAGGTAACAAAAATATGTACACAAAATTTATCATTATTTATCATAAGATAAGTTACAACTATAAACACAAAGACGTAACAATATATAATTTAAGATCACCTATAGAGGGGGAGAGGTAACAACTATGCATATTCTCACAGGATAAAAAAACTTTCAAACCCCTCAGTCTGCCTTCCATTCCCATAATACATTGTACGGTTCAGATCGATTGCTTCTAGCCCCGTTTTGTGAAATATCAGATTTCTCTCTCTTGAAAACCGCAATCTGAGAGGCAAAACCAGGCTCAATGTCAGCTGACCCTCCAACTCCACTAAACTCCACAGAGTATCCATGTCTCAACGCAAGCTTTGTCGCCCATTCACTAAACTGCTTTCTGGTCCACTCAAATTTATGGTCGAAATTCCGGAATTTACAGGATAGAGTGAAGGTTTCTCCCTCTTCAAGTTCTTTGGGGCACTCAGAGGACATGCAGGGAAGGGTCACGTTGTCTCTCTCTGAAAGGCCTTTTGGGCACTCAGGGGACTTTAAGTCGGGGGTTGCCGCTCTTTGGAGAATTGGGTTGTATTCATGGTTGGGAGTAGAGACGATGAGCGTCTGTGGACAAAAAGAACCCAAGCATAGATCTCCAAAGACTTGTGCTTGATCCTCCTCCATGTGCTCAATTACCTGTTAACACAAATGAGAAGGAAGGTGTATGAGAGAGGGGGGGAGAGAGAGAGAGAGAGAGAGTCCCGAAAATGAACATGAACAGAAACTGGTGCAAGTATCCACCGAATTGTTTCACAGACAATTCACGTGAATGAATATGAGAGAGAGAGAGACAGAGGTAAAATCTAGTGCTGGAGAGGCTGGAAGAAAGCCCAATGGAGAGAGAGAGCAACCAAGAGTGTGCACGAGCGAGAGAGAGAGAGAGAGAGAGAGAGTTCCCCATGCATGCAAGCAGAGGTCTGTCATACATAAGCGCATACCATCACACACACCCTGGGCGAGAGAGAGAGAGAGAGAGAGAGAGATGCAAAATCTGTTATCAATGGGATGGAAAAATACCTCCAAACAAGTAGCAATTTCAAATCCCCATAGCCTTGAATCGAATTCAATAATTGATCCTTCAAATAATGTTGAGGATTTGACACTTGTATTCTGAACAGGAATCTCAGGGTCACTGCTTAGCTTGGAATGAAGTATCTGCAAGACAGAAACCAAATGGTCTAACTCCAATTCGTGCATGCGCATTGTATGACAACATTTGAAATACAAATTGAAAACACAAAAGACAATATCAACTGTTCTATATCTTCTTTTTCACAATAAATTGAGATGACCTCTCTCTCTCTCTCTCTTTTCACGCATGAGCATTGTGTGAGAAAATTTGAGATACAAATAGAAAACACAAACGAATTTCAACTGTTCTATCACAATAAATTGAGATGACCTCTCTCTCTCTCTCTCTCTCTCTCTCTCTCTCTCTCTCACACACACACACACACACACATATTTCCAAGCTGTTCCCACCTTAGCTGCACGAGTAAGGCCCCTCCGTGAGAGGTCCACACCAACAACTTTTTCCAAGACAGTTGGGTGGTCAAATAAACCATCAAACAAGCCACCCGAACCACATCCAAAATCAACCTACACAATATAGAATTCCTCAAGTCAGAATGATAATTATCTAATAACAATTTATCTGATATTTGTTTTTCATTATGGTTGATGCATTTGAGAGGGTTTTCATTATATCTATTTTTCCATTGAATGCATATTTTAGAATTGTACCGCATTGTACATTTACATTTAATATAAATGCAGCTGTGTTTGTGTTTTGGGATGGTAAGGGGAAGTAGGCGAGCTCCTACCCACAGCTAACTTATAGACATATTTAGAGATAATGTTATCGATAGAGCATTTAAAAACACAAACATTTAAAAACACAAAGCAAAGATCAAAGTATACCAAAGTAGTAGCATCCAGCTCCTTAATGTGATGCAACGCAAACTCCATTCGCTGTTTTGAAAGGGAGGGGGTGAAGAAAGCCTGCTCTATTCTATCTTCATATGGTTCACTAACTTGCAACAGCCTTAATGTGTACTCTGCGGAACATGTTCCTGAAAATACGACACACATCACAATACGACACACATCACCAATGCAACAAAGCTCACTTCAATTATCTTCCCAATGACTGAATTTTGGCATTTAACCAAAAGAGAGAGAGAGAGAGAGATCACTATCTGCAATTTTCCTGGAGATTTTCAAAACATCAAAATTATTCGCTTTGAAAGAATAAGAAAAGGGACCTTTTGGATACATACAAAATAATTAACTAAAAAAAGTAGATAATATTACAAAGGAAAAAAGTAGATAATATTACAAAGGAAATATTAATTTCCAACTTTTTTTTATTTGGGTTTCTACAGGCTTTCTTTTGTTTAAAAAAATCTATTTCATTTTTCTTGCAAAGTAATGTACAGATATAATTGACACATTTATTTAATAAATTACAAGAACATAAATAGAAGAAAGTCAAGATTGAGAGCCCTCTTAAAAAAAAATCTCAAAATATTGTGAAATAATTTTTTTAAAAATGGATATATCTTATTATATTTCAAAGTTGAGTAAATGTCACATGCCTTGTCCCAATTATTTGGGGTTGACTACATGAATCCATTTGGGGTTGACCGCATGAATCCTACATAAGTGCCACCTCAGTGATAGCGCTTTAAAGGGAGAACAAAATTACTCACTAGATAACATCCGAGGAAGAGTTTCTGCAGCATCACCAGCGGCAGCCAAAATTAAATCCATAGAAGGCAAGTTCCCACGAAGTTGGGCAGTTTGATTGACTGACATCTGAGTTAAAGAGGTTTCCAGCTGATGCTCAATAGCACCTACGCCTATCTCTAACTCAAACTCGTCCTTTCTTTCAATTTCAAATGGTTCCTCCAAATGCTCACCCACCAAAATCACACTATAACTTATGCAAACTAAAGATCCTACTGTTGGAGAAGCACCAGAATCAGCACCTTCGATGCCGAGAAGAACAATTTCATCAACCAATTTTGTACCTAACCTACCCTCAATGGAAAAAGGTCTTAGAGATTTGAGTTTCTTAAGAGTACAATTGCCACCATAAATCAAACCACATAATGCAAATTCCTTCGTGATACTTTGAAGTGAAACCCTAATATCACGAGCATCTAGTAAAGAGACCATCTTCTCTATAGGAAGATCTAAGTTCTTTAAACACCAATTCAACCATGTGAGCACCTTTAAGGCAGCATTTTGAATAGCATCATGCTGTCTCCGATAAGACACATCAGGAAAGCATTCGATTAGTATATCCTCCTCTTTTGACAATATTTTTATTGCACACTTGTAAAGCACTTTTCCAAGTGATTCTTCACAGGGCTCCTCACTATTTGCATCACCCACACACCCATCTAAGTTTGTAGTGTTGATTATAGGATCTGAAAGTCTATGCTGGTGGCAAAATGTGGTGAGGAGATCCCTCGGGGAAGTTCCTCTCCAGTTTGAGCGTGTTGTATATGAGGCCGGTAACTCAGATAGAATTATCGAATCTCTTGATAACTTGTAACTTCCATCAGGTAGCTTACTGAGAAGCATCCTGGAGCATCATAGAGAGCAAGCAACACAAAATTATTAGTGTAAAACTTGGTCATAAGCATATATTCATAAGTACATGACAGATGGTATATAAGATGCAAATCATTTGCAAGATAGTTGTAAATTTTAGAAACAATAACTGATGCCAAATTATACATGGTAATTCTGAAATCTAACCCAAGCACCAATTTTTCAGGTTGAAATTGAGTGAAGGTAGGAGAGGGGAGGTTTGAACCTTTATGTCTTCTTCTGCAAGGATATAAATCCCCATCATTTGGCTGTTAGGAATCATGAAAAGAAAAGAGGGATGTCAGCGTAATGGGGAACTACTGGGGGATGGGGGGGTTAGGAACTGTAAAACATAGTTTCTTCAAGTATCATAACCTTTTCATGTCAAGGTAGTTCAGGAGATGGAAGAAAATGGAAGCACAATGAAAATGAGAAAGGGAATTAGTATCAAAAAATAAATGAAAAACACAGGTTTAGGGAAATCAAAGGGTGGAGAGGGAGGTTTCCTAAGGAGGTACTGAGTGGAATGTTGGCATCAGCCTACCCGCCTACTGGGACAGGAATTTCTCCTTCGGTCGATGCAGGGAAACAGGAGTTTCCAAGGGGAGTAACCATGGATTCCGAGGAACCCACCACTCCTCCGTCAGATCTCCATCCACTGGAAACCAAAGGAGGCGATTTTCGTAAATTTCCACCATTTCTTCTCCTCTTTTTTCATTTTTGCTCCCTGAATCCTGACAGCCTGCTCATGCACATCCAATAGTAAAAAATGGGAGTTGAATATGGTTAATTCCTTTGTAGGGGTAAGGGTGGTTTTAGGATCAATTGGCCCATCTAATTCAGGGATTAATAAGAGGGATAATAGGGACTCAAATCCACATGCCCTGAAGAACGACAACTACATCATCATACACGAATCGTGACGTAATCTAAAATGCATTGATTCAGCTGGGAAGGAGAGGTGTATCATTTGTATGATGCCCTCTAAGGAAAACCTACGAGATGCCCTCTAAAGAAACCGGGATGCCCTCTAAAGAAAACCTACGGGCATAGGTGAGAGAGGATGTGATATCATGTGTTGAGGGTGAATTCAATGTCATTAAAAGTTTAAAACCTATGGGCACAGGTGAGAAGGGACATGATATAGCATGCTGAGGGTGCCTCAATGTTGCTAGATTCTCCTTTGATAAGAAAGGCCATCAGAACTGCAACTTCAATGCCGAAAAGAGCAAACTAGAGTTAAAATGCATAAGAAGTTTTACTGCTTAATATAGACATGAATAAATTCAAGGGTGCAGTTGGCATACGGATGCATCCGTAGCTGTAGAGGTAAGGTGCACCTTCAAATTTTATCATGGTATATAATTTTGACGTAAAATGTTCTTAGGATTATCTCAAAATCTATTTTTATATCTAATTATAAAATTTTAAATTTCAAAAATGGTTAAAATCAAGTAGATCTATGAATATATGAAAATCTTGAAAATGGACAGCGTAGATAATATGTTGTAAAATGCACTATTTCTGAGACTTAATTTTTCATGGTCATACATCTCGATGACGAGATGATCAATCAAAGGGTTTTTCAACATTAAAACTACCTTTTCCGATGGATTTTTGAGGTGCATCCGTAGTTCTACATTGTAAGGTTTGGCATCCTTATATAAACTTTTTCCTAAATTCAATATTCACTGATCCACTCAAAAAGAAAATCTCCTAGAAGTCATAATATTCTTTCCAGAAAGAAAAATATCTCACAGAAATACTTGCAGCTACAAGAAAAAGAAAAATATATGAACATGATGGTAACTAACCTGTAATAGGAACAAAGTAAGAAGTTCTCATGGAAAAGTCCTGTGGACCTCCACGTGTACCCAGTGGATACCACCACTGCATCTCCATATACCACTTGGCTTGAAAAATAAGAGGCCCTTGCATTGAGTGTCATCTCTAGCCCGTCTTTAATTGTTGGTGTCACCTCAAGCGATGGATCTCCCAAGAAAATTGGAATATCAGGAGCTGTGAAATACACTCTTATCTCAGAAGATGCCTTGCCAACAGGTCTGTAAAAGCAAAATGACCAATCAAAGACATTCATGGCCACCAACTCTTCTTGGCCAAATGATAATAATAATCATAATAATAATGATATATCAGAAACTCAACCAACCTAGATATCAAAACACGGGTGGCATCCTCAACATTCAACTTTTGTGCAATTACATCCATATAGTATTCATTTTGATGAATTTGAAGCAAGAAGGGCTCAACTGGCTGGTCCAATGAGCAGGGGATATGAACAGCTTCAAGCTGACAGCTCTCAATGTGCTCCAAATGCTTATTTGCCAACCTCTCTTTAACCTCTGAAGAATATGGGTTTTGTCTCCATATCCAAAGTTCCCTATCAGAAGCACATATGGAGTCCGAGAGCTTGGCAGCCTTCATGATAAGTGCTACTGTCAAGAAAGGGTCTGACACTGCCCTGGGATTTATGGATTTGCATAAATTAATCATCTTTGAATCGCAAGTAGGGAGGACAGAAGCAGGAATGAATCCGTTACGGCAACCCTCTCTTTGAATAGCTTGTCCAAAGTGATTGACCAGTGGATTAGGTGATAAGAGGAACTTTGCCATTGAAACAGGGAGAAAATTTTAGAATATTATTTAGAAATCTGCATCCACAATAAAACATCCACAAACAACCAGTTGCACAATCTACCCTCTCGAGCCTAGGTCCTCTTTAACAGAAGTAGAATTTCCTTAAAAGTTAAAATGACATGGACATACTGTGAATCATCACCCAGAGTATTAAATCAACAGTATCTTGTTACATCCAAATTACTAATCACAGTTTAATTTAAACTTTGCTCAGGAGTTATGCTTTACAAAGACTGCGATAAATGCATAAAACATATCGTTATTCATAAAAAACATCTCAATTACTTAACATGTTCTTCACAGAAGTAACAACAGAATTCAGATGAACGTAACATATTCTTCAATAATTCAGTTCAAAATGTACAGAACAAAAAAAAAAGGTTTACTAAATGGCTTCTACAACTTCAAACATGTCTGATCTCCAAGCTTGCACGTAAAAGGAAAAATTACAGAAAGTTTTCAGACTTTATTTGTTGCCTGACATTCTTATTCATAAATCATTTTCAATATTCCATTAATTAACGCACATAGCCCTCTATTGCTCCACCACCACCTCGGCTACCCGCACAGGAGGAGGGGTGGAGGGGGGGGGGGGAGAGAGAGAGAGAGAGTTTTGGTGCCGGTGGTGGTTGGGGGGCTATAAGTAGTACTGATGCCAATTTGTCAATTTTTAAAAAGGATCATGAATGATATAGTCAATAGATATAAAATGCAATAATCATAGGATTACATAGAAAAAATTAACATTTATGGTTTAAATTATAAAACACAGAAGTATAGGACAGTTTTTAAATTAGACCCACAAATAGGGATAGTGGTATTTAAACATCTACCTTATAACTGAGACCCAGAAAAAAAAAAAAATTGCATACCCCATCAGTAAATAATAAAGATACACGAACAGCTAATTCTTCCCACTTTTCCTTCATAGTGAGCTGATTTGACGAGGAGGTCGAGGACTGGACACCCAGCTGCAAAATATGAAAACATTAGCTACTAAAACCATTAGATAGAGTGTAAAAAAATTGTAAAGAGTAGATGATGACATTTCATGTGTGTATAAACCCCACATTAAATGAAATGCAAAACGAAAAACAGATACACATGCCAATTTTCCACTAGATGAAGAAATAAAAGGAAGACAATGACAGTTAGATTGCAAGACATACATGTGAAGTTCCAGTTTCATTGAAGCCATGGAGGCTATAAATACCCAGAAAGAAACAACAAGGAGATACTTCAACAATGTTAAATAACATAAGCAGGTCCCCACCTAAAAAAGTGTAATGCAACTACGGAACAAACTCAAGTTTGATTAATACTCAAACAAGGACTGTTGAAAGTGCACATGCTGATATATAAGGAATTAATTATTTAGGAGGTCGCCTAGCTGCGAAAACTAGTATGTAGTGACAAATATACATCGACATTATGATTTGACAATATGCACAACCATTCGCTTCTCAGCAAGCAGCTGCGCAACAAAAGGAAGTAAGCCAAATCCTCCACACAAGGCACCTCAAGTCAACATAATACCACGAATTGTATTGTCAGCAAACCTCCAAGCATAATGAGTGTTCGCAATTCAGAAGGCTGGCTAGAATCAAGGACCATTAGTTGTGATAGCGACTTCATGGAAACTACTCTACAGGCCCCGAAAAAACCCTTAAGATGCAAAGATATACAGTAAAGTAGATTTTATAAGATTACCTAGACCCCTGCTTATTGGCTATACAAGTTGAGAAGACCATCAACCACAGAAAATCTACTATTTTATCTCAGTCACTCAATGCATGAGCAGAATACCTACTCAGATCAGTAGCCATTATTTGCATTGCATCACTTTTTAGCAGCTAGCAGTTGAAACTCCGTTCATAATACTTTCTTCTTTTCTTCTATACTAAAGTTTGCATGCTAGAGTTTCTGGCTCTCGGGCCTCAATTCCATCCTAGGTTAGACAAAGGTTGGCAAAAAAAATCACTCTTCTAGAGGCAGGTAGTCAAATATACACAAATTGGCTACACTACAATCACTGCAGCACAAAGAAAACCCAGAAGCAGGAAACGTAAAGAGGAACAAATACGACCAAATTTTAGGGCTAGCATGATATATTCGAGAATAGGTCACCATCACATTGAACATCATAGAGCCTAAGAAATACATTTCTATTACAAGGCAACATGCCAAAATTAAATTTGAAACTACAGCACAAAATGTATCGTCAATCAAATCTATGCTGAACACGGTCACCGAGAATATATTTAACAGCGAGCACCACCCTAATATAAGAAAGCAAAGGTAAATGTCAGTCCTGGGTAAAATATGTTTATCTTGGTTTAGTGATCAGGTTATGGAGGCCTCAGTTATGGAGGCCTCATGACCAATGTCTAAAGAAAAACAGGAAGAAAAAAACACTATGCTAATGATGGAACTACAAAGCTCAAATAGAATAGTAAAACAAAATAACACAACACAAAATAAATTGGGCACCTTTTCAAGAGCCAGCTTTGCAGCAGCCTGCTCTGCATCCTTCTTTCTAGTGAACACATCTGAAGTAACTGTGAACTCTGGGAGCTCCAAACAGCAGCGAAATCCACATTTGCTTTGCTGAGGCATAACAAGCCCGGGGCACCCATTGCCACAACTTTCAACAACTTCTTCAGTCTTATATTGCACTTGACTCCCATATTTTAGGTTCAAAATAGACTTGGGAGTTGCTGTTGGCATAATGTATAACTTACCTCCCAAAAGTAACTGAGCAAAGTGAAGAGAAATACCAACTTCTATGCCACTTCAAAAACAATGGCAGGTCAGAAAATAAATACTTAGACAGAGCTTGTCTCAAAAATAGCACCTGCAATGAACCTGTAACATTAGAAATGATTCAAGAGGTAATGCACTGAGAAACTATAAATACAGTTTATAATAACCCAAATTTTATAATGGAAAAGTGCAAAAAAGAGATCATTTACTTTTTTATACGCAGAGGTCACAATCACTCATGTGCGCAGATTTCAAATCAGGTGGTTGTGAGTGTGCCATTGACTAGATCCAAAGCTCAAAAAATAATTTATCGAACTTTGTGACACACCTCAAGCCATCAATATGACATCTAATGGCTAGGAACAATTGTGACCTCCTTGTAACAAAGATATATGGAAAAGTATACAATGAGACCGTTTACCTTTGGTACAAAGCGGTCACAATTAATCTTGACCATTTGACGTAAAATTGGGTGGTTGCATGTATTCCATTTGACCGAGCTCAAAGTTAAAAAAAAAAATTCCTCAAAACTTTGTGACATAACCAAGCTATCAAATTTCACATCGGATGGTCTTAAATAATTGTGACCTCCTTGTTCCAAAGATAAATGGCCTCATTGTATACAGACCCAAGATATATGGTCTCATAATATACGATCCCTTTTAAAATATGACTAAAATTGGCTGATACAACTCAGAAGCCTAAAGTCCATTTTATGTTTAAAAGTAGACTATTTCGTTAAAGACAAAATTCCCTATCATTTAACTCTCATTTTAAGCTAGTTGCTTTTAATTACAAAAATATTTAAACACTCACCATGCAAGTTTGGATCAAAAACCCACTGAAACCCTAATCAAGTTCAAGTTTGTTAACTTTGTTAAGAAGCTCGTCCGTAAAGACATTAAAAACTGGACTGCTTATGGTTCTCAAGTGGAGAGTTTTTTTTTTTTTTTAACGTGTTAACCTTTAATAGAACAGAGAAAAAGTACAAGAGGCCTTGGCAATCCACATAAGAGGATGCTCAAGGGTAAAGCAAACCAGAATATGGAATCAAAATCCTCTTTTAGGAGGCTACAGTGAGGCACAGCAACCTAGAAAAACAGGTCGATCCACGAAGCAAACCAAGAACCAAAAAGACCACAAAAAACCAAAAACCAAAAAGATACTAGTCTTGAGCCATCGCCGTTGATGAACTGCTTATGGTTTTCATGTATAGGAAAATTAAATTAAATCATGTGTGCAAAATGAGTCAAACCAATGTTGGAAAACTCAGTGAATCCAACTCATCGGAATTACCCAAGTTACTGGGGCTTGGCAAGCTACGAGTTTGGGAACCAGCCTAGTCTGGCTGGTTCCCATTTTTTTTTCTTTCTTTTATATAGACTCACCTGCTGGGTCTGTTAGACCTCACTCGGGCCTTGCATGAGTCATGGTTTTTAACAGCGAGTCAAACAGCCAATAAGTGTAAGAAAGAAAACTAATAAATACAAAAATAGTACGAAAGAAGGATATGACCAGAAAACCTTATGTCGAGCTCTATATCTCAAACCCTAGGTTTCCAGCAAAAATCTCATGAGTAAATATAAAAAATCTAAGCAATTAAATAGTCATTTACAATACAAATTACAAATTTAGACATACATCACAATAAGTAGCCAAAAAGCATGTGAAATCTTGAAATCTCCATTTCCTAATGCACCACAAAGATCAACTACATGACCTATAGAAACAAGATTTCCTGAGTGTACAGACCAATGTGCTTGTTATAACTCGAGTAGAATGGTTCGACTACTTGTCTGAAAATCAATGTTGAATCTCCAGTGACAATATAATAAAATAAACATATAAAATACAGCTTTATTGAAAAAATAAAGAAAAATAAAAAATAATAGTAACTTAAACTAAGACATAAAGAACTTACAATGCACTACCTTAAAGCAGCAAGAACAAGCAAAGTATTGAATTATATTGTGTTCTTCTCAAGAACAAAGAAATACAGTAAACTGTGAAAATTTACAGAATTCTTAACTGAGGAAAAAAAAAAAAGGGGAGAATTTTTTCCACTGTAGATGCCTTCCCAATTAAACTTTCAACCAAGAAATTCTATCAACTACAATAAAGAAAAAGAGAAAGAAAGGAGTAACTTCCACTGGTTCAGTTCAATGCAATACACAAGTAAAAAGAAAGAAACAAATGGAAATTGAAAAGTGCAACTTCTACTGGTTCCAAGCAAGAGGAATACCTGATTCTAGGGTTTGAAGAAGCGCAAAACCAAGCAAAAGAACCAGATGACTGTGAGTAAAGAAGAAGAATCTCCATTGTTCTCTGCAGTAATTCTACAGTTTTTTAGTTTTTTTTTTTTAAAAAGGAAAAATATATACTGTTAATCGCTTAGGGTTAACTTATACATTGAAAATCACTGGTACTAGTTTAGGGTTGATTTAAGGGATGTTGCCAATGGTTTCTAGGGTTTAAAAAATTAATAGGTTTTTTAAAAAAATTAAAAAAGTGGGAGAAAAAAAGGGGGCAGTTATATGGGGAAAGAGAGAGAGAGAGAGAGAGAAAGAGAGAGAAAACTTCGGAAGGAAGGAAATAAATTTTTTGTGCGTTGAGAGGGAAACCGTCTCGTTACACTCGTGGGTAACGGTTCACTCCGAAAGAATGGGTGTGACTTTTCTGAAATGACACAATTGTCCACAATTACTTGGTGAAAGACGGTTTAACCCTCACATTGCATTTCAAACAGGGCACCCCCGGGAACTGCCAAGGTCCCAACTCCCAAGAAGCTCAACCCGGTTCGGTTTGCCCCGTACTGGCACAGGCCTGGTCTGGGCCCTGGCTAGGTGGGCAGGCCCAGTTTGGCCCGTTTTGAGGCGGGCCAGACCCTCATGTTAAATTTTGTAGCTCAGGCTTTAGTTTTAACCCGGTTTCATACGAATAAATGAAGGGAGAGCTTGTGGTGCGTCGTCTATAGTACACCATGGGCATCATCTAGTATCCATTCCAAATCATGGATGATTAGGGGTGACAAGGTGTTGGGTCTTGTCGGGTTAGGTCCACCTTGACTAGGACCTACCTGGCTGGGTTTTACATGGGCTTGGACCTAGGTTGAGTCTAAGTGGCTTGGACCTGGACTTGGGTCGGGTCCAAGTCATTTGGACCTGGCCCAAGTTTAGAAATTTAAAAAATAAAATTTGTTTATATACAATAATAGTTCAGTGTTACTTTGGATATACCCAAAATTGAAATATTTTTGGATTACAATTCAAAAATATTGTGAAATGGGCTTTAAACTGTTTGGATAACCACAAGATTTTGCTAGATTTTTAGATTAAAATATAAAATACTGCAGTGCTTAAATAAAAGTTACCATAAAAAAAAAATTCAAATCATACTTTATTTTTTTGGATGAAAGTGCGGCTCTTTCACTGTAGCAAGAACCCCCACCCAGCTCTCTCTATTTCAACAACCCAACTCTCTCTCTAATTGGAAACCAAAAAAAACCCAAACTCTCTCTCGCACCCTGTTACCCAACTCTGGATCTAACAAGCTCCTCTCTGTGGATCTAAGAAGCTCTCTATTTTAACAACCCAACTCTCTCTCTAATTGGAAACCAAAAAAACCCAAACTCTCTCTCGCACCCTGTTACCCAACTCTGGATCTAACAAGCTCCTCTCTGTGGATCTAAGAAGCTCTTCGTTGTGGTTTAGTGGCAAAATTGTAGTGCACCTTGAAGGACGAAGACTTCACAATCAACATAACCGATTGCAATGGCTTCTTTTATACTGCAAGAGATAGACTAGTTAGAGTGATGCCGCAAATGGAGCTCTTTTGGTCACATTGTGCCATCAATAACACAAATCTCAAATTTGCATAGACAGACAAGTTCTAGAAGCAACCCTTCATTTATGAAAATTAACGAAAAGCCCTCTTTCAAGTTTTGGGCTTCTTTTCTATGTAAAATAAACATTTTTGCAACCCAAGGCTTTTTTTCTCCCGGTAAATTTGACCCCTTAGTGTCCTCTCTCTAAAATAAAAATAATATTCAAATTAAAAAAAAAAAAAAAACAAACGGCTGAACTTAATGGTGTTGCTCCATAAGAGAGCGCTGAACTTAAAACCATGGTTTACTTAATGGAGGTCGATTTACTTCAATGGAGGTTTCAGGGGTGATGGTCTTTTCACTTTCAAGCGGGGTTGACAAACCCGATTGCTACCCCTGTGGATGGTAGAGCATGGTCCATAGTACACCATGGCAGCATCCAACGTCCATTTCAAATGAGGTCACTTGCATAACAATATGCAAAATATTTCTTTGTGAATTATTTAATGGAACATTCCTATTGCAAAAGTGGTTTTAGAATCGGCCAGGATTCATGGATGTTTTAGCAAGAAAAATATATATGTAGGTTTGAAATCTATGCCTTGGATTCAAATATATAGTTGGATGGATACTCACTTTGCCTTCATTAAAAAAAATTTGAACATCGTGCTTTTTAGTAGCTTTATTACTATCTTCGATTAAGATGATATTCCATCAAGTGGAGTGTTTAAAGGTATTTTAGTCAATTTATTTTTCATAAATTATTAATTTTTTATAATAAAAGTGTAAACCACTCAACACAATTTTATTTTATTTTTTTTTGTTGAATTTTAACGGTAATTTAATTGAGTAATGAGAGATTACAAAGGAGGTTTACAACTGAAGATTAAACAAATAAAACAGAAAAAGGGGAAATAGAGGGGGAAAGGAAAGGACAAAAGAAGAAGATCGACATAAGAGTAGAAAGGCATCAAAGAGTTACTAATTTCTATTCTTCTCCCTGTTGATGTGCGTGAAGATTACCTCTCTGGCTTGTATATTTGACATGACATCATCCATATTAGCCCATATTTCCAACTTTCTTTGAATTCGTTTTACATGAGAAAAGGATAGACACTGGGATCTTTTCTAGAGTGTGTTTACAATGAAATCACGGTTTCAGTCCTTTACTCTAATGCCGCACCTCAAACTCCATGATTTTGGATGAATAACGACCCAAAATTATGCAAATTTTTATCTTTTTATATCTCAAGATCCAATTTCAAGATTTTTTTTAAAAAAAATCCGGATGTAAAGAGTGCTCTATCATGACTGACATGTTAAAATCTGATCTAAAGTGAAAGCATTCGCAGGATGGTAGAACAATCAGGTTTTAAGATTTCCAAATCTAAGGGTGGAAATGGATTTGCAGGTATTTTGCACCATTTTTTAAAGCGCTGATTCTATCATTCTAGCACGCATACTGCTATTGATTTGTAGTTTTCCTTTCTTTTTTTTTTGGGAAATTCAATAAAAAAATCGAACTTGGTACATACCATTGCTAACAAAACTGCTAAAACCACACAACCACACAGGCCAGCATCCAATACATTGTCCTCAATTCCTCAAAATATGGAGTTTGATATGATGCATCTGGGCCTCATGTAAATGTTCTCATAATTGGAAGGGTGACTTCATTCTTGTAAATCTCGACTGTTACTTGTAGGATTAACTCATCTCTCTCTCTCTCGCTGTGCATGTGTGTCTGTGTATGTGTGGTCCAATAATTACTCTGGATTTTTAGAACCTCTTGGTGAATGCCCTCTTAGAATATATGGTGCTTGGTAAAGTCCCTGGCAGTTCAAGCTTTGGAAGAGTTCAATTTGGGAACCACATGCAAAAAAAACAGTCTGCCATAAAAATCAACCTCTAATACACATCCTTGAAAAAGACCCACTCGCAACTACCTCAAATCAGAAAAAAGCATTATGCAGAAATTAGACTTCCCATTACACTAAACCTTTCCCACTACAATAAAGCTTGGGAAACCTTCTTGGTTACAATGAAGACCGTAAGTATGTGAACTCATTCATGGAGTATGTGCATGAGCAGAAAATGATGAACTTATAATGAACATCTAATTTGGATAAACAAAAAAGAAAATAAAATGATAAAATAACTACTGATTAAACAGGAAGTATTCTTCAGCCTGTATTTTATTTTATTTTATTTTTTGAGGAAATTAACTTTGCACTAAAAGAAACAGAATGTACTTGATTTGTTATCAAAGAACTTAATTTTAAACAAGAGAAACATTTCAGAGGCAATCTGTTAGAATTGACAATTAAACCTCATAAATGATTAGAAAAAAAATAAGTTAAGATTTGGGCCATGAAAACCAATGATTCAGAAGCAATGAAGCTTCTGAATAGCCTAGCCAAGGGCTACCAAATTTGGCCTGACGGCAAGGCCCACCAAATTTGGCCTAACGGCAAGGCCCAAGCCTGAAATCTAGGCCAAGTGTCCAAGCCGAGCCTGGGGCAAGGGTCACAACCCAGCCCAGTCATCATCATCATCATCACCCAAGCCTTATCCCAATTATTTGGGGTCGGCTACCAACCCGGCCCAGTCCTACTGCCTTCTTGATTTCCTTGTTATGAATATAACGGGGGGCGGGGGGGTGAATTCAGTATCTATTGGCCTCGCCCAGCCCATTCCCATTAACAAGGCTGGGTTGAGCCTGGACCAATGCCCCTTTAGCTCGGTACAGGCTGGGTTGGGGACGGGCAGGCCCTTTAGGGTCCCAGGGCACCTTATGAATACATTGGAAGCATAAAGATGTCTATCGCATGACTACTTGTAAAGGGGTAGGCAATAAGAACCAAATATTTAACACACAAAGATCAAATTAGAAGCACAAATGAGATTAGGAATTATAAACATGTGATGCGAATACAACACAACCTTACAAGCTCTCAAAAAAACAATACAAGTTACGTGAACTTGGTGCCAATTTTTTCGCACCACAGAAACCAAAGCCATAGCTGAAATTTCACTGATCACTTTAGGGCTTCATCTGGCTTGCGATGAATTCACCTCATTATTAGTTACGACATCTTGGTGGCCTGAACCATTAGAAGTATGATCTCCAGGCTGAGGCGGCATTTGTCTCACTGGATCATTCTGGCGATGCCTCAAGTGTGAGTCACGCCTAGCCTTCCATCTCAAGTATTCCACTATCAAAGAGTTAGTGCTGATTGCTATGCCAAACCCTGTGAAGGATGAAAGAAGCACCGATAGAATTGCCTTGACCTTCAGCTGTGAGTCCACAAAAATCACAGTTTGTG
The DNA here is from genome assembly GCF_054954075.1 of Amborella trichopoda. NCBI lineage: Eukaryota > Viridiplantae > Streptophyta > Magnoliopsida > Amborellales > Amborellaceae > Amborella > Amborella trichopoda. The sequence goes on along the minus strand of NC_142337.1, from coordinate 1,418,656 downwards.
AGTCAGAAAGAGCTGGAAATTTTGAAGTTAGAAAGTGCTGGAAAATTTGCAGGAGATACTTGGATATTAACACTGGTTTCAAAAGATCATAATATTACATACTAGAAAGGCGACGGAACAAGAGTCATTTTTTAGAGTCAATGGGATCTCTCTCTCTCTCTCTCTCTCTCTCTCTCTGCTTGTGTGTGTGTGTGTGACAAAAAACGGAGATTCCATCTACAAAGGAATAGTATGGTTCACTCATTTGATGTGTTGATGCTTACAATTGTGTAAAATATATGCGCAAACAGAATCACCAGGGCAAATTGGAAGGAAGCATAAGCCCAGATGTAACTCTTGCTCACTGTAAGCATCAGAAACAGGATTTCTCAGTCACAATCATGCAAATTCATACATTTAATGGAACGTGAAACATTTACATGACTTCTCACAAAAAGGAGTCGAGGAGAGTGCGAACGCCAATGGCATAAAAAAACCATAGAACAACAGGGAGCCTACCCATAGTAGAAGCTATCATCGATGAGAGGAGACCAAGGACACAAGAGAAGGGCAAAGATATTGCAAGAGCACTGGATCCCTTATTAGCAACCTGTCTCCATTGAAAAGAGAAACTAATTGGCCATGCAAAGAACTAAGTCTAAAACTAGCAAAATCAGATGAAAACTTACCATCTGCAGGATTTTCTCTAATGTCCTTGTTTTTCTTTTCATTTGACATTAAGATGGGTTAGAAAAAGCCATACTCATGAGAATGAATAGATCTTACCACTTAATTGACCAGTAATAATACACAGTAGGAGAAGTTTCAATAGGTTAGTAATGCGTGGCATACCAGAAGCTGTTCCAGAAAGCAGAAATAGGCGAGCATGCTAACCATGACTAGAACTGGAACATCCTGCCATACCCTATCACAAGTGAAACAAAGTAAGCCATAAATCAATAGAATAAATCAGTATGCTCCTCTGCTTTTAATTATAGGGAAGGTACTATATTACAATGGAAAAATGGAAAACAATAGTCTGTTGAGGCCATCACCATTTGATGAAATGACAAATGGTGACGGAAAATGAGTGGGGACCCACAAGAGGAGGAAATGATCCCAGTGATGGACTCCCTATTTCTCCATGATCAGCCATCATATAATAGGATAGCTATGGTATCAATGGTCTATAATTTTTAATGGTTACTTTGTTATAGTATACATTACCTTGTTCTAATTTATTAATATCTTCATCAAGTATACTAATAAATGATAAAGAAAAGCATTCAATGCAACTTTACCAATATTTAATATTGAAAACGTACCTATACTGACTCACTGCCCTTTGCTGAGCTACGGCAGCTGATTGTCTGTTAACAGGCCGAGAACTTTGAACTCTTAACAATGTCACAGGAAGATTTTTTACTTCCTGTTTGCAAACATCACAAATCTTATTACCCTTTATGCTAAACCATTTTACTGCACACTCTTGGTGAGCAAGTGCCAGCTCATTCTTGCAGCTGCACTCCAGCTTAAGGGTCACACCCCCTTCACAAAGTTCAATAAAACAAATTCTACAGACTGCCTCTTCTTCAGGGATATCTTCACCAGCATCTTCAGATCCTATACCAGATATTTTTTTGACAAAAAAGGAGAAAATGATCTACATTTATAAACCAATAGCATCAATCTGCATATGATGGCATTCTGCAAGCTGAAGGCGTCAAGATCAAGTAACGGAAACCTTGGATCCAGCTTTTTGACATTATGTGTTTGTATGTGTGTGTGTGTGTGTGTGTGTGAGAGAGAGAGAGAGAGAGAGACAGAGAGAGAGAGAGAGAGAAAGAGAGATCTATTGCCCATACATGTCCATTTATGCATGTGAAAGAACACCTTAATCAAATAGACTATGGCAAAATCATAATTAACTGGTTCATCACCACCCCATTGAAATGATGGATGATGAGGGAGATATAGCAGGACCCACCAGAAGCAGAGGACATGACTCCGATGATAGTGCTCATCCCTCTGCATCACCATCCATTATTTCAGTATATAGACTTAGAAAAAAATGGCTTCCCCATTGTCCATTGCATAATAAGACACATAGTACATTGCAATAGAGGACACCTTCCCTATGTGAATTTCTCAGTTGGGCGACTAATACGTCAACAAACTGCAGCTATGAGAAAACTATGAGAACAGAATGTCCATAGTGGATATCAATACCTATCACAGGGGCCTCATTTGGTGAGACAATTTCATCCTTTGGATCACGAGGTGTGGCCGGAATAACTCGGATTAGACCTCCTAAAGAATCCATTCTTCTTAAACTTCTATGTTTGACATTTACAGGAACCGATAGTGAGCGTGATATATGCTTCTGATTAGCTGGTCGCTGTGAGAAGAACAGGAAATTCAGAGAAAAATTTGTAAACTGTAGTATGAAGCATGTAGCCAACCCCAAATAATTGGGATAAGGCTTCGATGATGATGATGGTGATGATGGAGTACGAAGCATGTATACCAAGGAAGAAATATGGTAATGGCTGTCATTTCCAAACAAATCAGAAGGAAAACCACATCTATCCAAATCAAGTTTTAAAAGACTTATTTATTTGAAAACTTTGGCCTACATAATCACAATGTGACTCTGAGATTGCGAAAAATATTCCTGGCCTAATATATCATGCTCAGCCAAAATACCAAAAAGAAGACTGCATCTACCCAAATCAAGTTTTCGAAGACTCTGATTCTCTTTGAAAACTTTGGCCGACACAGATAAGAGCAGGATTACAGTTCCATTTCAGAAAAAAACTAACTAAAGTATCCAAAAAGTTATTAAAGAAGTCAGGCAAACACTTACAATTAGACCAGATTCGTCAGCCACAGCTTCTTGTGCTACTTGTGGAGCTGAATTTGAAACTGGTGTAACTGGTAATGAATGTGTCTTATTCAGTGATGAAGTTAGAAAACCCCTTGTCAAAGAGAAAGACCTCGAAGTAGAAGCCTTTTCTTGTTGTTTCTCCAAGGTTTCTCCAGCAGTAAGCAGCACTGTTTTCTCATTTTCTAACGTCAAGCCCTTTGTCTTGAAGCTCCTTTGTGGCAAGAAATTTCTGATTCCTGGTTTGCTTTTTGCAGAATTTGGTCGTGGAGGTAAGTTCATTCTTGTTGAACTTGGGCTGGGTGTTGGGGGGATGTTTATTCTCACAGAGTTGGCACATGAATTATCTAAGGTTCTCGCTGGTATTTGCAACGAAAGGTTTGGTTTCTTTGGATGTGGAACTGGAGCAGCTGCATCAGATCCCTCACTCTTCTCCAAAACCTACAATAACAAGTAAAAGATACTCATAATAACCTAAGGAGATGGGTTCTTAAGAAGTCAAAAGAGACGATCTATAGTTCAAATATGAAGAGCAGTTCAAATATAAGGAACAGTTCAAATTAAAGTGGAAATATTTCTCTCTGTTATCTAATAATAAGCTACAAGCCATATTCAGGGCCAGCTCTCGTTTCGTCGAAAAAAATCAAATCATCATAATTATCAAAAGAATATAAGAAATATCAGAAAGTTTGAATAGCATGCTTCCCATCAATTATTAACCATTAATAAAGTGCTCCCAAGCAATGCACACTCATTTAGATTATTAGATATTTAATGAAATTAATTTCCTTCCCACAACTAAAGAGAAAACTCATTCCTTCAGATCACAAAGCTCTTCAAATTGAAAAGATCCAGGTTCGTTTGACCTACGTTACGACATATTCCATAGGAAGCCAAACAAAGGCAGTCCATCTAACCTTCATATTATCTATTCTTGTTCCAGTGTCAATCCAAGGGCAAAAGATAATTTTTTGTTCAAAACTTGATATCCAGTTGCCCAACCAAGACTTAGGTCCAACAATGTGTTGAATATTTGAAAACAAATAATGGATCAAACATCCAAATCATTAAAACAGGCTATTTTAAGAAATTTTGCAGACCCAGTTTCTAAAAATTTGATCCAAATTTTGGTTGAATTTTGCTAAAATTCTTTTTGATATTCTTCGATAAATCCCCCTCCCACCTTCGAATGTTCCTCACCCGAAGTTGGAGGGGTCTAAGCGAAAACGTTCAATGCATTATATTAACAAATACAAAGAAAATGGAATAGAATAAATAAGGAAATATCAATATCGCCTGATACATACAATTAAAAAAAATGCTTGGAAACATAAAATGTAGCCAAAAATATAGAAAACTCCAGACAACCTGAGCTTGACAGCAAATCTACAAACAAAACTTAGGAAATTGACCAAACTAATATGTAATGCCATTTGACTAAATAAATAAAAAAAATCACTCGTAATTCCCGTAGAAACCTTATAGTTCATCAGAATTGTATGATTAATTTCAATTACACAGACAAAGAAAAACATCAAGTTTTCATAAATTTCAGCTTTAAAGATGAGTTACACAATTTCATCTAATACCTGTTGAACTTGGGGGCCAGGAACATTCGATACCCCTCCTTCATCTGACCTTAGTTCAGCTATTGAGTCCTCCATTAATACACAGCAACTTGAGTTCACACTTCTGGTGTGGCAACTCTAAATAAAGAGCTAGAATTCCATGGATCACTGGTGGGGAAAAAAACCCTAGACTTTAACAACCCCAATGAGAGCAAGTTCCATCAATTCACAGTTACTAAAGCACAGTGCAATGGAGTTGAAAACCTAGATATCCCTGTGAAAACCATCGAAATTGGATCGATCATTTATGGTTTCTAATGCAAATCCCCAAAATTCTTATTATTAATGGCAGGGAGCTTGGATTGCAGCATGAATGTCAGAAATTACAGTGGAAATCTATTCCTTTTGAGTGAATTAATGAATGAAATCCGAGTTTTGATGAGAATTTTCAGGTGCAAAGAGAAAAAGGCGGAATTTTGTTCGGAATTGTTGAAACCCTAGATTCTCGCTTGCAGTGGTGTTTTACGAAAAGACACCCACTTAAAAGCAAAGGGCCCTCACTGCACTTAAGAGAGAGAGCTTAAAAGAGAGAAGTTTGGAGAGAGAGAGAGAGTTTAATTGATTACAGAGAGAACTTAAAAGAGAGAATTTTGGAGAGAGAGTTTGATTGATTACATTGCAATTTAAGAAACAGAATATATTTAGTGTGAGCATTGATCTTCCTCAGAAAGAGAAATAAATGATGAAAAGGTTTTGAAAATCATAAAATAGAGGGAAATTTGCGGTAATATTTTAAAAGGATTATATACAATAACACTATTTACGTTTTATGCAAAGAAGTTACAATGGCTTACAGATTACAATCATTTGATGTAAATTTGATAGCTTTGGTGGCTCATGAAGTTTTAAAAAATTTATTTTAAAGTTTGAGCTTGGTCAATGAAATAAATACAGCCATCTAATTTCACATCCAATTGTTAAAATTAATTGTGACTACCATATACTAAAGATATATAGTCTTATAATATACTTTTTTATATTTTTAAAGGGAAATGATCTTGTGAGACCCTCTCACACCCATGTGTGTATGATTCCAAAATATCACTATTAAATAAATAAAAAAGACTTTATGAGACCCTCCCACACCTATGTGTGTAGGACCCCCGATCACCATTAAATTTGATACAGATCTCTAGAAAAGTTATCGACTTGACTTTCTATAGATCTTTGCACAATTTAATGGCAATCTTTTGGGGTCCTATACACATGAGTGTGGGAGGGTCTAATAGGATCATTACTCATTTTTAAAAGATAAAGTATATAATGAAACCATTTACCTTTTGTACAAGGTGTATCAAAAGAAATGTTTAAAAAATCGGTGATCAATATTGAAATCAGCCGATCTAAGTCGAAAATCATCGAATACATTTCTATATTTTACATTCATATCCTTTTTTTTCAGTTTTTAAAACAATTCTGCTTTTAGTCTTTTTTTCAGTGGAAACAAATTCATACCAATTCTCGATTGTGTGTTACCCATGCGTAGGGGCCATGCTAATTTCTCTATGTAATTCCAATTTTATTGGATGTTTCTGAAGAGACTTTCAATATTTTTGTTACTAGGTTTGGATTATTATTTGCTTTATTGCTAATTTTGAACCGATGTTTTCATCTTAATAATGAAAAAATACATCACTTTTTTTGGGTGAGTCAGTGGGGAGAGGACTCTAACCCTTTGTAATAATTGAGTCTAGCATTACAAATCAATTAGCCAATTAAGCCCGGGCTCTTTTCCTACCAAAATTGTCAGTTTCGAAGCAAAAGTATTTTAGGAAGAAAAAAATAAAAAATAAGTACAATATATAAACATTAATGATAATTTTGTAATTATTAAAATATTAGCAAAAATTTCTCTAAGATATAATAAAGAAAAATTAAACCCTGTAATTTTATAGGAGAGAGTTTTAAGAGAGAGATAAAGAAAAATTAAACCCTGTAATTTTATAGGAAAGAGTTTTGAGAGAGATAATTTAATTGATCAGGTCGAAATTTAAATAGGATACGTAGAGTGTAAGTAGTGAGCTTATATATAGAGAGAAATAAACAATTGAAAAAGTATTGTAAATGATAAAATTCATATAAAAAAAAAATTGAAAATGAGGAAACAACCAGCATGCCTAGTTTTTGTTTAGAGAAAGAATATGAGGAAAAGGCATTGGAAATTATTAAAATAAAAAAATGATTAAAAATTAGCTGTATGCCTACTTTTAATAGAAGACCAGTAAAAACATGCCACTAAGTGGTCAAAAAGGCATATCAACGGGAGATCTTCATATCATATTTAAAGTCACCACAGTCAATTTGGATAAAAAATTCCATGACATTTTTTTGGGTAAATTCCATTCCATTCAAAGAAGAGATCTTTATTCATTTAAACTTTCAAAAGTCATCCAATATCGGAAAAAGTTTGAGTAAGGTGTCAACCTTATAGTTTACACGTCAGGTGCACCTAAAATTCCCACTAGAAAAAGGTTTTTTTTATGCTAAACCGTCAAATGGGACCTCGAGATTCGTATACATGAAAAAAAAGAGAATTTTTAGTCTTAAAAATAGTTTATTTTCTAATTCATTATCTGAACCGTTTATTTTCAAGATTTAAATCTACTTGATCGTCACTATTTTTAAAGTTTTAAATTTCATAATTAGAACCAAAAAAATAGATTTTGATGTCATCACAATGTTTTACGGTACCGAAACTACATTTTCAGTATAGTTTTGAGGTGTACCTTACTTCAATTGCATATGATTGGCACCTTATACAAAACCTCACCCTTCGATATTTACTCCCTCTATCAAAGAAGACGTCAATGAGGCTATCGGATAGGACCGTAATTAATTTAAATATGTTGCCAATGTTTTTAACATTAGATTGTAGGATAAGAGAGTAATCCAATATTTCAAACATCAAAATTACCATAAAACAACGGTACAATAAAATAATATGATATTTGAAACATCAAACTGCCAAACTTTAGGGTTGTCCAATGATTCCAACATTGAACATAACCTAAATTGTACCTTGGCAGACAAATAGCCCTAAACTTAATAAAAACCTAAAGACAAAATGGAAAAGTAATCCCATTTCTGGCTGAGGGGCAAAAATTAGAAAAAATAAAAGTGGACGGGGTGGACCTCCCCGTAAAATCTACTAAAATATTGACCTATGCATAATAATCCTATTTAAAATATGGTACAGAAGTAATGTTTCCTTGAAACTTCCCCCCCTTGCTTCATTAAAACGCAACAAAGTCATATGTAAAGGTGGTTTGTTCTTTCTTTAGTGACATGCTACTTGATGTCCTAAAAAAGGTATGCCTCATAAGCTCTCAATTGACTAGACCTACTTTAACAACTTTATTTCTATGATCATTCTTTCACTTCTTTATTTTTATGATTATTTGTCCTCCTCTAATCTATCATTATTGCTCTTTATTTTTATTATTCAATATATTTTGTGAAGGGAGACTTGTCAAATTATATTTAAAAAGTTGAACTATTTAAACTAGTTAATTTAGATGTGATTGGATAAATTTTAATAACATTTTTTACTGAGTATCGGTCTCGATCGATAAGTTATTTGAAATCTGATCCAGAGAATGTCGGGCAATTTAAAATCAGATAAAAACTACAAAAAAAATGCCAAAAAGTTTAAATATTAAACATAATTCAATTAATTTTCCTTTTATAAACTATATTTCAAAAGTATCATGATTTTTTGGGCACATGAACAAAAGTCCGCTTTTAAATTTCTCGCTATTCTTATTTTTCGTATTTTATTTCCTTTTTATTGATTGCCACTCTTATTATTCCCCCCAAATTTCCTAAAATCTTGCCCTGTTTATTTTTATTTTCATATTCGCTTGTGTAAACAATTTTTTTTTCTAGTGATATTTTTGTAATTTATTCAAATTTTTAGTGGTCATGAGAAAATTGGTGATGACTATCGATACATCCATAGCATGTGGAATTGTGAACTAGTAATGATGGCTTTTTTGGGTAATGGAATTGTGGGTCATTGAATGTTGATTCAAATGGTATTTCCATTTGAAAATCTACATTCATCTTTACGATAATTTAAAAATCTACTCTCATCTCTACTCGTGAAACTTAAATTTTTTTAAAAATGGTATAGATCGAGCAAATTTATGAACACTTGAAATCTTGAAAATAAACGATCCAAATAACTTGTTACAAAATAAATTATTTTTAAGACTTGAAATTCTTTTTTTCTACATGACAATACATCTCGAGGTCGGGATGATCGATTGGGGGTTTTTCAACCTCAAAGCACTCCTTGAGGATGATTTAGGTGTATGATACTTTAATAGTGTAAAATTTACACATTGTATAAACTTTTTCTTTTACCTATTGGTATAAAAAAGTAAAAATTATCTCAAATCATCCGAGATATAAACTAATGGGTTGGTGTCCATGTAAAATTTAGAACAAGTTTATTTTGAACTTTGAGAAGCAACCAGTGGCAGATTCTCCACCGTCTGATATCATATTTAACAGCCTAAATTAATATTTATCCTTTTGTTCATGAGGTAAATGATCTTATTGAATACTTTCTTAATCATTGTTAGTTAAAGTAAGTTTCAAAAGTTATATATTCTAAAACTTTTTTATATTATTCAAAGTTAAGTGGGAGATCGATCATATCAATTCGGTCGGAGTTAAAAGAAGGGAATTTGTCGGTTGGATCGAGATCAATATGTATCCTTTTTGAGTTAAGAAGTTTTAGGATTTTGGTCCCACAATAATAATGGAATAGACATCATGTTTGGGAATTTCTTTTGCAAATTATTTATGCAGCATATGCATGCATTAAAACCACAATTGGATAGGGATAAAGCAATCATAGTAGCCGTCCTTCTTGGTGTTATATGCTACTTAGTTATATTTTGTGATACTTCAACTATTTCTACTAAACATCTAAATTTTGATAGAACAACATGTTCATACAGTTTTTTAAAATAAGAGATACGTTCCCTAAGGTCTCTGGTCTGAGTCAGAGGCTGGCTCAGTTGATTCCCCACGGTCTCAATTCTGAGTCAGAGGTTGACTCAATTGTGTCTGATTGCTTGACTTAGCCAACTAGTTCTGTTCGACACTTTCGAGTCTTAGCTAAAAAAAAAAAACATACATCGAGTTTGTCTTTTTTAGAACTTTAGTTAGATTTTCATGATTTGGAAACTGCCTCCTGCCGAACCTACGTGATTCAGTCAGGTTTGAGCATAAGTAAGCATTTTCTTGTCACTAGTACATAAGATTTGGCTTCCCAAACTTTTTTGTATGATGCAACAACATGTTGGATATTTAACAGAGAGTATGAGGTCAGCCAGCTAACTGATAGCTACAGTAAACACTCAATGGTGCAGATTGAATATGGGCTGATCTAATTGTTATGATTATCTTTTGTATTTGAATTCACTTGAAATTTTGAGCATCTATTATTAAAAAACCAAGCAAACCTAATAATAATATTAAAAAATAATTTATAAAAAATAAATTGATCAAAATACTATTGAAAATTGTAGGGGTATTTTAATCAATTTATAAATTTCGTTAATATTTTTATCAAGTACATATTTATGAGAAGAGTATATGCTTCAAATTTTAAGTGGTTTGAATTTGTAGAAAAAATATTAAAATAAAAATACCAAATATAATTGTATCCATCAGATCGGTCGAGATTCGATCAGAATGGTTGGCTTATACTAAAAAATATTCTATCAACTAGTGGGTTTCCCGACATATAAACTAAGGGCTCATATCCATGACAAATTGACAACAAATATGTTTGTGTACTGTAGGAGATCCTTTGAACATGATAGACGACCCAAGTCAAAAAGTACCATGGATTTAGTCCCAATGAACTGCATCCACTCTTGGTAATATTTGTTTTACTTTTCCTTCCAATCAATGGAGAGAGCGAACCCCAGCATTGATAGAGGAGAAAGGGAATCATAGCTTGCAACATAGAGTGTTTTGGAGGAGCATACTATATGTCTACTTCCTCGGGCAAAAGACTATGAGCTCTTTCCAACTTGAAATTTTGCAATCCGTGTTTTGGAAGCCAGATGAATATTTTCAGAAAAGGAGTTTTTATTTTGGGATTTTAAACAAGTTTAACCATTCAAAAATTGGATGATCTCGATTCAATCAATAAATTTTGCTTCATCAATAAAATCACTACATAGCAGCACACAGCGAGAAATAGGGTTGGCAATGGACCCGGACCCAACCTAGGTCTGGGTATGGGTCCAAAAATTGGAGTTTGGATCCAAATCTTGTACCCTGAACATTGTTCGGGTCCGGGTCCAGGTCCAGGCCTAGGTCCTACATATATTTTTGGGTCCTAATTTATTAACAATAACTAAATATATTTAAATACATTTATATTTTAAAATTTTGGGTCGGGAGATCCGAGTCCTAAATTATATTTTCGGATCTAGGTGTAAGTTATGTGACTCTGGATCTGGTCGGATCCGGTTCCTATGACTTCGTGTCGGGGGTCCGGCTAGACCCGACCCGACCGGTGGCCATCCCTAGGAGAGAGAGATTAAGCAAACACCAGTGACCATGCATCGTCACAATGCCAATGGCAGAAGCAATTAGGTAAAAGGTGGGTCAGTTCCGATTTAGCTTCTCTAACTTGCAAATTTCTTAGTAAGTTTTTAAAAGGGAAGTTATTGAAGATATCTCATATTTTCTAAAATTGTCAAAGATACCTTATTTTCTTCAAATTTACGCCCAATTTTATTTTTTAAACAGTTTTTGGAATATGCAAAGTGACCTCTTTGAACCTATTAGGTCCATGAAACCCCTTTATGAGCCTATTAGGTTTGCATGGGTGCTTTTTAGCATTTCAGCAAGCATGCGTCCTAATAATCCGAATAGAGCCCCTTCATAGGCCTATTAGGTGCTTAAACCCCCTTTATGAACCTATAAGGTCCGTCAGGGTCTGAACCGACTACATGGAACCTATCAGGTCCGTAAGGGTTTGAAGCACCCACATGGCGCTCCATGTGTTTGTTTTGCGGAACTGAGGTTTGTAAGGGTTATTTTAGGTGTTAAATAGATTGTGAAAGATAGATATAGGGTAAAATTGAATAAAATAATACATATAGTTTTTTAAAACAAAAGGATATTATTGATAATTCATTTTTTTAAAAAAATATCGAGAGAGATTTTTACTTACGGTCACCTTTGACGTTATTTTATTACCATTTTTTTTTTTTAATAAAAAAGACTTATGAACAACACCTTTTGTCCACAATATTTTTTTTCTTCTAAGTTGTCCTTATGTCTAGCCATACCAATAACTAAGAGGTGACAAACCCCATGCACTCCTTAAATACATTAGGGTTAAGTTTACTCATTTGGTATAATACCTATTTAGGAGGATTTTTCAATTTAAATTTTTTAAGAACCACCTAGTTGATTATTTTCAAGAGTTAAAATTCCAAATAGAGTTTTGTCAAAAATCTCACCCTTTGAAAATTGGACTGTCCTTATTCAATCTTGAAACATTATTTTTTCAAGTGTATAGATAATGCAATTAGAAATATTTTCATTGAGATTAATCTATGGGTTGAAAAGGTTATATCCAAAATTTAGGTTCCTTAAATTAATCCTAGGTGTGGTTTTACATGAGGGAGTAAATGAATAGTACATTCCAAAGAGAGTATAAATTTCTTTGATAATTAAAAAAAAAAAAAAAGGTAACCCTCACACCTTTTGTCATTTGCGGTAAACTTTTTTGGAGGGGACCTTTTTTGTTTGATTGTGACGTCGGTTCTATTGTTTAAACCCCACGCAACCTTATCAAAAGATATTATACTCCTTTTAGGAGTATAGTGTTCATTTACTCCTCAAAAGTAAAACAATACTTAGGATTAATTTAAGAAACCCAATTTTTGGGGATATAACATTTTCAACCTATAGATTAACTTCAATAAAAAAAAATTCTAATTGCACCCTCTAAATGCTTGAAAAAAATAATTGTTTTAAGATTGAATGGAGACTGTCCAAGTTTAAAAAGGTAAGATCTAAATGTTAGAAAACTCAAATTTCAAATTTTAACTTTTGAAAATAATCATCTATTGATGATTATTAAATGGTTCCAAATTTTAAATTCAAATAAATTGTCCAGGTCTTTTTTATCGAGAGAGTAAACTCATATTGTACTTCCCTAGGAGTACGCCCCCTTCTTTAATCTTTACATGTGATTGATGGACACCAGGGCAACTTCGGGATGGGGAGGGGAGCTCCTTGTAATTATTGTGAAAAATAATATTAAATGGTAATAAAAAAAAAGGTGCGATACGTGAAAAACTCTTTCAGCAATTAGTAGGAACCGCTTGCATCCTCAAGGTCGTACCCGTCAGTCCACTGATTTGGCGATCCACCATGGAATTAAAAAAAAAAAAAAAAAAAAAAAAAAAAAAAAGAAGAAGAAGAAAAGAAAAGAGGCAGAGAAGAAGAAGAGAGTGCTTCATAAAACTTGTATATTTTCCCTTATCCAACGGTACATTTGGAATGGATAAGATTGCCCCAATCATAATATCACATCTCTATATTATTTTATTTTTAATTTTTTGTATTAATTATTTTAACACCAAATTTTGTACATCCAATCATCTATTAAATTCACACTAACAAAAAATATAAAGACAATATTTCCAATAAAATAAAAAAACCAAAATACCCCTTAATGTTTCAAGGGGTATTTTGGTCATTATATTTTATCGAAAATTTATGTTTTAATGTTTTTTATAGGTACGCCCCAATGAGAAGATGACACTACCAAATTTCATATTCATACAATTTATATAAAAAAATTAAAAATAAAATATTTTGAGACATCGGATCTAAAGATCAAACGGTGAATGTCTTTCTTGATCAAAATTGGACGGCTGGATGGTAAGGGAAGCATAGATCTTCTATGTTGTAGGGAAAGTATAAAAACCTTTCTCAAAAAAGAATATGAAGGAAGAAAAAAAGTTTTTGGGTCACATCTCTTATGTTCGTTAGATGTTTAAGATTTGTAAAACTGATTTAAATACGTATAACTTTTCAACTATTTAACAGTCGGGATTCTATATTATGAGATCTTTATTTTTGAAATAAATAGGTCCCAATCATTTTTAGCTATTAGAGGTAAAATCTAATAGATGAAAATGTGCAACGATATTTGATAAAATTTATTTTGAACTTTGTACCCAATCAATGACACATTCGCAACTACCCAATTCCAAATCAAATCTGACGGTCATTAATGATTATAACCCTCTTATATAAAAAGTAATGGATTGTATACAATTAGACTATTTACGCTTGGGAAAAGTTTATATAGAGCTGAGCATCTAAACAATCAAATTAGAGCCCACCTAAAAAATATCATTTGAAGAGGCTGTTTTGACGTCCAAATATCCTTAAATGGATCATCTTGACATTATGATGCATCGACATGAGAAAAACATGGATTTCAAGTTTTGAAAATAGCATATTTGGTATCACATTTTTTGACCGTCAATTTACAATATTTTCAACTTTTCATAGATATGTCAATCTACCCTATTATTTAAGTTTTAAGTTTCATAAATAAAAATAAAAATAAATTTTAAGGCTATCGCAAAGATTTCCAATATTGAAACCATATTTCGACACTATTTGAAGGTAGACTCTAATTTGATTGTTTAGAGTCTAGGCTCTATGCCTACCGCACCCTTTACTTTTTATACAAGAATATCATAATTAATTTGATAGATTGGATGTATCATAAAATTCGAGAAAAATTCTTTTGAACTTTGAGCTTGGTCAATGTAATAAATATAGCCACCCAATTTCATATCCAATGATCAAGATTAATTGTGACCACCTTGTATACATTTCCAAAAAAATAAATGGTCTCAGTGTATACATTTCCTTAATATTTTACTAATTTTCAACTATTCAAACACATGATCATGTGTATTTTGATGGGACTTTTTCAATTAGATCAAAATAAATAGTAAGACATTAACTAGTGGAAATTTGTTTTATGCGGGTTGGACCACATTTCTACATATGCAGTCCAGAAAATGTAAAGCATCCAACTTAAAGATGGATGCAAGTACGTGTTCCATCTAAAAACAATGAAAACTAATGGTCCAAATGTTTTATTACTAAAATTATTATTTATACTTTTTAAAAATCATTTATTTTTTCATATTCATGATGTCCATGTTAGAGATTACATGTCTTTAAAAATTAAGTCTTAAAATCCATCTCAAAAATATATTTATTAAGAGGCCCCGCATTTCTACATATGCGGGCTTGGCCGCATAGAATCCAGGTCCTTATATAATTGATCTCTTTAGGTGCATTTTGATAAAAAATTTAAATAAGAGTTATATGCATATCCCTTCAAATTACCGTTATTAAAAAATCAAAATAATGATTTTTATCTTTTTTATTTTTTTCTAAATTACCCTTACTCCATATTATCAAAATCCGAAGTTCTCAATGGAAGTTCTCTATAGCAGCCTTCATCAAGCCTGAAGGCAAGCTCGCTAGCTTGCTGAATGAGATAAAGAACAGTTCGGATTTTTACCATCCCAAGGTTCAGAGAGACCTGAAGTATTTTCGCCCGGGGAAATATTGGGTAGGAATATAATAACGTAAAAGACAATTATAAAAAATATCCTTATATTTTTCAAAAAAATACCCAAAAAACTTTAAATTTACATCTATATACCCTTTTTTTTTTAACCCAAAATGCCCCCCATTTGCATAAGGGGGCGTGAGGCCCAAAGGCCCTTTCCGTCTTATGCATCTAAAGCATCTACAGTACCCAAAGAACTCCTTGGGCATCATGGCTTTAATGGGCCATCACGGCTCTAAAAGGGCCATGGTACCTAGGGGAAGCTTACAAGAGGAGTTTTTGGGCATTACGGCCTCAATAGGGCCGTGTTAAAATAAATGTTGGGTATGGATATAATTTAAATAAAAAAGGTATTTTTTTAAAAAAATAAAATATAAATATATTTTTTATAAGAACAATGACACCACGAGACCTTCACACACCCATGTCAGTAAGACCGCAAAAGATATCTAGAAAAATTATCATATGGATGTGGGACTTTGGTGAACAAGTTTATTAATAACTTTTTTAGAGATCTGTGTTAAAATTTAATGGTGATCATTTGGGGGTAAACTCACATTGGAGACGAGGCTTTAAACAATCAAAGTAGAGTGCACCTTCAAATAGTGTTGAGAAATGTGGTTTTAATATTAGAAATCTTCGTGAGAGCTTTAAAATATGTTTTCTTCTTTAATTATAAAATTTAAAGCTTAAAAAATAACGCAGATCAAGCATATCTATAAAAACTTAATTTTTTTTTGAAAATTAATGGTCCAAAATGCATTACAAGATGCACGATTTTCAAAACTTGAAATTCATTTTTTTCTCATATCCATGTATCTTGATATCGAGATGATCAATTTGAAAATATTTGGGCATCAAAATAACTTATTCTAGTAAAATTTTGGAGGTGCGCTTTAATTTAATTGTTTAGAGCCTCAACTCTATATAAACTTTTTCCTTTTTTAAATAGGGTGCGGTTTGTAAACAATCAAATTAGAACCTACCTTCAAATAGTATCGAGAAATGTGGTTTTAATATTGGAAATCTTTGTAATAGCCTTAAGATGTATTTTTGTATTTATTTATAAATTTTAAAGCTTCAAAAATAGTGTAAATTGACAAATCTATAAAAACTTGAAAATCTTAAAATTAGACGGTCCAAATTTGTGTTACAAAATACATGATGTTCAAAACTTGAAATCCATTTTTTTCTCATTTCCATGCATCTTGATGTCGAGATGGTAAATTTGAAGATATGTAGGCATCAAAACAAACTCTTCTAGTGAAATTTTTGATGTAGGCTCAAATTTGATTGTTTAGAGCCTCTCTATATAAACTTTTCATTTTTAAATAAGGGTGCGGTTTGTATAGAGCCTAGGCTCTAAACAATCAAATTAGAGCCTACCTTCAAATATAGTCGAGAAATGTGGTTTCAATACTGAAAATCTTTGTGACAACCTTAAAATATATTTTTCATATTTATTTATAAAGTTTAAAGCTTAAAAAATAGTGTAGATCAATAGATCTATGAAAACTTAAAAATCTTGAAAATTGACGATAAAAAAATGCTTTACAAAAAACACTATTTCCAAAACTTGAAATCCATTTTTTTTTTCTCATGTCCATGCATATTGATGTCGAGATGATCAATTTGAGGATATTTGAACATCAAAACAACTTCTTTTAGTGAATTTTTGAGCTAGGCTCAAATTTGATTGTTTAGAGCCTCAGCTCTATATAAACTATTTCCTTTAAATAAATGTAACTTTGGGAGGATATGCTGTAAGTTACTCTAACTATTAGGGTAAATTAGTAACATAGGGAATAATGTAGATTACATAGTATCAAGCTAATTCTTAATTCTGCCACCCAGTCCCAACTGAGGCTCACAAAATGTGTCCCTAAGACTGGGCCTGGACAAGGGCCATTCATAGGGTTGGCTGGTCTTTTATTTATATTTTATTTTTTCTTCTTTTTCATTTTCCTTCTAGTTTATTAGGTCCGGTCCAACACGAGGGGGTGCTGTGAATATCGCTTATTCCGGCCTCTATTAGTGGTGGTATACAATCTACTTGCCGACCAATGAGGATCTTTATACTGGAGCTCTTTTTCTATTATTTCTATCTGCGATTTCTTTAATAGCGGGTTGGTTACATTTACAATCCAAATGGAAGCTAAGCGTTTCGTAGTTAAAAAATACTGAATTCTATTTTAATCATAATTTGTCATGACTATTCGGAGTAAATTCCTTGGCTAATTTGTCAAGACTGTTCGAAGTAAATTCTTTGGCTTGGACATAACATTTAGTTCATGTCGTTATTCTCGGATCCAAGGGGAATACTTCATGTAAAATAATTTTCTCAACGTATTACCATCTCCTCAAGGCTAGAGGCCATTTTTTTTTACAGAGCAGCATAATCTTTAGGACCAAAACCCTAATGGAACATGGGACGGGCTGGGCTCAACAACCCTAGAGGCGACGTTACAGGCTCCATCCCGATCTTGATCGACGATTCCTAATTGGTTGAAGATCCATGAAACTAAGTACCCCGATTGGTGAGACAGGGAGAGATCGAAGAGACCCACCCATTAAGATCTCATGTTTAGAGAGAGAAAGTACCCGATTTCATCCATAGATAGAGGAAATACAGGATTTCATCCTTTGAGAGAGGAATGAGGATTCTTAGTGAGAGAAAGTGAAAGGACGACTCCACTCATTAAGAGAAGAAGGCTGAGAGGCGGGAACTTATCCGTTGAGCAAAGAAATGCAACGGCTCTTTACTCAACGGCTACAAGACCTTTGAAAAAGAAGACTAATAAAACCTATCTTTTATTCGCCCATAAAAACGCCACCTCTCTTCACCCCTCTCTTTTTACTCAACCAATAGAAGTCCCTCTCTCTCTCTCTCTAGGAAAACCCTTTCTATTTCTTACGCCTCTTGAGAGGCAGAAATTTCCGGTGACTGGTTTTTCCGGCCATTTATTTTGGGTATTTTCTTTATTTTCCGAGAATGTGAGGTGATTTCCGGAGCTCTTAATAGAAAATTTGGGTGCCAGACTGGTTTTTTCCGGCCATTTTCCAGCGATTTTTTGTTGGTTCTCTTCTTTATCCGGCAAGAATGTGGGGGGACTTCTGGAAAGCTCCGGAAGCCCACCGAGCATGGAGATCGGCTCCTTGCACTCCGGAGAAAGAAGTTATTCAGAAGGCTCAGGAGAGGCAGGAGCCTTACCATGCTCTTCACAAGGTTCCTGCTGGTGATTCACCGTATGTGAAGGCAAAGCATGTTCAGGTATTTAATTCTTCACAAACTAATTACCCATTAATAATCCAATTTTTGCTATCTTTATGATCATTTTCTATATATGGAAATTGTATAATTCTTTATTTAATTTATTATTATTTCTTGTGTTTGTATTGATTGTTTTCTTCTGGATCAAAATTTGATCCGGGGGGCAATGGTGGTGTTTCTTGCCTTATGTTTGAGAGATTTTTTTTTTTTTTTTTTTCCTTTCTTTCATTTTTCGAATTTTTGTTATTAATTCTTTTGGATTATAGTGGTAAACAATTCATAAATTTTTACTAGAAATTATGAGAAGACTTCTTTATGGGCTTGTTAATTTTTCATGGGTTTGTGTACTATGCTATCATTGGGTTCCAAACAATCGCCTAGCAACTCCACAACTGCCCATTGTTTAGAATTAATGATTCGGGTGCCTCTTCGCTTCGCTGAAATTTTCCTGGATTCTTTGATGGATTTTGAGTGGAGAAACAACCCACCCCAACTGTTCCTTGTTGACATTGAAGGTTGGTGGAAGGGGTAGTAAATTATTTGAAAGCCAACTCGTAGCATAGACCATTCTTCCTCTTTTGATTTCATGTCTTGTTTATGTCTGGTTCACGTTTCTTACATATTAAAGTGGGTTTTTGGTTTATTTGATTCTTGAATTGCTTAGGTTTCGATGTTGAAGAGAAGAATTGATGTGTTTTTTTCTCACCAAGGAATTGATGTCTTTTTTTTAAAATAGAGTTTTGATCAGTTTTTCCTATCATTAATCTTTGATCTTGTCCTTTCTTTAATTAGCTTTCTTCAGGTACTCGATGGCTAGATTTCTGAAAGTCATGAAAAACCAAGAAATTCTCTTTCTTTCTTCCCTTTTTTCACACCCTATTTTCACTTTCTTTTCCTCACTTTTTTCCCTTTCCTGCCTTTTTCTCATTGTTTAAAAATATTTCTCCGTGTCAAAATTTCATTTCATTCTATTGGGGTGACATAACTTGTACTAGTCTTCCCTTTCTTGAACTCTTTTAGTCTTTCTGGCTTCTTTGCTTCATATTTTTGTCTATTCTTTTATGTCGCCATGTCCAAAATTTCATTTCATTTCTTTGGGGTGGTGTAACTTGTACTATTTTCACTTTCTACCATTTTTTGTTATCTTTCTTGCTTCTTTTTCTTCATATTTTTCCTATTTTTTATTTCCTCATGTCTAAATTTCATTTCATTTTTTATTGGGGTGGTGTAGCTTGTGGACAAAGATCCCAACAGAGCCATTGCTCTGTTCTGGTCAGCAATTAACCATGGTGATAGGGTGGATAGTGCTCTCAAAGACATGGCCATTGTGATGAAACAAGTTAACAGAGCAGAAGAGGCAATTGAGGCCATCAAATCTTTTCGCCATCTTTGCAGTGATCAAGCCCAGGAATCTCTTGACAATGTTCTCCTTGATCTCCACAAGGTAGATAGAATACAAATTCTCCCTTTACTTTAACTTTATTATTGAAGCCTCTCTCTCTCTCTCTCTCTCTCTCTCTCTCTCTCTCTAGTATTATGTGTTCCTTTGTTTAATACCATGGAGTTCAACAAATTTTATGTAGAGATGTGGGCGCCTAGATGATCAGATTGAGTTGCTTAAATACAAGCTGAAGATGATAAAGGATGGGGTGGCCTTCAGTGGGAAGAAGACCAAGATAGCCAGGTCTCAGGGAAAGAAGTTTCATGTTTCTATAGAGCAAGAGGAGGCCAGGCTCCTCGGCAATTTAGGTTGGGCATATATGCAACAAGGAAAATTCGCAGAAGCCGAGTCAGAGTACAGGTATTTTAATGATTCCCAAATTACAATTTGATTTGTCACACTATATATGACCATTTACCTCAGGTTCAAAAAGGTCACAATTTTCCCTAGACGTTTGTGTGAAATCCGGCAGCTGGGGTATGTCATTTCTCCATAAAGACTCTGACGAAAGTATTTTATCAAAATTTGAGCGCAACAAATCTCACATGTGGTCAATGTCACGTCCCTGCTTGCCTGATTTCACATCTGATGATTACGGGTGAACCCTTTTGTACCAAAGGTAAACTACCTTAATTGTGTACTTTCTGTTTTGATTCTCGTAATTTTCCTTGCATTATTATTTTCTTCATATTTTGTCATCATAAGTAAACAAATATCTAATTATTAGGCTGCAATTAAGTGTCATTATCTTACTAACTTGTGGGCCATTGTTGCTATAAACAACATATTATAAGACTAATTGTTTCTAAAAGATTTTTCAAGTTCTAGCAAATAGATTAGATGGCACAATCTTGTTTCTTTATAAGAAAAATATCAGTTTTTTTAAAAAAATTTGTTATACATATGAAGATTTGAGTTCCTGTAAAACTCTAGAATTAATAACATTAACTATTTCCAAAATAATTGTTCAAATTCTAGTAAATAATGAAAGTTGCATTCTTCATTGTTTTCGTACTGCTCTAAAAAATTGCTCAAAAGGCACTGGCAAATTTTTGTTTTTCTACCGTGTGCATCAATAGATCTCAATTCACGGTCATGCATTTGGTCATTATTAGTAAGTTTTATTTATTTTTCTCAAAAACCTTTAATAGAGCTGAATGGCAGACTAGGATACACAAACTAGGATTTGTGTAGCCAACCCCAATTAATTGAAAAAAGGTTATAATAATGATTTTTTTTTTCCTCAAATGTTGTGTTGAAAAACTCAAGTAAATAGTAGTCATCTCTACATATGCAGGAAAGCTTTAGCTATCGAACCAGATGACAACAAGAAATGCAACTTGGCTATTTGCTTGATGCAAAAGGAAAGAATTGCAGAGGCCAAGACTCTGCTTACCACTGTAAAACCTACATCCATGCACAGCCCAGGTAGTGAATCTCACTTGAAATCCTATGAGCGAGCTTGTGAAATGATAGCTGAGATTGAATCTCAATCGTCCAATCCCAAATCAAAAGGAGGAAAGGCCATGAAAGAAGCAGTACACAGTTTATCGGCTTTCTTAAATGGAAATTGGATTAATCCAACTTTCCACACGAATGGGAATGTTCTCAAACCTCACACTCAAGATCGTATGGGCTTGCCAGTCACAGCAACAAGAGAAAGCTTCAAAATAGGCCCTCAATGCATTAAAGGCTTAGATAATGAATACGGGTTCTTGGATCCAAGCAAATTGGTGGGAGTGGTTGAGGAAGAATCATTTGGTGATGAGAATTTGAATTCAAATGTAGCAAAGTTCACACTGCCCCGCCCTCCAAGAAGATTTCCATTAGGATTTACTGAAAAGCAATTGTTTAAGGGTGAACAAGAATCATCAAGGGAGAGAATGGAAGTGATTAAGTTCAACTCGCCGGTGTGTCATGGTCCACTCCAAATTCGCGGTCAAGATCATATTGGCTCAGCAATCACCACAACAAAAGAAAGCTTTGAAATGAGCCCTCAATACATCAACAATACACAAATCTATCACCAGCGAAGCTTCGACAATGAATATGGGTTCTCCGTTCCAAACAAATTGGTAAGAGAGATTGAGGAAGAAGAAATATTTGGTGATGAGAATTTGAATTCAAACATACCAACCTATACGCCGCCGCACCGCGGAAGATCCCCACCAGGATTTCATCGAAAACAATTGTTCAAGGGTGAGTTAGAATCATTAAGGGAGAGGACTGAAGCGGTTAAGATCAATTCGCCAGAACATTATGGTCCAACACAAACTGGTGAAAACTTTGGCAAAGTGCCACCTTTAAATTACAAGTGGGTAAGCAACCCTGCAAACCATGAGGCAGAATCTGAAAGGAGAAGGTGGGGGGCTAGAAGATCTCTCTCTTTTGAGAATCAAGCAGAGGCAAGTCACTTTAAACTGCCTGAAACTAAGGAGTTTGAGGATTCTCTAATGGAACAAGTGGTAAAGGAGAGTAGAATTGATGCAAGAAATACTATGTATAAGTCAGATGAGGTGATAAGGAAGCCTTATAATGGAGATATCCAGTGCATGCAGCAAGCAGTAAAGGAGGCCATGGTGATGGATGGAAGTATAGAGAGAGGAACAATAAAGCCTAAAAGTAGGCTGGTCATTTTTCAGGAAATGACTTTGCCTGAGAACCCAAGGGTCTGATCTTTTTCATGCAACAAGGGGCTTTGCATGCCATGCTCTCTTTCTCTTACCCCCCGCCCCCCCCTATTTAACTAATTGTTTTCGTTGAAATCCCCTTCTCTTTTTCTCTCTATCTACCCCCTATTTAATTAATTTTTTTCTTTGAAATCCCCTTCTCTTATTCTCTCTGTCTATTGTATAAGTCACTCTACAGAGCATTATGTATTGTACAAGTCACTCTACATGAGAACTATCTATTGTTTTATTCACTCTATATGAACATTATCTATTGCTTTTTTCACTCTATATGAGCACTGTTGACATGTGATATTTATAATCGTCTTTTGGGGTTTGCCAACTTATTCAATAGTATAGGCTGGACGGCAAACATAGTGTATTTTTACTTTATTATTATTATTATTATTTGAATTTGATGGACCTCAAATTTTGCAGATAGTATGGGTCTAGGAGAAAATGAAGGGTCAAAATGCGTCAACTATATATACAATCAATGGGGAATACAACCCCTACTTGTTTTTAAAAATAGTTAGTAGTTTTCGAATACGTAAGTGGGAATGGGAACCTAGATCCCTAACTGTTTTTAGAAATGGTTAGTGGTTTTTAAATACACAAGTGGGAATAGAACCTAGACTTGGTAGCTAAAGCTTGAGTGGTGCTACCACCACGACCTCAGCCCCATTCCTTAAAAGTTGGTGGCTTTGATTGCCTACTCATGCAATCTGGGTCATGCAATGTGGGGTTATTTGGCCTATAAAGAAATGTATATAAGACAATTTACTTTTGATGCAAAAAAGTCATGATCATTATGAACCCATACCTGAACTAGTATGTGTGGTCAGAAGCATGTCATTAACTAGACACAAAGCCTAAAAATAAAATATTTTAAAACTATTTAAGCTATTAGGTTTGCATGTCATTAACTAGACACAAAGCCTAAACATAAAATATTTTAAAACTATTTAAGCTATTAGGTTTCACATCCAATATTTAAAAGTTATAATAACCGCCTAGCATAAAAAAAGAAGTCTTATAATATCCAATCCCTGCCTATATATGTAGATTTTGTCGGCCAGCTATCCTGTTTTAAAGCGTAAGCCATTGTAACAAATTTACTAATTTAGTCTTCTATTATTATATACTAGGAAAATACACCGACATATTTTAGCATATTATTCACATTATTGATACGGCGCCAAGGAAAGTACAAGTGTTGTACACTAGTCTTGTGTGATAAAAGATTTCAAATCGCATTCTATACGTACCTAAAAGATAATTGAACAGAGACTGTCCAATTTTAGAAGGTGAGAACCAAGTATTAGGGCCTGTTTGGATCCTTGGATTTTTCAATCCTTGAAAATATCAATACTGGAATTGAGATTTACTAGAATTGATATTTCTTAGAATATGATTTAAATAATCTTGAATTCCAAACGTGGGTCTTTTTTCTTAAAGTAATCATTTGGTGATTCTTAGGTATATCCCAACATTTCAGACCAAATAAAATCCTTTCAAGTAGCTCTATCACCTGAGAAAGCAAAATTATTTGTATGATCCTGTGGGAGCATAGCATATGCGCTAAGAACTAATTTAACACCACTTTAATGGCCTTGTTGAAAAGTTGGACCGACTCTGATGATGGTGCATCAATTATATTCTTAATCAAATATTAATATATAAAACCACAATATTGATATGGCCTACTTTAAAGTGTAGACCTATGTACAATAGCTTTGCAATAGCTTTCCCTCTCTTAGGAAAATTCAAAAAATTGAAATCAAAATGTGGGGATGGATAGAGGAGGGAAGAGAACAGAAATAAAGAAGACAGGGAGAGGGGATGAGATTTAGGCAAAACAATTACAGTGGCGCGGCACAATGTGACGTCTAGAATTCAATTTTCACCATGTCCCATGTTTAACATTCAATAAAGAGAGAGTAGAATTCAATTCACTAAAATTTCTCCACGTCCCATGTTAACATTCAAGAGGAGAGAGAGAGAGAGTAGAGTTCAATTTTCACCACGTCCCATGTTAGCACTCAATAGAAGAGTTTAATTTTCACCACATCCCATATGCACATACAAAATAAGAGAGAGAGAGAGGACGGGGAGGGGCAGGTCTAAAGGAGATTTGGGAAATTAATTGTACCATGTAAGTTTCTCTTTCATTATAAAAAGAAAGACTAGGAAAAGGCCAAATAAAATATCCAATTTAATACAATTAAAAAGTAGGTGTTACAACTGACGTCTTGGGTGCATTTGAATTTTGGAAGATCAGTTCTACTTGGGTCCACATTAAGTAACTAGCCTTCTCTGTCACCTCATCTCAGAAAACAATATTCCTAGTTTTCCACTGAAAATAAGACTCATTCAAGCCAATAGAATAAGATATAAGTAAAGCACAACAATGACAACCCCCTTCGTTCTTGTTGGACCTTTCTTTTGTTTCTCATGCCTTCCCACAAAAAATACTCCATTACACTTTTAAATTCCCCAGCTGGGAATTCAAACCAAGCATAAATAACTCCATGTTTTTAGATCACCAGAAGAGAGAACAAAAAATCTAAAAGAAAAACAGAAAGTAAAGCACACTAACAGGTAATCAGCCAGGACCGCGGAAACAGTTCCCAGGCAAAAGAAACCCGAAGTTCTCAGCATTCTTAATCAAGTACGATGGGAGATGAACCGCCGAAAAGGACCGAGGAATAGAACCCATCTTCTTAATTAGCTCCCTAAACGAGTACTCTTCAGGTAGCATATCAAACAAGTCCTCCCCTTGACAAATGATCCTCTGTATCCTTGATTGGTCGAGAAAACTCGAAAATCTTACCCTATCTGCATGGCTATAGGCCTTCATCTTGAAAGCAAATTCCCCAATATGCCTAAAACAAAAGCTACAATGCCAACCGGCATCTGCAAATAAGGTATCAGATTGCCTACTGTGGCGATACCTAGTCCTAGGCTCAAAAACATGTACTGATGCCCTCCAACTATCCAAGTCAACTGGGAACTCAAAAGAGTAGAGATAGTTTCGAAGCTCTAGATGCATCACTGGTGGGATCCCATCACACCATCTAAGTATATCTATAGTGTGAGGGCTTGGAATTTCATCTGCATCAGACATTATAACAAGATCACCTGATGAAACGCCAGCCCTTCTCAAGAGCCCATTCATGGCAGCCCTTTGGGCTGACTCGAGCACAAATGGGTCCTCTCCTTTACTAAGTTTCCGGCCACTAAAAAGGCCATAAATTAGGTTGGGTTGTACAAAATTAAAACGTTGCCTATTTTCTGCAAAAAACAGGGGCTTAGGGATTCCAGTAAAGGTTGTATTGGACTCTAGGATTATGAACTTGGTGACATAAGGGGAAAGCTCATTCCATCTGATCTCTAGCAAGTCAAGCTCATTGCTAAAAACTATAGCATCAAATACACGTCGAGGAGTTGAGCGGAGGGTCCAGCCATGGAGAAAACAAAGGTGATGCATTGAAACATTTTCGGCATAGTAGTGAGGGATCCGGTTGAAGGGGTCAGGGGGCTTGTCCCAAAAGGGGCGGAGGAAGTAAGATACATGTTGGTAGTGCAAGTAAATCTCGAGGATGCAAATTGGGATGATGATCAACAAAATTAGGGTTAGGGACTTGGGCCATAACCTTCTTGAGAAGGAACGTAGTATGGACATGCTGAGGGGAGTGATATTCACCTTCAGTCATCTGCAAGCATGATAAGTTATGGGGTTAACTAAAAGGGTAAACTCATGGGTGCATTAGCATGCATCTGGTGTATATGTGGTTTCTGAAGATAATGTATGCATCAATGCTCTCTCTCTCTCTCACACATACACACACACACACATGATGATGATGATGATATGGATAACTCACTCATATAAATGGATAAATCTAGGAAATCTAATGCTATATACCAGTAAAATGATCAATATATGACAGTAATTGGAAATTATTCAAATATTTCCAAGTAGTAGCAATGCTAAAAAAGGCGGAGGCAGGCCAAGGGCCTTGACCTGGCCTGGGGTGGGGGGCTTATGTTGTTTGGTGTGTGTGTGTGTGTGTGAGAGAGAGAGAGAGAGAGAGACCACACATCGAACACTTGGAGTCCATCTTCTTTTTCATCTCAT
Organism: Amborella trichopoda; assembly: GCF_054954075.1. Classification (NCBI taxonomy): domain Eukaryota; kingdom Viridiplantae; phylum Streptophyta; class Magnoliopsida; order Amborellales; family Amborellaceae; genus Amborella; species Amborella trichopoda. The sequence goes on along the minus strand of NC_142337.1, from coordinate 1,391,992 downwards.
ATGCAGAGAGTACATGGACCCGAGAGAGAGAGAGAGAGAAGGGCAATACCATGCCTTATATTTTTTTGGGTAGAGTTGAATTTCTTTTTTTTTTAAGGGATGGCGCTAGGTGGGCACCCGGACCGCCTAGGTGTAGCCTAGGCAGTTTGTCGGCCAATATAGGAATTAGATAGCAAGGAATAAATATAAAAATTATTTCAGCATCAAAAGAGAGCAGTGGCAAACTAGATAGCAAGGAATAAATCTAAAAATTATTTCAGCATCGAAGGAGAGTAGTAGCAAACTAGATAGCAAGGAATCAATATAAAAATTCAGTACCAATATAGGAACTAGATATTCTTGACACCACCAACATTAATTATCAATGGAAATATATTCAAAGACCTCATCTCCCTCTGAGTTTTCCTAAAATCATAGTGTCACAACCATCCAGCCCCAGTGCCAGCCTCGAAGCTTTGGCTCTAATCAATCTTCAAGAATTCCCCCCTATATTGAAGCATATTTCAGCATTGAAGGGGAGGCTTCCAGTGCTTAAAAGAATAGCAGAAAGTTACATATTTCTGGAGTGTTACAATCAACATATTGACACTTTGAAAAATAAATATTGAAATATAAGTATGAAATGGCTTGGAACTATCTAAATAATTTGGCCCAAGTAAAGAATAAAAAAGCAACAACAGGAGGTTGGATGCAAGAAATGTATTGTCTCATCCATGAGAATTAATGTGAATAGACCCCCTAACTAAGACAAGAAAAGAATAAACCAAAGAAGATGTCCCCCAACAATCCTCAATTCTCAATGCATGCCAAAATCAAGGCAGCCACATAAAAGCACCTACCGACTTTCTTCGTCCAATCACTTCTCACTGTTCCTTTAGCACCGAGCTATTGACAAGAATAACCCAATGCGCCTTTGAGCAAGCGCACTTAAATTCATCAGTAAAGTCGACAACTACAACACAATTACCAACTGAACAAATGTCACTCCCTAGATGTGTGTATTCACCACGTTTGTCGTAAGCTTCGGTGTGTAGTGAAAAAAAAAGAGAGTTGCAAGTTTCATCTCTCATGATTATAACTATTGAAATGCTAGTCTCGAATCTAGAATTCTGATTGTTCCATCTGTTGAATAATCGTGTGGATGGACCATGTCGAGAGAACCAGATCAAACATCCATTTTCTAAACCTTATTTATTGCATAAAATGCACCAATAGGACAATATTCTCACATAAGTAGATAACAGAAACCGTCTACGTGCTTTGCATGCCCATCTTAATTCATCATTAAGGCTATATTAGTCTTCTCTGTGGGTACTCTCCCACTTCAACTTCATCCTCATATATGTTATAACAAGAAATAATTCCCAACAAAAAACAACTTGATGCATGTCTCCACCAATAAGAAATCCCAGACAAAGGACAATCACATATTTGGATCATTAACACTTCTATCTAAAATAAGAAACAACAATTCAGGAGTCCAAAGAGAATCTTGAATCTTTAAGAAAACAAAAATTAATCCTAGGCACATAATATGGAAGAACTAAAAAAACAATCGTAAAAACACTTGGCATTCGCAATATGTGTAATAAATAGTGAAAGAGCTGACCAAATTGAATGAAAACTGTTGACACATACATGTGAATGAATCGTGGGCCCCATGTGGTGTTCCTCAAACAATGTGATGAATGAACATCATTGAAGCTAAGTCTGTTACTCTATAAGCAAGCATTGTTCTTGAGTTCTAGTTTATCAAGATACCCAGCAAATTCCATTACAAAAAACTCAGTTTTAATTTATGGTAGTGTACAAGCACCAGTCTAACTGCAAGACACTTTAAGTCTTCTCTTTAATTTAAGTGCACTGTATTAAATCAAACTTAAGCCAAACATAAACCCATTTCTCCTTCAAAAGATAGCAATTAGTACTTGTGTCTTGCCCAATTTAAAGATAGTGGATTGGATTCAAACTCTAATTTGCAAATTCATGTTTAATTGGCATGGGAAAATCATGTTCCTACGTTGAGCCCATCTAAAATTTGAGTAATTAAGCTCATTTGCAGTTTTTCTCTCTTTCTACTTACTGAATAATTAAGCTCATGTGAAGATTTTCTCCCTTTATTCATTTAAGCATATTTTATCCCACATTTGTTAAGGCACGCCGCTAGCGCATCCGTTTTCTTGCTTGTCTTCGTGCCGTAGTGTAGTGTGCGTTAGCGCACTACGTTTTCTTCGCTGCTAGCGCGCCCAACAAGAAAACATATGCGCTACCGTGCAACGGCTTTCGCACGAGCGTGCTCTTCCGTTGCTTGGTGTAGTTTTCTTCGCTTCAACAAGGTTTGCTGTCCGAGGGTATCTTTCTTTCTTTTTCTTTTTTTGATAAATGGATCTTATGTTTTAATAGTAAGGTCATTTCAATACCATAGTTTTCATGATTTAAGAACCGTTCTTATTGAGCTTTCAACTGCAAAGTATTCCTGCTCAATTTTATCTGGCCTTAAAACAATTTTTACCGAAAAAAGAATGAAGAAAAAGAATTTTTTGCTGAAATTTTCATTTCGTTTTGTATAAGTTAATTCGAAACTAGAGCTCAAATTCAAACAAGTCCTCTATGAGCAAGAACTTCTGGTCAATTTTTTTGTCAGGTTGTTGTTCTGACTTTGTGCATAAAATTTTCCAACTCTTTTTTTCCAAGGTAATTTCAAATAACCCATAGTAATCATATATAAATGGAAATTATTCCAAAATTAGGCCTTTAAACATTTACATGATATGTAAGTTTTAACTTTCTCTATCTCAAATAACACAGTTAAACCAATTTTTAATGGAAGTTTTTTTTTATCAAATTCCTTCTGAAAAATATTCATTCATTACTCCTCGATAATTTCAATACAAAAAATCATGTATTTCCCCAACAAATAACAGCCATAACCATGACATTTATAGTTCAGAAAAGCTCAAAAGAAAACAGACTTCATTATGAAGACGACAAAAGATATAACCAAAAAGAGAAAAAGAAAAAGTAAAGAAAACAAAAGGCTAAAATGAAGAAACTTAATATATATAACCAAAAAAAAAAAATCAAATACTATTGTACCAACCTTTATTAAATCGCCATTGAAGCTCAAAGTCGAGATCTGGTACCTTCACAAAATTTAGCTCCTTTTCTGAATCGAAGTTTCCCAAAAATTAGGGCTCGTTTATACCACAACAAAAAATGAATGGAAGTCGTCTGTCAAAGAGGCAACAGTCCATATTTGGGGGAAAGGAAATGGTTCATTTATTTTAGTGATTGAAAACAATCCCATTTAATATTGTCTTTATTACACTCACTCTCTTTCTCTCTCTAGCACATTTTCTCTCTCTAGATTTTACCCGCCACTCCTAACGCCGTCGTTACTCTCTCTCCAGAATCCAAAAATTTTGCCGGCCGTTGAAGTTTTAACGGGTGCGGTTTGCATAGGGCCTAGGCTCTAAACAATCAAATTAGAGCCTATATTCAAATAGTATCCAAAAATGTGTTTTCAATACTGGAAATCTTTTTGATAGCCTTAAAATAAATTTTTATCTTTATTTATAAAGTTTAAAGCTTCAAAAGTAGTGTAGATCGAGAGATTTATGAAAACTTGAAAATCTTTAAAATTGACGGTCCAAAAATGCATTACAAAATATACTATTTCCAAAACTTGAAATCTGCTTTTTTCTCACGTCCATGCATCTTGATGTCGAGATGATCAATTTGAGGATATTGGAACATCAAAACAACCTCTTCTAGTAAAATTTTTGAGGTAGGCTCAAATTTAATTGTTTATAGCCTCGGCTCTATATAAACTTTTCTCATTTTTAACCATGGAAAAATCTTTGCCAATAAGGACACGGTTTCTATGCTTCTAGCCGCATAATTTAGAAATACAGGCTTGACAATAAATATATTTTTTAAATATAATTTGGTTCTAATTTGTAGAGAATATATAATTTTTAACATAAAGATCATGAATATGTAATATATATATATATATATATATATATATATATATATATATATATAGTAATTTCTCCCCACAATGGCTGTTGTGATTCAAGGCAGAGACCCTTTTGATCGTCATGGACTTGTTATGTTCGTGATAGTACCGCAACGGCACGATTAGAGCGGTTGCGGTTGCGAACCACAAGGGCTCTAATAGAGTCAGTGTGGTGCCATATTCTCACCATCTATAAAAATGGACGGCAGCGCTCCTATAGGCAAAATCAGCTTTGCAAAGTGCTCTCTTTTAAAGGATGTTTGTGGCACTATCCATATCTTATCTGATCTGGTGCGCTTGGCACATACGTAAAAGACCACGGGGCTCTTGTAGCCATTGACTCGAAAAAAAAACTTTTCCTTTATGCTTCCAAATTAGTTTCATCTAACGAGAATCATCTGAAACCACTCATTGTAAAGAGTCAAAGTAGCCCAAACTAGAACTATAAGCTCCAGATCGCTCATTGTAAGGAATCGAAGCAGTCCAGAACTATTAGTCCGGGTTCTTACAAGGCTTGAGGTTTCTTAAATGATAGGCAGAGAAGTGGCTATTGTATTGTAAAGGGTGATTCTCTTGTGTTCTTAACCGGTGCAATTATATTTCTGCATCCCCTTGAACATTAAGGATTCTTTGGAGGCAGGTTATGGATATAGCTTCCAGGCTCAAGATTTCCTTTCAAGGATTCTTTGGAGGCAGGTCATAGATATAGCTTTTAGGCTCGAGATTTATTTTCACATATCTATAGGGAAGCTAATGACGTGACTGATGGATTAGCTAAACGTGGTCATTTTGAGCAGTCACTTGTTATTTCTAATGTTTTGAATGTTTGATGCAATTTATGATTCCGTCGGATGTGGTTTTTAATTTTATCTCACTTATATCAAGTAACATTTTTGTCAAAAAAAAAAAAGAGAAATCGAATCGGTCCTGAACTATATTGGTTTAGAACCGCTCGTGATAAGAAATCAATACATTCTGAAACTGATAGTTCACAACTTTAGATTGCTTTGATTCCTTGCAAAAGATGAAAGGACAGATCATAGTAGTTGGAGAGAATTTGTCCCAACCCAGTCATTGGAATTGCAGATGAGATCCAAAACTGATAGCAATGTTTTGAGAATTATTTTGCGGAAAAAAAAAAAAGTGACACAAGCGTATAATGCAATATATGAAGATTCTAATTATAAGGGGTATTAGCATAAAGTTTCTAGATAAAGGACATTATAAGGTCATAAAAGTTTATTTCGATTAAGAGTTTTAAAATTTTTCCATTGCCAGGATTTGAACCAAGGTCTCTGGGTAAAAGCCAGGTTTCCTAACAGAACCGACAAAATTGTAGGTAGTTCATAAAAGCATAGCTTTAAGATTTCTCACTGTACAATTCTACATGAGATGCTCTAAGCAAGATGAGTAGCACACTAGCACTACAACATCTCTCTCCAAGTGCAATACCAAACACAATCAGCTGCTATGGAAAGTCAGCTGTCATGGAAAGATTATTCATTTTTCTAGGAGTGTTTAGAAAAGACAACTCCCAACAGGGTTGTTGTGACTGATGAGCTACTTTATTTAAAGTTTTGATCTCTTTATTTTAAGCACATTATCCAGACTTGGTTCGCTTGAGGGAACAAACGTATAGTTTAGGAAAAATCACAAAAAACCTCTCAAGAGTACACTTTCTATGTAAATACCCCCAACCTAATTTTCTCTCACTTTTTCCCTCAAATTATATTTTCTATGCAAATAACGCCCCCCCCCCCCTTCCCCCAAAATTCAAAAAGTTAATATTTTTAGATGAAAATGCCCTACTCGTACACAAAAAAGCATTTTGACCGGATATTAATGTTGACTGACCGATCTCAATAGCACATTGTCGGACTGCACTAGTACACCGCCGGACCCATGTCATTTCTGTAGGACCGAACTTGTCAACAGGCGGACCCCATGTTGACAAGAAAACATTTATTGGACTGAACTTCCCAATCGTCGAACCGTACATGTAAACTGCCGGAACGGCTCTATGATCGTCAGATCCCTTTTTGATTCAATAACTTCTGCTACCGGACCGCCACAGTGACCTACCAGACCGCAGCTGCACACTGCCAGACCGCCCATAAAACATGAGGAGAGAGAGGCGAGGGTAAGGTAAAAAGAAAGGGAGGTAGTTTCGTCTTCTTTTTTTTTTTTTTACTTTTTTATTTTATTTTATTTGGGGGTATTTGCAGAAAAAATATGTTTTGGGAGAAAAAAATGAAAAAAAAACTTAGGTCGAGATAAGTTACATAGAAAATGTAGTCGTGAGGGTTATTTGTAATTTTTCCTGTAGTTTAATCCCGCAGGAATAAGCTATGATCGGCCTTTTGGCGTGCTTGGACAACCGAGCATTCGCATGCTGCACATGCTTCCATTCTTTTCTATTGGTGCCCTACCTCATTCAATCCTAATCTTTTCTTTTGATTTTATAATGTTTCTTTTGATTCTATAATTTCAATCCTAATCTTTCTTTTGATTTTATTATCTCGTGACAGTTTCTGATTCTCCCAACTTTTTTTATGGTGCTCTCCCTCATTTTCTCAATCCTAATCTTTCCATTTGATTATGTTATCTCTGAACGTCTTTCTAAAGGAAAACGTTTATATAAGGGCAAGGCCCTAACCAATCAAATTAAAGCGTGCTTTAAAAATTCACAAAAAGAAGTTATTTCGATGCTGAAAAACCTTCAATTCAATCATCAAAACCTTAAGATTTATGGGCAGAAGAAAAAATATATTTTAAGTCTAAAAAAAAGTGCATTTTGTAATATATTATATAGACTGGTAATTTTCAAGTGTTCATAGTTCTACATGATCTCCGTTATTTTTTTAATATTTAAACTTTAAAATTTTTTAGGTCATCATCAAGATTTCTAACTCTATTTAAACGTACGACCTACTTTGATTATTTAGGTGTTAGCTTTGTACAAACCACACCCCAGTCTAAATATTATTTTTCTCAAAACAAAAGGACTAAGAATTTAGGTCACTAGCTTCTCCATTTTTTCTAGTTGTATATATTTTCCTTCGCCTTTTTGATTCCGTATGTGGATGGAGGATTAGAATGACAAGATGGCCAGCCCAGAACTAGGCTGGGTTTGGCCAGGGTCCTATGGCTTGGCTCAGAGCAAATCAATGGGGATTCATTGGTTCGGGTACTGCCTGTTGCCAACCCTATACAAGACCACAAAAAATCACGATCATAATAGTTATCAACATTAGATCTACTATCAAACCTATAAGAGGTGAATCAAAATTTGAATGATTGTCAAGTGAATTAGGTAGATCATATTTAAAAAGATCAATAAATATAAAAAGAATAGTTTATAAAATAAATAATTAAAAAATATAAAATATAGTACAAAATTCAGTCCAACTAATTAAAAATATCATCCAAGTAGATATTTTGCTATAGGGAGTTCTTGTATAATATGCTCCTATAGGACCACGTCATACATGATATTTTATATAATGAGAGCAGCCAATGTCAACTGGGCAAATGTTCATTCTTGGCTAGCATTAGTTGTCGAGTAATGGTTATAAAAAACAGACCGAACGAACGGTCCGGCAAAATCGATGACCTGACCCATGCGGTCCGGTATGGGCACTAAACCTGTGTTTGTTGAAAATTAGTCACAACGAGAGGTTGACCAATTGAACTGGTTTGACTGTTGGTTTTGCCAATTCTCTTTGATGAACCGGCCTGGTCTTTTCGCCCCACCCTTCTAGCTATTTTTTGGTCTGGTTTTTTGCCTTTTTTTTTCTTTTTTTATATCTTTTTCATTTCGACTGAACGTGATATTTTATTTTCAAAATGTTTCCAAAACTTTTAATCCAAAAGATTTCAAAATTTTGCAAAAATCGTCACCCCGAGTGTTAAAAGGAAATTTTTTCTTACCTACCATGTTTGCATGCATTTTCATTGTTTTTGTTTTAATTTAAAAGTTGTCTTGTGTTGTCTTTGGAACCATTTGTTTTCTCTCTCTTTAATGGGGACAAAAGCGCAATCGGTTCTTCTTCATTACGTACTTCAACTAATGAAGTCCGCATTGAAATCATGTAATTTACTAAATTTTAAAACCCTCTCATATTTAAATTTGTGCTCAAGTTGCATTCTTCACCAAAATTTTGTAAAAATATCCTATTTTAACCAAGTTTTTTTTATTGTTTTGCCTAATATTTTTCAAATTTTTATTGAATTTTTAAAATTTAGTCGATATTTAATTATTTTTATATAAAAAAGTTTTGGCATGAGCAGACCGGTTATAAGTGAGCCAATCCATTAGCCAGTTCAAACACCAGGCCTATCCAGATAACACTGCTATGGACCTTCAATGTCTAAAGTGCAAGTATTTCACTCACTTTGGATCTTTGTAGGGTCCTTTTGGATCATCAAGTCCATATTGGGCAATTTTTAAAAAAAAGATAAAAAAATATATGAGTGTAAAATATAGAAGCCTGAGAAATTTATACAGATATTTAAAGGACATGAGCGTAAATTTCTCACAATTATAACTTTCGAGGTGCCTATATTTTTTCTTTATCTAATGTTAAGAGTAATTCAACAGTGGTGCTAAAAAGGGACATGACACTTAGAAAAGTAAAAGCGTCTCTTTTAAGCTTGGGAAAAAGTCCTAGGAGAGAAATGAGTGGTGAGCCACTAAGAAGAAAACAATTAGTCTGGTCTCAAGGTCACGAGTTTCATAATTTTTTGGGGAAAATCGCTCACTAGGACACATTTATTTTCTAGGCGACCAGCCTGCGGGCTTGGCAATAAATATACTTTTTAAGTATAATTTGATCTTAATTTTTATATAATCTTTAACATGAAGACCATGAATATGAATTTTTTTTTTAAAACTAAAAATAATATTAATATCAAGGAAACATTTAAACTATTAGTTACATTTGTTTTTAAATGGATCACCTATTTGCATCCATCTTTAAGGTGGATGATTTATACCTTTAGATCACATATTGTAGAAATGCCGTCCAACCCACATGAAACAATTTTCCCACTCACTAAACTCCAATACTAGTTTACATGGCGTTTACCCTTCAAACCAAAAGTGAGCTCAATTGAAGACCAAAATACCCTATCTGGCATGACAAATAATAAAGTGGCCCAGCAATGTTTTGATTTCGATTTGATAGTTCTTAGTTGTTGTTGGGAACTTTCTTAGAGCGGTCCAGTAATACATTTGTTTTGAATTGATCCGACATTCGAACTTCTAGATGTCCTCCTCGATCTGACAAATAATAAAGCGGTATGACAATGTTTTGGTTGCAATCCGACACTTATTAATTGCGCTCTAGCAATGTTTCTTCTAGATGCACTCTCCAGTTTGTGCATTTGGCAATGCGGTCCATTACTTTCTTAGAGCGGTATGGCAGTTTGCAATGGCGGCCCGACATGAATATGTGTGAGATCGTCTTTGATAATTCATTTTCGAATGGGATTGTGAGCCAACGTGTATAGAAAAATATATTTTCATCTTTACACTTATGACTTTTTGACCAGGGAGTCTTTGCCATAAAAGCTAGTTTTGAGATAAAATCTATTCAAAAAGTAATTGGGTAGATGATGTTTAGAAAGTTGAGCCAAAGGGATTTTTAGTAATTTTTCCTTCTTTTTTCTTTCCTTGCGAAAGGCTCGTGACGTGGTGAATAAAGTCGATCCAGTAATATTTTTCCTTGTGAAAAAGCTGCTCAAATGGTGAATAAAGTCAATATAAGAATAGACTTTTTTTTTTAACAAAAAATAATTCGCCTTTTTTCACCGAGGAGCTACATGTCAAATTCAATAAGCGATAACCATCTTTAGTAAGTCGGGGGTACTTTCTTTTTCCTTTTCTTTTTAAACACAGTTAACTGGTATTGAGGAAAAGAAAACGAAACACAATCAGGCTGGGTACGCCTAAGGAAAAAATAAAAGAAAAAGATTACAACAGTGAAAGTGTTCATTTCCTTGTTAATATGCCGCCCACTTCAAAGGGATGGAGGGTGAAGTGATGGAGGGCGGGTCTAACGTTAGTTCATAAAATCGAACCGGAACGGTTAACCGAATATGGACCTGGAAGCAGTTTAATTGGTCTAATTGGTAAATCACTCGATTCAACTGCTTTAATCGGGCCAGTTTCGAAAGGTAAAAAAAAGTGTTGAAAAAAAATAAAAAAATATAAAAAAATATAAAAAAAAATCTACTAAAATATAAAGAATGTTTAAAACAAAACACATTCAAATGAAGTTGAATATTAAAAAAAAAAAAAAATTTAACCCATTTTATATTTTTCAAAAGCTATTTTAAAAATTTTCTACAAAATAACATGCTCTCATTGTGATATGTCTAACACTGCGATCAAAATTAAGTTTATACGAGAAGAGCAATCCGTAGAGTTGTGTAAGAAGCCTTTCACCTCTTCATTCTCAAAAGATGACTGAAATTATTAAAGAGATCTGCTTCACGGACATTTCGAAAACCCATTTTGTTATCGAAAAATTCTCAAGTTCCTCTCCTTCCAAATGTGCCATAAAACACCATACCATCTTTTTTTAGTGAAAGGCAAACTGGGGTACCATTCATGTGCTATTTTTAGAGAGAGAGAGAGAGAGCAGTTCAGTTATATTAGTCAGATTCAAATTTAAGAACCACATTCACAGTTTCGATTAGAGTGGTAGGAATGAGATTATTAAGGAGAGAGAGATATGGGGTTGGGTGGAGTGGGGTGCCACTTAATTTTGCTTCTTTTAGTTTGATTTAAATTAAGAACTGCATTTACACTTTCAATTAGATAATTAAACAACAAAAAATATTTGATTGCAATAATTCGAGAAATCCTTTTTGTAGTGGTTTGTTTCCCTTGGGGGCTGGTTGATCTTTTGGGCCAAAATGTTGTAGCAGGTAGGGTTTTCGCTGAGGAAGATACATTATATATACATGTTGTATGTGTGACATATATCAAATTTAATTTTTACTTTGGATCGGACCAGTCAAAGCACTGATCATCGATCTGACTAATTAGACCACTAGATCAGTCCAATCTTGATAACAATGATTTTGACCCTTAATCCTAATTTTTCACTAAAACGTGCCTATCCAAAAATAAAACCAGAAAGAGTTGCCTGTCCACTAGCCATAATTTGAGAAATATACCAGTCTAGGTAAGAAAAAAGAGTTGTTTTTGAAGCAGCATGGAGGCCAAGTCATAATCTGGACGTTTTGTGTACGAGCATACTTTCTTGGAAGTTTCTAGTGAGAGTATAAATTTTAAAAGGACCCGGTTTTTATATGGCCAAGCCTGTATATGTAGAAATGCAGGCTCTTAATAAATCTATTTTTTAGATAGATTTTAATACTTAATTTTTAAAGACGCATAATCTCGAACATGGAGATCATAAATATAAAAAATAAATAAAATTTAAAAACTAAAAATAATAATTGCAGTAAAAAAATATTTGGACGGTTAGTTTCCATTGTTTGTAGATGGAACACCTACTTGCTTTACATTTTTTGGACGGCATATATAGAAATGCGGTCCAACGCACATGAAATAATTTTCCATTTTAGAAAAATACACGTACCAGTATCTGTATAACATAGACCACATATTCCACAAAGTTTGTGTAAAATGTGACCGTTTAGATTTTCTACACCATTTTGTACAGTATGAACCGTCCATCTTGACAAAAGATGGATGGGGGAGAGATGCTTTGAGGGGATAAACCACTCCAAATTCCCATTCTTAAAGAGCCTCTAGGAAACTGTAAGAAACCCAACTGCTAATAGATGATATTTTAAGTTCTTTTTCTGTAATGTGGAGCTTAGTGACAATTATCTGCAATGAATTCATGTTCTCTTTATTTTACCATGATGAATTCTGATTCTTATAAGGAAAAAGTTTATGTAAGGTTGCAACCTTAAAATATAGATTTGAGGTGCACCTCAAAAATCCATCAAAAATCCATCAAAAAGGACTTGTTGTGATCTTGGAAAACTATCTAATTGGTTATCTATATATCGAGATGGTTGAATATATATATATATAAAAAGATAAGTAAATTGAGTAAAAAAAATAGTGTATCTTGCAACAAATTATGTGGACCATCTATTTTCAATATTTTCCTGTGTTTATAGATCTACTTGATTTTAACCAATTTTTAGAATTTAATATTTTATAAATAATTATGAAAATGGATTTTTAGGCCATCGTAAGAATTTTAACCACTAAAATTAATCTTATGATAAAATTTGGAGACGTGCCTTAATTGGATTGTTTTAGATTACGACATTTATGCAAACCAAACCCTGCTGATAACCTGGGTAAAATCATTTTGTGATAAAATTTTAAGTTTTCCTGGTATTATCTCATTAAATTTTTTCAAAAATAAGATGTATGAAATCAGAAAATAAGCAACTTGAATTTTCCAAGATGGTAAAAGGGAAGAAATTTGCAAGGAATTGACAACAAATATAAATTAAAGCAATAAGTATAGATAAGTATTTTTTATAGGGTGTGGTTTGTATAGAACCGAAGATTTAAACAATCAAAGTAAAGTGCACTTCAAATAGTGTCGAGAAATGTAGTTTCAATAGTAGAAATCTTTGTGATAGCTTTAAAATATATTTTTATCTTAAATTATAAAATTTAAAGCTTCAAAAATAGTGTAGATCGAGCAGATATATGAAAACTTGAAAATCTTGAAAATTGACGGCCAAAAAATGTGTTACAAGATGCACTATTTCTAAAATTTGAAATCCATTTTTTTCTCATATGCATTCATCTTGATGTCGAGATGATTAATTTGATGATATTTGAGCATCGAAACAACATCTTCTAGTGAGGTGGGCTCTAATTTGATTGTTTAGAGCCTTGGCTCTAAATAAACTTGCCTTTATTATATTATGGTTTTGGTATACTAGAAATTATGTAGAAATTATACCACAAATTGCTTTTCTTATAATCCATGTACATGATATAGAAAATCAAGAGAACTTAAAACACACCAAACTCCTCGATTATTTAATATTTCACCCATTTAAACTATTCCAAGTCATGATCACGTGTATTTTGACTACTCCATTAAATTAAAATAAAATAAGTAATAATAATGAAAAAAGTCATCCCTAAGGTGCACTATGATAAATGGGATTGTTTATAAAGAGGATATTTATCTTTTATACATGAAGGTCATTCATGTCCCTAAATTTTCAAAATGGGTGGTGGTAAGAGTATCATTGAGTAGACACGTAGTTCCAAACAAAAAATTATCGGGCTTCGTAACTCTCTCAAAGCCATCCAATTTTACATAAAAAATGATTGTGTCCTCCATGTACAAAAAAGATAAATTATCTCTTTGTAGACAATCCCTTGATAAATATCTGTACAGTTTAATTTATATTCTTACTACTATGTAATATTATGAGTAATGATAACATGAGACCCTCTCACACCTATGTGAGTAGGGCCCAAATGATCACCATTAATTTTTGACGCAAATCTTTATAAGAGTTATCAATAAACCCATTCACTCAAGTTCCACCCCCATGTAATAACTTTTATAGAGCTCTGTGTCAAAATTTAATGGTGATCCTTTGAGGTCCTACTCATATAGGTGTGGGAGGGTCTCATAGTATCATTTTTATATTAGAAATATCCAAATTTTTAATAAATTTGAAAAAATACCCAAATTATTTAAAAACTACATCTATACCCGTTCTTTGACTTTCCATGAATTTTTTTTGAAAAAATTTCGTATAGAACCCTAATTCCTCGTATTATTTCATGGTAGACCCTCATTCTGTTTTTCTGTCAAGGAGCATAAGAAAACCTATAAAGATTTCACCATACCCCCTCATCTCTTATTTTCTTCTTTTATTGACTATTGATCATAAAAATTAGCATCAATAAATCTTTTTATACCATTTCAACTAAAAAACGTTTTTAATTAGTGGAAAGAAAAAAAGAGGCTTAAAAAAGTTTTTCATATAAAATGATATAAAAAGATTTGTTAGGGCTAATTTTTATGATAAAAAATCAATAAAAGAGGGAGATAAGATATGAAAGGGTAGAGTTAAATCCTTAGATATTTTCTTATGCCGCTTGAAAGAAAAACGAAAAAAAAATATACTATGAAATAATATGAGCTATACGAAATTCTTTTTTTTTTTTTTACAAAAGCTGCCTTCCATAACTATTCAAACCATAATGGTCCAACGACCCACTCAAACCACAAGTTGTTTGGTAGACCATCGAGGTAGTAATAGTACCACGATGGTTCAACGTTTTTTCTCGACCTCGACATCATCATTAACATTTTAATGGTCCTTTGGATGGAGTATCAAATAAGACCAGGTTTCTATAAGGCCAAAGCTTTATGAAAGCGACCTCAAAGCCTTATTTGGGAAGTATTTTCAGCAAAAAAAAATCTTCATACCTGCTCTAAAATTAATTTTCGACGTCAACAATGAAATTTAAAATTAAAAAAATGATATAACTCTTGTGGATATATAAACATTTATTTTTAGGACAAAATGAACGGTCTAAATAATTTGTTACAATATACATTATTTTTAAAACTTTAAATCTATTTTATTTTTACAAGCATAATATCGAAGTTGAGATGATCAATGTAAAGGTTTTTCAATACGTGTATCGCAAATGTGGATGAGTTATTAAAGGAGGTTTTACTTACTTTGATAAAGCTGCAGTCCTATCAAACTATTTTCCCATAAATTATAAAAAAGTTAAAATGGGTATGAGAGTAGGTTTGAAATTTTTTTATTTGAATAATTTATAAAGTTTCTTTGCAATTGCTGCTCTTTTTCCATACGTTTTCTTTCCAAGTTTGAAGTAAAACGTCATGGCAGTGACGTATGTTTTCCAAAGTTTTACACGTGACACTTTAAGGTTTTTAATTTCCACACGAAACCCATTTTGGAGCCCACACCTTTTTCACAATGACAAAAGGATTGTGAAAAAGCTATACAAAACTTTCTCAAAATGACAAATAAGTCGAACCAACTCCCAAATCACCATTATATGCCCACCCTATATGGTCATAATGGCATGAGTGCATACCCTTTGAAGTTACATGGGAATGAGTCGAGTCGAGTCGAGTATGGGCCGACCTCGAATCAGACTCGATGCGATTAGTTATAAAAGTTGGACCTAAAATTAGACCCGGACTAGACCCACTAAGTTCGGTAGGCTTCCAAGTCTGAAAATAAAAAATATAGTATATATTTTATATATATTTATACTAATATGTACCTGATCGGGGTTGGAGTCATCCCAACAGGGAGTTAAATGGACCTAGACTAGGCATGTTAGGTCCAAAATCGGTCCAGACATGGACCAAGTCAAGTCATTGGTCCTAATCCACCGGGGGAGAAAGTTGAAATAGGCTATATTTGTTAAAATAATGGAATCAAATTATTTACACAATTGTCTGAAACTTGGCCATCAGGGCCTATACTTAAAAATTTAGTGAATCAGATGAAGACTCTCCTGAGTCGGCTAGCTTGGTTTTTTGCCCTCCCAAGACCACAAGGTGAAACCTCTAGCCTAGCCCCATGATTTGATTTTTGAAGAAATTAGTAATTTGTTAGTCTACAATTTGGCCATCAGACCAACACTTAATCAGAGACTTGGCTCAAGACTTGTCTGAGTTGGCTAGCTTGGCATATGATCCACCGGACCTGAGGAAAAACCTCTGGACTTGTCGTGAGTCTTTGATTTTTTTTCGAAAGAAGCAGTAATTTGTTTAAAAATCACCAATTCCTATTAAAACCTAGCCCAAGTCAAATCTGGTGATTCAGACTCCAGATCCTAGTGAATCCCATCCTGAGCCCGTGGTTTTCAACATTGGCAGCAACCAACATTTTTATCTGAAATCCTACATAAGCACGACAAAACGAATTCAAAATGAATCCTGGTGAACATTTGTGGATCTCCAATGACAATGTGTTAGGAGGAAGGTGTAGATAAACACTGATGAATTTAATCGTTATCTCAATGAATTATATTTACCGTTAAAAAAAAAATCCAAAAACTGATAAAACCCGTAAGATAATGGATTGCATTTTTCAAGTCCCTGAGTTCTTCATTAACCAATATTTTTGGGATCTCATTAATATTGTTATACTGCTAGCCGAGGAGCAGGATGGGTTAAAATAGTAATTATAGCAAAAATAAGGGCCTTTTGACATTAAAAATTTGTTGATGCCATCCCAAAAAAGAATGACGATATCTTAGGCATTCAATAAATACGAGGGGTATTTTTGGTCATCCACCAAAAGCTTCTTTTCCATGAAGCTGCCCACAAAATAAAAATATTGGCTGATGACCTAAAGCCCCACGAAGGAACCTGCCAATTTCTAAAATGGACGGTCAAGATTAACCCCCACTAACGCAATCATCGATCTAACCGTTCATTTGGTTTCCACAAGATCAGGACCGTCCAATCAGCATTCCACGTTCTGCAAAACGTTCTACCAACCCCATCATATTCCTCCTCTCTCTCTATATATAGACCAACTTAACATTTACAATGTTACGCATTGGCCTCTCTAACTCTAGAGAGAGGAGAGAAAAAAATTGTAAAATTTAGAGAGAGAAATAGAGATTTTAGAGAGAGAGAAGATAGAAACTTCAAAGAATAATGGAAGAGATGATAGTGGTGTTTGGAGGTCAGACTTTGGCCTCCATTTCCCCCCAAGAGAATGCAAGTGTAGCCTACACTGTGTAGGAGGACAATATCTGGTGATTTTCAGCCATTGCTACTTGCTAGACTTCAGAGTTTCTAGGTGAGAATAATACTTGTGATATTGTGCCATGCCATTCTTTATAGTATGTGTGTCTGTCATATATATATATATATATAAATAGAGAGAGAGATCAAAGTATCCAACCTGGTAGTCTAAACATTTACTCTTTACATTATGTGTGTCAAGAGAGAGAGAGGGAGGGAGAGAGAGAAATCCCATGATCCATGTTACATTGAGATAGAGAGAAGAGAGAGAGAGAGATCAAAGTATCCAACCTGGTAGTTTACAGATTTACCTTTTACATTATGTGTCTCAAGGGAGAGAGAGAGAGAGGGAGGGAGGGAGAGAGACAGAAATTCCTTGATCCATGTTACATTGAGATCGAGAAAAGAACATAGTTTTGCTTTTTGAGGTCCTTTTTCATAAATAAGAGCAGCATCAAATAGATTTCTATCACCACCATGATACTTACCCTCAAAGAAGTTAAAATGGATGGATCCTTGGATGTATGTGGGAGTTTGATCCATATTCTTAAACTAATGATTGAAGATTAGATGGCCTCAAATTTTCTATTTAGAGGCAAAATTGAGATAAGGCGGTAAATTTATACGTAGAAATAAGGTTGTGATGTTCAACATCATTCATTATTGAAAAGTATATAAAGAGACCATTTATTTTACTACAAGGAGGTTTCAAATTGAGGGTTGTGAGTGTGTTATTGACTAAAAGGTCAAAAAGAAATGTTCGAACTTCGTGATATAATCCAAGCCATCTAATTTTACATCTAATGGCTAAGAGTAACTGTGAACTTGTTATAACAAAGATAAATGATCTCAGAGTATACAATCCAATCTATTACAGGTATCATCTATTATAGGTGAATAGAATAGAATTGATACGTTTTTTAAAACAATGTCAAAATGTAGCATGTCTCAAATTACACCGTCCCAATAAAATGGATAAATAAAAGAGAACGTGTAGAGTAACGCAACCTTACTACCTACAAGGTTGTAGCCTTTTATAAAAAAATTCCTTAATCCTCTACTTCTAGCATACTTGTTTGTGGAATGCAAAAACAACACACACAAACACACCCAATAATGCGTTTTATCACGAATAACTCACATTATGTGAAAACCAAAATTTTAGGAAGGTGCGCACACAAAAAAAGCACACCCAATAATCCATTTCATCATGAATAACTCACATTTGATAAAAACCAAATTTTAGGAATACACACAACCAAACACACCAATAATTCATTTATAGATATCTGACATTTTGTGAAACCACATTTTAGGAAAAGATATGCAAGATATGGATCAGGCCAACTACGAGAACAACCCTGAATGGATCGTGCAAACGCAGGAGATTCAGCAGTTCAATGATATCCTCAACAAAGAGATTGAAAGGAAGCATTTGATGAGAGAAATGGAGCAAAGTATTCATGATCAAGGGAAGAATAGTAGGGTTTGGCAACCCACATTTGAATGGGAAGATTTCGATCACACAAATCTTGCCATGGATAAACCAATAAAGGTAGATAAAGCAAGAAACGATCTGCTTGTGGCCAAGGAAGTTGGAGACTCAAGAAACTCAAATGAAGGTGGGAGTTGTGATATGTCCTCTTCTTACAATAAACTGAACTCATTGGAAGGCCAAGGGATGAGGGTTCTCAAACTCCCCATAAAGAGGCGTAGAAGTATCGTAGAACTAAGTCAGATTCACGTGCCGAATGGGCGACAGAGGTACATAAAGAAATCACAGGATGATGCGATTGATCTCAATAAGGTAGCTGACTCTATGATCAATTTTGGTCAACAGCCCTTTTGATTATGATATCGTATATCGTGAAACCATTTATCTATGGTACAAGAGGGTCATAATCAACCATAACCTTCTCTAGTACAATTGGTCTTTGAGCATGGTATAACAGAACGCCAACCATCTAATTTTACATCTATAACTATAAGTGATTATAACCTTCTTGTAACAAAAGAAAATGGTTTTTATTATATACTTTTTCTGTAATTATAGGTGTTTTAACTTTAGAAAAAAATTGAGTTAGGGCCGGTTCTATTGAATAATTGTGATTGGATAATGGTGAGATTACTTGTAGTTTGGGTGGAGATGTTGGGCTGAGGCCAATGTGTTTGGGAATTGGGTGGATAGTTTGCTTTGTTGATTGGTCATCAAGTGCGAAGATAATTGTAAATAGAAAGCAGGGACCATGGGTTCACATAGTGGAAATGTTACATGTGGAGTGATTGATCAAGATTAGAGGTAATAGGCTATGGAGCAAGATCATCGATCCATTTCTATCTATGGAGCAAAGGCCTGAAATGACAAGGAATTATAAGCAAAAACTGATTATTTTTGGGCTCTTTAGGCTCATTTGCTTTGTACCAATGTGCTATTATTTAATGTTCTTTTATGGAAATGTGAGAAACACAACGGCCTTTGGTCATTTGTCTTGATTTGTCTCGATTGCTATCCTTCACCTTGTCTTTCACATAAGGGTATGGTTTGTATAAGGCCAAGGCCCTAAAAAATCAAAGTAGGGCGCATTTTCAAATAGTGCCAAAATATGTTGTTCCAATATCATAAATCTTTATCGTGACCTGCAAATCTATTTTCACATCTAATTATGAAAATTAAAGATTAAAAATATTATAGATCGAGCAGATCTACAAACACTTAAAAATCTTGAAAATTGACGGTCTAGATATTACATAACAATATGCACTGTTTCTAGCACTTGAAATCTATTTTTTTCTCACGTCCATACATCTTAAGGGTGAGATGATCGAATTGAGGGTTTCTCAACATCGAAACAACCTCTTCTTCTACTGAACCTTTGAGGTGTACCTCATTTGATTGTTTAGGGCCTCACCCTTATATAAACTTTTTCTTTTACATAATGATTTGGACTTTTCACTTTAAGAAATAGATTTGTTGGTCCTGCAGGCCAAATTATACATTTGATTCTAAAAACCTAAAACATTATGTTAAGGAGATTTTATTTGATCCCAAAATGTGTTTACTGCTAAATGACTTTTGCATTATATTAGAAAAGGGGTTCTCCACCTTTTCACATGTGTCTTAACCACTAATCCCAAAACAAAGACAAAGTTTATTTTATTTTATTTTCATGTGTCTTAACCACTAATCCCAAACAAAGACAAAGTTTATTTTATTTTATTTTCATGTGTCTTAACCACTAATCCCAAACAAAGGCAAAGGCTTTTTTTTTTTTTTCATTTTTTTTAATGAATTTTGATGGCATTATAGGTTCTCCATTGCCATAATTTTGCAGGGGATGCTAAGAATATGATCAGAGCCGCTTCCTTTGCATTTTGTTGTGTGGCGTAAATATTCTTTGTGTTATTATTATTTTTTTGGATAATTCAGTGGGAATGACGAGCCCCTACATGTTTTTTAAATTGTTAGTGGTTTTTTAATGTGTTAGGTGATAATGGAAGCCTAGACCTTAATTGGAGCACAAGTAGTGCTACCAACATGACCCCAACCCCATTTTGTTCTTTGTATTATATTGTAGAGCATAAATAGCATCATGTACAACACCCTTGAATTATATGGAATTTAGGGCCATATGATCCATATGGTCATCATAACCTTATAATCATGAGGTTATCACCGTTCTACTAATATGTTGGATGTTGATAAAGGATATTGGGTCCGACTGTGCAGTGCAGTTAATAAAAGTACCTTGCCGGGTTACTCTTCATAACTATCCAAAGTTCCAAACATTTAACTTGGCGGTGATAAACCACGTGATAACGATTGTTACTTTGACCCTTAGATCATGGAATAAGTTTATGTAAGGTTTGCATCCTTAAAATGTAGAATTATGGTGCACCTCAAAAGTCCATCATAAAAGGTTAAGGTTGTTTTGATGTTGAAAACCCTCTAATTGATCATCTAAATATCTAGATGTATGAATATAAAAGGAAAAAATTATTGAGTTCTAAAAATAATGTATGCAACACATTATTTGGACTGTCAATTTTCACGATATTGAGTTCTAAAAATAATGTATGCAACACATTATTTGGACTGTCAATTTTCACGATTTTCAAGTATTTATAGATCTAATTGATTTGAATCATTTTTAAAGATTAATATTTTATAAGTAGAGATGAAAATAGATTATTAACCCATCCTAAATAAAATTTAACACAAAAATTATATTTATAATAAGATTTGGAGGTGTGCCTTAATTTGATTGTTTAAGTTTGCAACCTTATACAAACCACAACACTAGATCATATCTTCCTTTCCAATTTGAGTTCTTTGAAGCGCTGTGTTTGTGTATGTGCACACGTGCACTTCATGGCATAAATAGGTTTTTAAAATTATAAAATGTTCTCACATCAGATTAAAGCACAGGCTTTCAAGGTAGTGGACTACTCCCGCAAGAGTAGAATGTACACTTACTCCTGCAGCACATGGATTCAAGGGAATGGACTACTCCTGCAATAGTACAATGTACACTTACTCCTGCAGCCCGAAACCTGCGTACAAGGATCTAAACCCCAAAATTTGCATGTCATCTTATCTTAAAAAAAAAAACAAAACAAAATTATACCCTAAACAGAGTCAAGTGACATTCGTCAAAATAATCAACAATGTTTAGGAAATCACCTTGGCCAAGGTACTTGGCCCTTGGCCAATGCGAGTAACTCAATCGAGTCCAAGAAAATTAATAAATAGACATAAATAAAGGTCAAAAAAATGTAAAATTATTTAAAATTAGAAAAATTTTAAGAAGTCTAAATAAGATTAAAAGATCAATAAATGATAAATTATTGAAAAACTTGATTTATACATTGTATATTTCATAAAAAAAAATTTAAAAAAGGAAAAATATGGAAGTTCCCAAATTAATTTAAAATCTATTAAATCATCTAAACGTATATTACTAGCTAACATATTAGTATTTTCTAACTTTGTTATGTATTTTTTTAAGTTTTTTATATGGGATTTTCTACAAATGGACCATTTATCTTTTGTACATAGAGTTCACAATCGTTCTCACTTATTAGATGTCAAACTGGATGGCTTGGTGTGAGTCACGAAGTCTGATAATTTCTTTTTTGGAACTTTGAGCATGTTCAATGATACTCTTACAACCACCGATTTTAAAATTTAAACATGAAGTTAGAGAATTTCTTTTTTCGAATTTTGTGTTGATACTCTTACAACCATTCATTTTTAAATTCAAAGGACAACAATGATTGTGACCTCCATGTACAAAAGATAAATGGTATCTTTATAGACAATCCTTATTATAAAATAAAAATTTAGTGCAACTACCTCCTAATCCAACCCAATGTTCAAACCCCACTATAATAAATACCTTGATTGAAATTTTAAGAAGTACACTTTTATTGAGAAAAAAAAAAATCATCTAAATAAACGACACCTATCAAATTATATATGATGGATAAATAATTTTTACACGCTACCCGTATCTTTTTATTAATTTCAAAATATCCATGATAAGAGTTGGAATAATTGTAAATAGGTAAATTATTGACTGGTCATCTCTTGTAGGTATCTCGATAAATATCCCTTTTAAGTTGTAATTGAATACCCCATCTATGTCCAAGTGATGAGTAAATATCTTACATATACTTTACAGGTAAATAGAAGCTTATTTTCATTGCAAACTTTATTGCCATTCAAAACCTAAATCTTATCATCATCATCGAAGCCGTTTTTTAAGTAATTGGGATCGGCTTATGCCAATCAAATATAAAAATCGTTTAAAATAATAGAATTCCAAATATTAGCTTTTTCAAAAGGAAAATTAGAAAAAGGTCAATGGAAAATAAAGCAACTATAAAATAATATTGAGTGAACTAAAAAAATTGCAATTTTTATTTAATATCTTTTTCATCGAATAAATCATATCATGAGCGTCGCAACACACCTGCTACTAGCCAGCATGGTGTAACCATCTATTTTCTTCTTGTAGTTCATTTGAAATAGATGGCACACAGTTGCATCTTGGCCTCACAAAAATGTTTCACCGGTTTAATTCTTGAGAAATTTATCAAAATTCACAAGATGAACTCGCTAATGTTTTATCTATGATTTAATTTCAAAATGCAGGGTGTATAAGGGGTCAACCTTAAACAATCCAAGCAAGGCACACATCAACATCTTGCTAAAAGATGTAGTTCTGGTCTGTAAACTCTTTAAATGGCTTGAAAATCCATTTTTACACCTAATTATGACATTTAAAGTCATAAAAATAGTATAGACCGAGCAAATCTATAGACGCTCAAATTTTTTGAAAATTGACTACAGATGATATGTTACAAGATGTGCTATTTTTTGGTATATCTACATTTTAAGTCAAGATGATCAATTTTAGGGTTTTTTTGATGTTGGAACAACCTTTTTAGGTAGATTTTTAAGATACAAGACTTACACATTATATAAACTTTTTCCTTCAATGAACTATTTTTTTCAATAAATGTCCCTTATTTCTTTGGTACTTTATATGTGTTTTTTCTCTATGAGGTTCAATTCAAAATGGGAATGTCTACAAAGATACCGTTTTATCTTTTGTATATGAAAGTCGCAATCATTCTTATCCCTTAAATTTCAAAATGGGTAGTTGTAAGAGTGTCATTGAATGAACACAAAGTTTCAAAAAAAAAAACTATTGGACTTGGTAAGTCACCCCAAGTCATCCAATTTGACATCGAATGGGTGGGAATGATTGTGTCTTCTATGTACAAAAGATAAATAGTTTTTTTGTAGACAATCTCATTCAAAATAATTATAATGAATATCCAAATTTCCAATGGTATGAAAAATCATGAACTCCATTGTATTCATTCGACCTCTACATATAGCGACAAGACTCAAAGATAGTGACATTGAACCAATGGGCTCAATAAAATAAGAAGAAAAGGAAAATGATTGTACTACTCGCATGTGGCATAGTACTAATCTTAACTGTATCGTGTTGAAGTTGCAATAAGCAAAATAGAGAAGAGAGAAAAATTGATCAATACAACATATATATGGTTTGGCAACGGTGCCTACATCCACATAAGGTAAACCAATTTATCATTTATAGGGATTACTCTGGTTTACTAGAGTTACAACTATTGCCTTTTAGGAAATATAGTCCCATTACAATTGTAATCCCACAAAATATGAAATTAAATAAACTCAATATATAAAACTTAATATCTTGTATATACAATATAAGAAACTCAATATTTGGTTCTTATAATTATCAACGCTCCCCCTCAAGTTGGTGCGTAGATATCAATAGAACCCAACTTAGACAATATCTGATGAAACTTTGTTATTACAATAACTTTGGTAAACATGTTGGCAAGTCGATTTTCATTTCGAACATAAGGAGTACTAATAATTTTTTACTAAACATTTTCTCTCACAAAGTGACAATCAACTTCTATATGCTTAGTTCTTTCATAAAAAACTGAATTGGAGGCTATATACATAGTTGCTTGATTGTCACAAAACATCTATATTGGATTAACCGTTGGGAACCCCATATCTCGAAGTATGTATTTCAGCCACATTAATTCACTTGTAGTTTAAGTTATATCCCTATATTCAGCATTTGCACTAGATCGAGCAACTACATTTTGTTTTTTACTTTTCCAAATAACTAAGTTTCCTTCGACCAATATACAATAGCCGGTAGTTGACCTCCTGTCAATTGGACTACGTGCCCAATTAGCATCAAAATAACTTATAATATTAGTGTGATCATCCGATTTCAACCAAACACCTATACCGGGTGACGACTTAAGATATCTAAGAATTCTATCGATAACCTTCATATGACATAATCTAGGAGCATGCATAAATTGACTCACAAGACTAATCACATATATTATAACTGATCATGTCACAATCAAATAAATCAACCTGCTCACAACTTTCTAAAAGTGGCCTACATCTTCAAGAGGTTTTTCATTTGTTAAATTAAGCTTGCAATAATATCATCATGAATGTTAACGAGTTTGACTCCCAATTTCTTTCAACAGATCTAATACATATTTTATTTGAGAAATGAAGAGTCATTTTTTGAATGTTCTATTTCAATACAAAGAAAATACTTTAGTTAACCAATATCCTTGATGTTAAATTTTTTGTGAATATAATTTTTAAGCTTCATGGTGTTTCTTTATCATTGCATGTAATGATAACATCGTCAACATAAATGAGTGCAACGGTTGTACTTAAAGTTCCCTTCTTGTGAACATCAAATAATCAATTGAACTTCTAAGAAATCCAACACTCGTCAAGGCTAAGCTAAGTTTGGCATACTATGTGCAAGGTGATTATTGAAGTCCATATATCTTTAATTTGCATACTAGACTTTTCTCATTTTCTTTAGAATGGCCTGGAGGAAGACTCATATAGACGTCTTCATGAAGGTCACTATGTAAAAAGGTATTTTTAATATCCATCTAATTATTATTTATGCAAAAAAATCAATTTGATGCAGAGACTGTCCACAATTAACTGCGACAGATAAAAGAACACGAAACTTATTCATCTTGACAACTGGTACAAATGTCTCTTTATAGTCGACTCCATAAGTTTGAGTAAATGCTTTGGCCACCAATCTGGCCTTATACATCTCAACAAACCCATCACTATTATATATAATTTTAAATCCCCATCTACATCCAACTATTTTATTCCCTTTAGGTAACTTGACAATGTCCCAATTACAGTTCTTGTCTAGTGGCTGAAGTTCTTCTTTCATGTCCTTCCTCCACACAGGTTGAGAAATGATATCTTAAAAATTAGTTAGCTTAAAATTACTAGAAATAGAATTCAAAAAAGAAAAATAATTAGGAAAGATAGTTTCATATGAAATATGATTTTAAATAATAAAATAAATTATATGATAAATATAAAAATCTCGAAGTCTAGAGGAAGGTTGTGAGATACGAGAAAACCTATACAATGGGAGATCAGATAGGGCCATGACTATGACGAAGCCTTCTTCTTCTAAATCAGTTTGGTGAGTTTCAGATGTATCTTCAACTTTGATTTGATCATCATGGCACTTTTAAGTGTGTTGGACAAATCATTGGTACTAATATTAGGCAATAGCAAACGACCTCTTGAATACTCCCCTTGAGTTCTATTTTCCAAACCACTCTCCAATGTTTCATAAAAATAGGATTTTGTTTCAACAAATTGAACATCTCTAAAAATATGCATTTTTCTAGTTGTGGGATCATAACATTTGTATCCAAAGTATCCAATAAGGATACATCTACTGTAATGTTTATCACGTTTATCCTGGTTGTGCCCAACCACATTAACATAGGACACACAACCAAATATTCGCAAAAAGGACAAATCAAATTTTCTAGTTTTCAAAATTTCAATGAGTGATGTATCCTTAAGAATTTTACTTGGAAGTTTGTTAATCAAATAGCAAGCAGTTAAACAGCTTCAGTCCAATAATTTTTTGGAACATGCATTTGAAACATCAAAGACCTTGAAGCTTCCAAAAAGTGATTATTTTTCCATTTAGTAACTCCATTCTGCTGAGCCGTTCCAACACATGATGTTTGATGTATAATATCAAGATTCAATAAATGCTCAGAAAAGCTTTGTTCACATACTCCGTGTTATAGTTCGTTTGCAAAATTCTAATATTGCTATTATATTAAGTAGAAATCAGTTTGGAAAACTCTTTTAACACAGGAAAAACTTATGTTTTTTATTTCAATAGATATACTCAAGTAGCATGAGAGCAATCATCAATAAAAGTAACATAATATTTAAATTCTGCATACGAATTAACTGGGGCTGGGCCCCACACATCAGAATGTATCAAATAAAATGGTTCTTTTGAAATATGCATAGAAGATTGAAAATGAAATTTTATATATTTTGAGAATTTGCAAACTTCACCAGAATGAGAGTTTAAAGATAGAGATGACATTACGATTTTCAAAACTTTATCTAAAAGGTATCCAAATCTCCAATGCCACAATTTGTTAATATCATAATTATCTTGATTGACAACCAAAGCCTTGTTGTCCTGATTGAATAAATATAGCCCTATGAGTCAGTCTTCCTTCGTCAATCTTTCTCTTTATGGCTCAGTCTTGAAAAGTCACATAGTTGGTAGAAAAATAATATTGTAATTCATACTTTGAATAATTTTACTAACAAACATCGTTTGAGGAAAATAATGGCATAAAAAGAACTTCAGAGTTTTGTGACTTGGAGAATAAATTGATTTTACCAACACCGTGTACAAAAATTAAGGAACCATTAACAATAGACACATGGTTCATATTTTTATTATTTTTGAGGTTAGATAGATACTGCAAGTTATTAGTGATATAATATGTAGCCCTTGAGTCTACTATCCAAGAAGAAGTGTCACAGAAGGACATGAGACTGTAGGGGTTATTTGTGTCCGGGAATAAAAAAAAAGAATATTGTGTAGTGGAAGAACCATTATTGTTACTTCATTGCTGATAATGATCACAGTTGCAGTAATTAGTTTGAGTGGTTGCAGTTTGACCGATAGATCTGTTTGTTGTCGTATTACCACTATTTTGAAGCATTTTTTGTTTCATATTTCTCATTATTAGCAACCATGAAAAATTTTTCAACACTTTCTTCAGAGGTTTTGAAATCAAGATTCATGATTTTCTTCCTACTCATGTGTCCAAGTTTAGGTTTTTCAAAGAGAGAATGATAAACATCTTTTGACTAAGCAAGAAAATTAAGTTCATTCAAAAGGCTAATAGTAAGTTTCGTGCTGCAGTAATTTTCTGAGTGTCATTATAAAGAGATAACAAGAACCATAAGACTGACCCGATCGATATAAGGTAATTAAAAAAGTAGAAGGCACCTCAATAAAAAAGATCAAAGATTTCAATGAGAATTAATTTTTTTTCTCTCTTTAGAAAGTGCCACTAGATCTTATACACAAACCATAAGCAACCATAAAAACCAATCGTCCCGATCCACACAAAGAAGGCATATGACACTATTGTCAAATACCCAAACTCAGTTTGGGACCTTCCTTATCAATGAATGTCCAAAACACTTCGAAACAAAATGTCCAAACACTTTGCAAAAAAATAAATTTATATATGAACCATATTTGGGGCTCAATTGCAAAACGGAATTACATTTGTCCAAAATTACAGGGCCAATTGCAAAATGGAATCACATTTGTCCAAAATTAGAGGGTGTACCCCCCTCTTACGGTATTTTTTTTTTTTTTTTCAAGTTATCTCATATCCAATAATACGAACACCGAATAAGGAAGGTATATCATGCAAAGCAAAACAGTTGTCCGGTATTTAAAATATTATCTATTTGCTATCCCCAAAACTAATTAGCACTTTCTCTTCAAACATCCTGACCATTTTCTCTCTCATCACTTCAGGCTCTCTCCTCCCAAAACCGTCTCTCTCTTGCATGGTAAATGAGAGCAATTTACTAGGAAGAACAAAATGAAGCCCTAATCTTACCATCAGAATGAACCTCGCATCCTCTGTAATTGGGTATATTGATTCCTCCAATGATGGGCGCCAAATCAGGCTCAAGTTTGCGAAGATCGAAGTCAGGCTCTCCCCTCGAAAACAAAACCTGCATCCATGTAAATCTTCTTTTGCAACCATTTATTGCATCAAACCGATGAACTCGAGGCTAAAACCCAAAGACGGACTTTGACCATTAAGCAATTTGAAGCCAAGGGCGGACTTGGTATGGGTTGTAGAGAGAGGAAAGAGAGAAGGCCAGCGAGAAGGAAAATGACGAAAGAAAGAGCATACTTGGTTTTCGGGGATTTTAAAGAGTTGTCTGGTATTTCGAACACCAAGCAGCAAAGAACAAACCCCATTTGTATTACCGGTATTTGCATTACCGGATAGAGAGTAACTTGAAACAAAAGAAAAAAAAACCCATAAGAGGAGATGCCATCTGTAAATTAAGACAAAAATGATCCCATTTTATAATTAACTCCCGAATATGATTCATACTTAATTTCTCTTGTGAAAAAACAATTCTCAATGTAAACGTCTTCCACAAGAAAGTATCCAAGAGAGAAAAATCTAATCGTAGGGAGAGATCACCGAAATTAGTTTGCAACCGTCCTTCTCAATACAAACGGCCTTGTCAATGCAAAAACAATTTGCAAAAACTTCCTTCTCAATGCAAACGTCCTGCACAAGAAAGAAAGGATCGAAGAGACGGATCCAATCGTAAAGAGAGATCCACTCTCACCCTGCAAAAAAAAATAGAATATATCGATTGTGATCTTCTACATACGTCCCAAGACTTCTGTTCTGATACCATGTTGAAGTTGCAATAAGCGACTTCCGTTCTGGTACCATGTTGAAGTTGCAATAGAGAGAGAAAAATAGATCAATACAACGTACACATGGTTCGGCAATGATACCTACATCCAGAGAGGATAAATCAGTTTATCATTTATAGGGACTACTCTGATTTATCAGAGATTTATAGCTTTATAACTATTGTCTTTTAGGAAATAAAATCCCATTACAATTGTAATCCTGCAAATACGACTCAATATAGAAAATTTGATATGTTGTATATACAAGATAGGAAACTCAATATTTGGTATGGATCGAGGAATCAAGAAATGAAATATGTTTTTATAAATATTTTATATGAAAAACAATAATTTGAGATATATTTTTGTCAATTTTTTATTTGACTTATTTTTTTTTCCAATTTTATTGAGTGTACCCAACAATAAACTTGTGAAAAATAAAAAATAAAATACAAAGCCAATTTGTGGCCTTCATATTTGATTTGATTCAATCTAATCCATTGGAAGGGTATTCGGGCACCCTTCAAGCATTTATATCACATGAACAATATAGTCTCAATGTGAATATACTCTCAATGTGAATTGTGGCTATCGAACTTCACATGAACGTGCACGAGTGGTTGTAACCAAAGTATCTTAAACATAAAAAGTTCATTATACAACAGAAAAGGTTCATAAGAGGTTGCAAATTTTTTAAAAACAAACTACGTTTTTTTACTCTATCTTAAAAGATGTCTCAAATTTCTATTATTCAAAAAAAAAAAAAAAAGATAGTACAGAACATCGAAATCTTATTTCTACCACCTAACATAAACCGCATTCTTGTATAATTTCCCTGTCTTTCGGAGATGAAGTTTGTACTACGCTCAGCTTCTAAGGAAAAGAAATCATCTCAAAAATACTTGTCTGAAAAACACTCTCGATATAAAAATCTCTATGATGGACCTAAGATCAATTTCCACAGCCGCTTATGAAGTCTATAGCTGAAAAGTGTTACATATCTTTCAGATTTATAAACAATTGAAAATGGACAGATTACATAGTATGGAAAATAGACAGTTTAGATAGTATGTTATAATATATACTATGATTAAAATTTAAAATTTTTAATTTATTTCATAACTTTAAGGACGTGTTTGATAACACAAAGTTGTTTATTGAAAATTGAAATTTAACTAATAGTATTCATGCTATGTGTTTGATAGAAAACGGAAGGTCAAGTAAGGAACTTCACTCTACTGTTGATGTTTTTTGCGACCAAAAGGTCGGAACTTGGAAGTTTTTATAAAACTTCACCGCTTCTGTGCTTGGCTATCAGCCGCTGAGCCACCCCTCTCTTCGCACCACGCCGCTGTCAGCCAGACCCCTCTTTTCGCATTCAGCCCTCGCTAGGTTTACTCATCTCTTCTTGAGCTCTGATCCTGCTAGTGAGTACTGTAAAGAAGACGGAGGAGGAAGCAAAGAGCTCTGATTCTCTCTGTGTTATTTATCTTGAGATATGTTATTGAGCTCTCATTTTCTTCATCTTTCTCTCTCTTTCCCTTGGATCTCTTCCTTGAGTTCTAATCCTTTCTATTGAGCTTTGATCTGTGTTCTTCATCTTTCTTGAGTTATTGGCGTGCCCCGACTGCCCTAACCACAGAGAAGAGACCATCTTGCGTCTCTTTGCACCTACGAGGTATTTGCGTGCCCCTGACTACCCTAACCACAGAGAAGAGACCATCTTGCCTCTCTTTGCGCCTACGAGCCTCCTCACAAAGGTACATCTCAGTTTTTTCTCTCTCCCCTGATGTTTTTCTCTCTGATTTTTTCTCTAGGTTCCGAACATGGTGAAAATGGATCTCACGATTTTTTTCTATACGATCAGTTTTTTTCTCTCTCTGGTTTTTTTTTCTGATTTTTCGCAAATGTTCCTATTTGATAAAGATTCACCTGGGTTGCAAGGGGTGAGTTTCTTCTCCTGAGCCCCATTTTCAAACATTGGTTAAAGCAGAGTGATTCGAATTTGTTAATTGATTGCATCTTACTCGAGTTAGGCATTTCGTGTTTTTCGTCTTGCCATTTTTTGAGTTAATTTGCAGCATGTGTATTAAAATTTGAGATGAAGTCCAAAATTCGAGATGAATTCCAAAACTTTTTTCGAATGTGATCTGCACCAAATAAATGATATGGACAAGTAACGATAGGGGAAACAAATCGGGCTAAGAGCATTTTATTAAAGGAATTAATGGCAATTGAGAATTAATGGCGATTGATCGACCGTGTGACGAGCATTACTAATTTTTGAGCAGTGAGGAGGATGGGGAATGTTAGGCATTCAGAGTGGCAGGGTTGTGCAGTTTAGTTGACTTTATTTCATGAGACCTTTGGCTGCCAATGGGTTTGAGGAGGCAATTCCTGTTAGGCTTTCTTGGGGACTTAGCATGTGCTTCTTGAGAAAAGGGAGGAATTTTTTGCCATGACCATTCAGGCTGATTTGGCCTTCCTTGTCCTACCTTCCTATTGTTTTTTTATTGGTGTGGTAGATGTACAACAGGCTGCCGGCTGGCACTGTTGACCTGACCCAATTACGAGATATTTTGTATTTCCTATGTATAACTAATGTTTTTCTTCTTGTATTTGTCTTTTTCATTTTCATGCAACATCTGAGGTGAACATGTATAAGAAGAATGCATGAAAAATCAACAACTTTTATGGGCATTATTTTGTTCTAATTAGAACTTGTTCTACATTTGATATGGACCGCATTTTGTGGCCACAAATTTTTAGTCCTCGTCAAATGTTGTGTTTATTCCATTGCATTTTCAATTATGTATGTTTAAACTATTACAGGTTGTCGGTTGTTGTTGAATGGGCTGGTTTTGTACATGATCGTATATGGATGCATGAATTGTGAATGTTGCTTGACATGCATCACAAATGTCTTAAGAGATAACATACAAATGTTATGTGCCATTGTAATCTTAGAGAGAGAGATAACACACAAATGTTTTGTGTATCACAAATGTTTTAAGGGACAAACAACAATGTTGTTTTATTGTTGAATGACGTATATTTTTGAGGTTGGGATATGGATGCATCAGTGGCGAATGTATGTCTAAGTAGTGCTAAATTATTACAGGTTATTGTTGAATGGGCTGATTTCTTATTGCTTGCATTGTGCATGTGTGTGTTTGTATGTTGTGCTGAAGCTATTATAGCACAATCCAATAGAATATAGGAAACCAAATCCTTAATTGCTATGGCCGTCGATAGATGTGAGTGTGCATGTGTGTGTGTGAGAAATAGCGAGAGAGCGAGAGAGAGGTTCTATTCGGTTTAAGAAGAAAGTCATCGACAACCTACTTATGAAATTTAAACACCTATTCCACTTTCAAATCCATCATGTCGACCTTGACCATTATCGTGAACTTGCTTCCAATTATCAAACAGGCCCTAACGGTCAAGGCCGACATGATGGATTTGAAAGTTCTTTTTTTTGAAGCCGGAAGACTTATGAGGTGAGGCTTTACTTATTTTAAACGGGCTGCAGCCCTTAAACTAAAATATATCCAAGGTTATTTTAGTCAATGTCCAGTCCCTATAAATACTTCCATTTGCGCCTGTTCACGCCGGTCTCTGCATCTCGTTTTGCTTTAGAGGGAGAGACACTACTCTTGCCATGGCTTAATCTGCATTTTTATCAGTTAAAATTATGAAAAATTCATCGAAAATGGAGGTTTAAAACTTCAGAAACTGCATGTTATTAAACCCTTTCAGAGAAGGAACCTCAAATTCCAGAATCCCAAAGCCTTCCAGATCTGGCGATCTCGATGGTATTGCGAGGTATTTTAGTGAAATCTCATATTATCCAAGAGAAATTCTTCTGAAATATCATCTTATCCTAGAGAAATTATTCTCCAATTAGGGTTTCTTGCGCTTTTAATCTGAATTCTAAGTGATATATTATGTTCTCATTGATTCCTTAGTTTAATTTATTGATTTTAGTTTAGTTTTTGGAATCGAAGTCCTGATTTAAATTTATGTGGAATGTTCTGGTTTAGGCTTAGTTTTTTGGAATAGTTGCGGTTTAATTTCTCAATGTACTTTAATTTGAGGGTGGAAATCTTGATTAGATATTTCAATGAAATTATTGGATTAAGGTCGAGTTTCTCTGGAGAATTAGAATTTGATCATGATATTTAGCTGCATAATATTTGCCACAAGTTGGTAATTATATGATTTTGATGATAGAATGAAGCTAACGAACAGTTCCCACATTTCTAGTAATTTTTTGGGGTGAATGGCACTATCTACTATTAGAAAGTAGGGAACTAGTGTGCCAGTGATCCATGTAATATTTAAAATTTAAAATTATCTAATTTCAATTGCTTTGTCATGAATGCTTGCCATTTTTTCGTTGAAATTATAATTTTCTATCATATCCAAATTTCAGTTTAAGAGCCAAAGAGTGAGAGTCGAGGTTGATATTCTTACTCGCCATGGACAAATCTAGTGCTTTGGAGTACATCAACCAAATGTTCCCAACAGGTGTGGTGCTTCTCGTCCTTTATCGATTGATTATTATTTTTTATCTATTTTGAGCTGTTTTGTGGGAGAATATGTGAAATAATAGTTGTATTCAATGTTTCAAAAATCTTCAATGCGACTCGGCCGAGTCGGATCAGAACTGGGATGCTGGCGATTCTGGTATGAAAAACCTGGAATCAACTGAGTATCCCGATTTCCTACTTTTTTTTTTTTTGTAACTGTAGGCAGGTCAGATTGTCCCTGTTGGACTGGGGGAATCAAATCAGACCCCTCCCTAGTCAGAGCCCAATTCTAATATTCGAATGTCTGGTTGTAACCATATTGGGTGTTGGGTCTCCCAATAGTTGTGCTTTCCTTAGAGGCATCATGCAGGAGCATGCTGCATGCTTCCCCCCCCTCCCCCCCCCCCCCACACAGATTGTGTAAAGTACTAGGTGCTTTTGAGGTTACAGTTTTACCAATTTATATCTTTGCTTATTGGATGATCTGAATTTGAACAAAATGCAGAGGCATCTTTATCTGGAGTGGAACCTCTAATGCAAAAGATACGAAGTGAAATTCGCAGGGTGGATGGGGAAATATTGGCAGCTGTTCGTCAACAGGTTGCTTTATTCTTGTCAATTATTTTCTATTTTATATATGGGCCTTTCTCTTGCTGCGCAATTCACCATATTTGCAAAATATATGCTGATATTCCCTGTCATTTATTGTTGTAACTCTTATTAAGGTGTGGATGATATTCCCTGCAGAGTAACTCTGGAAGCAAGGCCAAGGAAGATCTTGCAGCTGCAACTCATGCTGTTCAGGTTGTTCCAGAACTGTTAAACCATCTACTTTTGTTTGATGTATTTTAAATAAAGACTTGCTGAAAGGTGTTATTTCTTAGGGTCCCATTATTTTACCTGCAAGTGGCACTTGAGACATGTTATCATTTTAATCTCTGGCATGGCATATTGTATGGGTTTTTCATTGGTATTCAGGAGCTTATGTACAAGATCAGAGAAATCAAGGCCAAGGCTGAGCAAAGTGAAACCATGGTTCAAGAAATTTGTTGTGACATTAAAAAGCTGGACTTTGCAAAGAAACATATAACGACAACGATCACTGCTCTTCATCGCCTCACCATGCTAGGTTGGCACTTGAGGCCCTTATATATCATATGAGACATTCTACAGATATTACAGATGCATTCTTGAATTCAACTGGCTATGGTGCTGTGTGACGTCTTTGTTTTCTCTTTCTTTCTATTTCATGTTTAGAAAAATCTAAGCTATACTTTTTTAATGAGGACACCAATGTTTGTATGTGCCATATATTTGGAACTTTGTTTAGCTTAAAGTGCTTGCATTGGTGAGTGAAAAATCTGTTGTGATTGCTAGGACAATTCATAGTCTACGATCTGTTGTTCAAAATCCTTTTTTTGGCTGATTGAAATTCTGTGGTGAGGTTTTTTTATGTCTTTTCCTCACTCTAGTTCTTCTATCATTCCTAGACCTCCATTTTAGTTATTGCATGTTATACTTCAAATATTATTGGATTGGCCAAGGGTTCTGATAAGTGTCAAAGCAATCTCTTGGGAATTATCATGGATGTGTTGAACCTTTTGCTATCATTAAAGATTAGGATCATAAGCATTTGCGATAACTCATATTTTCAACAGGAAGATCAAATATATATATTCAAGATGGAGAGGAAATTGTGAGGTATATGGGGAGCAGGCAATGGATGAATTTGCATTAGAGACAAGAGATTGGGCATAACATTGGTTTGGGAAACCTTTTGGCAGTTGTATGCCAATTATTCTTACTACTTAATATGGATAATCTTCCAAAACAATGTTTATTTGCTTCCTTACATATGTATGATATGTAGCAAAGATGAGTACTAGTGAACCACCTTTTACTTTGTATTCACACCTTGAAAATATTGTGGGAGCATTCTGAAATTTATCAATGTTGACTACTTTCTTTTGTTACACCTTTTGTATTGATGCTGAAGCAATGCGAGATGGAGTAAGTACGCTTCGTTGTTCTGGTGGATTCACTTGCTTGCATTGATGTGGCGAGTTGGGAAATTGAAAACACTGAATAATTTGACTGATATTGATCAAATTCACCAGGAGTATGTTATTTTCTAAGTTCCTGATAATTCTGATGTTACTAGGGAAAAGTTAGGGTCGTCAGGTACATGCCGCAGTTTCAAATCCTTTTCTTTTATTTGATTTTCTATCAATCAATTGTTACTTATGAAATCAGCCATGACTTATAAATGGTTGTTCTGTTGGAATGTGCTAGCAACATATCAAACTACTTTCCTCATGGTTTATAATATCTGTATCTAGTTCCATATGAGCAGTGATCCATATCTCTGAAGCCCGTGTACTTGCTTTTCTGCTGATAAAAAAAAATAAAAAATAATGGATCAGATTGAAGTAAAAGAGTCGTATAGACAACAAACCATTTTTCTGCTTTTTGTAAGAAACATCTGGTTGAATTCCTTTGTATTCTTTCATATGAAGTGCAGAAGGCTCCATTGTTCCTTCTATTTAGGTATTGTGGTTCTGAAGTTGCTCTAAGCCAGAAATAATTATACTTCAATTTTCGTTGTTGTCATTAAAGAGGTTCAAGTCTCCACTACTGTTGGATTATTTTTTATGACTTCTTAGGATCACATCAAGATGCATGATATTTGTGGTTTATTTCATGAATTTAGAATTCCGAAGCAACTCTAAATGTTGAGTTTTACAAAAGCAGGTTTAGATGTTACTTAAAGTTTGATTTCCTAGTTAAAGTATCAGACATTCTGCAATCTGCTGTTTTTTTTTTCTGGTATGTGTTCTGCTGAATACTTTATCACCAATTATGTTTGTACTAAACTTTCCTTTATGATCATTTTCAGTTTCTGCTGTTGAGCAACTTCAAGTAATGGCATCAAAACGGCAGTATAAGGAAGCAGCAGCACAATTGGAGGTTATGTATCTGTTATGACGCAATTTCTGTAATTTAGTTTCTTCCATATTTATGTTCATAAATTAGAAAACTGTCCCCAAAATTTCGTAAGAGACCAGAGTACTTGTTACCGTTTATGATTTCCTCCCTCCTCTTTCATCAAATCCTTAACATCAGGATGCTTTCGCAAAGGCCATTAATTTAACTATAGATCCATTACCAATAAGAACCACAAAAATGCTGATGAGGAGATTCTGCTGAGCACACAGCATCCTTAGTGCTTTTGAAAGTTTTATCTATTGTTTTGATAGTGCTTATGGAAACTTGGAATGAAGCTCTAGAAAGCCTATTTATTCTAGGGCCATATGAAGAGTCAAGGGTCATTTAAGCAAGATGTTGTTGCTCTTGTCTGAACATTATAGTAGCAAGGATGCAATTAATATGTATATTTCCTATCGTAAATACCCTGCAGGCATTGTGAATGTCCAACGGACGAAATGCCTTCCTATCTTAGCACTTGGAGAGGTCTCTCAGTGGCCAATTCCCAGCTTATAAGAATTGCTTTGATACCTTTTCATCTTGCATGGCCACTTACAACCTAAAGGAGCCTCATCACTTAGTTATAGAACTGGGTCTCAGGCAGCAGTCTTAACCAAATAGGAGTTCATTTGCCAAAAGGGCTGTCAGTGCATCCTCAACAATTATCACAGGACATGTGGGTATCAAAAAATAACTTGTTGGCCGGAAAAACCACTTCAAGAATAAGGAGCTCCATTAGACCCATGCAACGTTCACCAAGTAAAACAGAAGGCTACGACATTTATCGGATTTCTAAAGAAATGTAGCATGTGCATGATATCTGGGACTGCTAATGCAAAGGGCCTTTTTTTTTTTTTTGGAAAGTACTGTAATAAAATTCTTATCTGTAGTGGTTGGATCCTTATGAATCTGTTTGTAGTTGCTAAACTGAATTCAGACGAACGAGGGTCCGGTTAGATAACTTCAAGTTCAAGTCGTAGGTGAGAATGGGGCAAAAAAAAAAAAGAAAAAGCAAAAAGGAAGCTAATAGTTATTTGGTTAGTTTTATAGCTAGTGTTTCGTGAGTTTGGCACTAGTAAAGCTTTATAGAAATTCCATGGGAGAGAGCATTGTTGTTTCCTCGATTTTTTTTTTTGGTTCAATTTTTCTCTTCATAAATTGACATTTGTGAAACTTCGTAGAAATGCTAGGGGAGAGATCTTGCTTTTTCCTGTATTATTTTTATTGTTCAATTTCTCTTCTGTGTTTGTAATATTTGGTGCATTCAAAACTTCCACAACATTGGTTTACTGAGACAGTTCTCAACCTACTTTCTAGGCAGTTAACCAGTTATGTAGCCACTTTGAGGCGTACAGGGATATTCCTAAAATAACTGAGCTTAGAGAGAAGTTCAAGACCATCAAACAATTGCTGAAGTCACATATATTTTCAGATTTTTCGAGGTACATGTTTAATTGAGTGCATACAAGTTTTAAATTTTAGACTTTCTTGTCATTAAATTTACTTGAGTGCTGATCACCGAGTAATTCAATTTCATTAAATGTTATTGATATTGTGAAAATACAGTCCATGTTTTATTTAATAGCTTATATTTTAGAATTCAGATCATCACATATTCACTATGAGTAGAGGGATTACTATATTTTATTAGTTTGAAATGCTTTCCTTGTCCCAGATTTAAAGTTGGAGCTGGCAAATTTAATCCTTGTATTACATTGTTTCCCATGCATACTTGTTCCAAATGTGAATGAGTTATACACTTTGAAATTCATAGACGTTCTTTCAGTTCTGGAACTGTTGTCATCAAAAACTTGATGATTCTTTTCTTCTGCACTATTGCTTGTGTCATTAGCCAACTGATGTTTTCTTTGAGACCAAGACATACACGAGCTTCCCTGTAACCCTTTTGGAAAAATGCTCTGGATAGAAGGAATATAAGCATGACTTCCCATGCATGAGATCTAATTCTTGTTATCTGGTTCAAGAATCCATTGGTTGTGAGTGGATTTATGAAGTGGAGTTGTTGGCCAATGCTTCACTACAATGATACGTAGAAAGGTAAATTGCACAGGGATGTATGCTGGAACTTTGCAGCAAGAGGTAGCATTCCCCCTTCCCTGGGTGATTCTTAAGTAAAAAAGTAGACTTATTGCCTGTTCTCATTCTTTCTTCTGCTCCCTCAAACTTCTCTACTGTTTCTAGTAACTAGCTGTGAGAATGCAAATGCAAATTTGTCAATGAGGAGCTTTTCATATATTGTATTATTTTGCTGCAAGGCACAGTTTTGTCTTTTCATAACCGGTAGATTCTTATAAGAGCATAGAAGGGGTCAAGAGATCCCAATTAAGATTATAGGGTTTACATTTTAATTTTCATTCCACAAAATATCTTTAAAAATACCCAAGTTGCCCCTGTTCAGGGTTGGGAACCTTGAACAAGTAGGGATATTTCAATGATTTGTCCCACCCTGATCAAGCAGGGTTACTCTATCATTTGGTTGGAGCCGCTTAGGTAGGTCAAATCACTGAAATGCCTTTGCTTGTTCAATGTGCCCAATCTTGAATGGGGGGACCTCGGGAATTTTTTAAAGATATTTTTTGAGGGGGTACTTGAGTGAAATGAAAATTAAAAAGTAAACTCTCTAATATCAATTGGGATGTTTTGACTCCCGTATTAATTTTGTAATTGCTTTTGACCCATTGGATGATATTTTTCCTTATTTTTATTCTACTAGATCAAAAGTTCATGATGACCTTAGGAGTGCCATTTTACACGAACTGAGTAGCTATTCCTGTACATGATTTGTCATACTATGTGTATATCAATTTGTCTTAACATGGAGTTCAGCTTTGACTAAGCTATAGCGATACAAGGTGCGATTTTCTTTAAACTATTCTGATTTTATACCCTTAGAAGTATGATGTATTTTCCTCCAATGGGCCTGGGATTTCTAGTCCAAACTATGATCATAGTTTTGATGGTTAAAAAAAAAGAAGACTAGGTCAGCTTGTATGTTTTTTTTGGGGCAAGCTCCAAGGGTTCAAATCCTTAACTTCTCTGACGCAAACAAACATGTCTACCACTTAGCCAAAGCCCTAGGGACCAATATGTATACCAACCCAAAACTGAAATACAGTTTTGAGGGCTCGTTTATTGGTAATGTGGTGCATGTGCAAATGGTAAGCTGATCAACAAGTCGTTTGCTTTGAATTGTTTGGACAATTCATATTTATCAAATAGTGTTGTTTTAGAGCTCCCTTTCATGTTGTGTTAAAGCTCCCCTCTATTTGCAAATGAATTTTGCTTTGGGGGTGTTTGACAATTGGAAATTTTGGCGCCAGGAGCCAAAATTTCCAGTTCACTTAAGAACTTCCCTGTTTGATAACAGGAAGTGCTACCCAAATTTTGGTAATCACATGTTATTTTCATGCTGAAAACTACGTTGAAAAGTGGAAATGACGGCATCCATGGGGCCATGGAAGTCATCACTTCCATTTCCTTGGGAAGACAAGCAATTTCTAAAGCATGCCTTCTCAAAGTCAAACACGCCATAAATTTTTCAAAAAAAATGGGAAATGCGGATTGCCCTTTTTTGACTATTTTCTCATTTTGATGTGAGACATTGTTTTATTTGTTTTTATTTTGGGTGTGGTTTGTATAGAGTCTAGGCTCTAAACATTCAAATTAGAGCCTACCTTCAAATGGTGTCAAGAAATGTGGTTTCAATATTGGAAATCTTTGCGATAGCCTTAAAATATATTTTCATATTTGTTTATAAAGTTTAAAACTTCAAAAATAGTGTGGATCGATAGATCTATGAAAACTTGAAAATCTTGAAAATCGACAGTCAAAACATGAGTTACAAAATATACTATTTCTAAAATTTGAAATCCATTTTTTTCTCATGTCCATGCATATTGATATCGAGATGATCAATTTGAGGATATTTGAGCATCAAAACAAGCTCTTCTAGTGAAAATTTTGAGGTAGGCTCCAATTTGATGGTTTAGACCCTCGGCTCCATATAAATTTTTCCCTTTTATTTTTCTCCTAAATTGGATCATGATGAAATTTTGAGGGTGTGTACACTTCATTAGGCGCATATGTAAAATGTACCAAAAAAAAATCCAAACAAATTAAAATGATCAAAGTACCCCTCAAAGTGTAATGGGCATTTTGGTAATTTATTTTTTTGCAGTATATTTTTGCTTGAGATTTATTATAGATGCCCAAATTTCAGCTCAATCCAAGCTAATATGAAATAAAATAAAAATGAAATACTCAGACATGTTGTAGACCATTTGATTAAGATCTAGCGGTTGGGATTGATAGTGGTTTAGGTGAACTATAATGTGCTGGGGTGTTTTGTGCATTATATTTATGTATTTTTTTGATAATTTTTACAAGTGCAATGGCAAAAATTTTAGCTCAGTCCGAATCCTATAAAATTGAAATATCAGGCACGTTCTCAACTATTTATGAGTCTATTTCGATCATTCTATTTTTTCCAAGTTATTCTTTTTATATTTTGATGTGCATGAGGGTGAGAAGTGTGGTTACCCAGAATTTTTGTTGAATCTGATATATAGAAAAATATAATAAAATTGAAACGCTTAGGCATGCTCTCAACTCATCCTTTGTCCATAGAGCCCTCCTGTCTCCTGTTTGGAAATGCAATGGATGAATAGTCATTCGATGAATCGTCATTTTATTATATTCATTCATTTCCTATTAGAATAAGAATACGTATATAGATCCAATTACTAGAATCATTAAAATTAGGCAATAATACTAGTGAGAATGAGTATTACTATTAAAAGAAATGATTCTCCTTTTTTTGTGGGAATCTATAGCATCGCTCATTATATTTAATGACAGAACCCTTCTTTCAATAAAAATGAAATTTTCCCATGCCGTGGACAAATCATCATCCAAAAGAAAAATATTTGTGCCCTCCTTTGTAGAATGTATTTTCTTGGAATAAGTCCATATTCCAACATGAAACAAAGAGGAACGATATACGTGATGGGTAGAAGGAATTGTGACCCTTGGTTTCATCAATGATTCAAAGCTACAGGATCTAAAATGATCTACCGTGTATTTGCTCTCCCAGCCAAACTCATGCACCTATTATAGCTGGAACATATTTTGCTTTGTCATTTGCCTTGCCCTCTCTATTGTTCCAGTGACAAAGATGTGATAATTTTACATGTTTGACAATTGTTTTTTCTCTCCATCATGTGTTCACTATCATTATTGGGAAGTTTCATTTGTCTGCTTTGCAATGTCTGATGTCTTCCTTTTTTTTTGGCAGCTTAGGGACAGGGAGACTGAAGGAAGACAGTAATTTAATGCATCAATTATCTGATGCTTGCTTAGTTGTTGATGCTCTTGAACCATCAGTAAGGGAAGAGCTGGTGAAAAATGTTTGTAGTAGAGAACTCACGGCATATCAACAAATTTTTGAGGGAACAGGTCTCTTCTATGGCTATTTAAATTTTTCCTAAGACTAGGATAACCACTGTGGTGTTATTGGTTTTTTCAGACATTTTAGATGAGATGCATACCGTTCATCCGTGATGCTTTCTAGTGTGGAATGATTGGTAGTTTTCCATCTTTTGTCTTATACTCCCAGAATTAGCAAAGTTAGACAAAGCTGAACGAAGATATGCTTGGATAAAGCGTCAGGTTCGTGCAAATGAAGAAATCTGGAAGATATTTCCCAATTCATGGCATGTTCCCTATTTGCTGTGTATCCAGTTTTGCAAGGTCACAAGGTCCGTCAACATTGACCTGCTTAAGTTATCTCAGATTTCCATGAACTTTGAACATCGTGGTTTGCTTTATGTCCTTCTGGAGCATTTGTTATGACAGAGATAATTTTGAGCTCTTAATGGATCCTAGTGCATGTACAAAATTCAAAAAGGCGTTACCAATTGCTTACCGATTACTTCACATCTCACTTTGCAACTGGGCCTTATTATTTTTCTTCTCTTTCTAGCCCAGTCATAAGTTGTCATTCCTTTGTAATATTGTTTGCAGGACATATCAGAAGTATTTGCCTGTCATGCATAAACATATGTTCATCTTCATAGCAAACATCTTTTAAACCTGCTTATTCAATCTGGTTATTTTATGACCATTTTCCTGTATCCTAGTTGGGCAACATTCTTTTATGTATCTAATTTATTTTGAGTAGAAGAGCTATGGATTTTGACTTTGTATGACTAATAGTGCTTTTGTTTTGTGTCTTAAAGTCAGTTTGTTTTTGGAATTAATGCCTAAAGTGTATTGGAATACCTGTTTTACAAGAAAATTCATGATTGACATTAATGGTTCTAGTTCCACAAGTGGCTTATCTTGAAATGTAGTGGCTTCTGATGTCGGAGCTTTTTTGGCATGTGTAACTTAAATTTTGACTCATTCCACAAGCTTGTGACTTGTTAATTCTTCTCATGTGACCATAGTAAATACATATTGAGATTTCTATTAGGATTTCAATCAACATGATGCAATAATTATTTCCTCTAATTTGATGTAGACACAACTAACCTGGAGAGTTAGTCAATTGTTCAACTCAAATTTGCAGGAGCTGCAGAATGGATTGTCTTCATTGGAGTCATATATCTTTCTTTTCTTAAATCTAGTGGAAAATTAGTGTTTATTTTATTGTTGAATAGCACATGGATACCTTCAAATACGCTGAAGTACTTTAATTGTACTGCAGAAATGGTCCAAATACCCCACTTAGATGTATACATTATAGCTATTCTAACGTGATTTTGAACCTTGGACGATATGAATCTGTGACAACCAATTTTTAGCTCTATTTTTGTTTTTGTAACCTGGAAGCAGTTATTAAGTAGTAGTTAACTCAGGTTCGGACTAGTCACTTGGATCTGGCAGGGTTGCTGGCTCTGGATAGAATACTCCGGGAATCGAGTGAATCTCACTTGTTTAGCCCACTTTTGTGTATTTTTTTTTCTTGGAGACTCGTCCAAGTCGGACTGCAGGCTTGGCCGAGTTATAGGTCTGACTTGGGCTCGGTAGCCTGGTGAGTCGTGGCTTTTAATCACTGCCAGAAAATTTCAGCATGTTTCTGCTACATTTAAATTTTCACTCCATGAAGCAAGTAAAGATGTATACCAATGTTGTCATTTGCACATTCATATGTTTCAATTTATTTACTGTGAAGTTGTATGCTTTTGATATTTGGTTGTAGCCATGTATTGATTATCATTGTATTGGGGTAGTAAATTTTGGTGGTTCTGCTATCCACTCTTACAGTTTACTGATGCTATTATTTCAGGACGCAACTTGTTGAAATCCTTGATAATCTAAAAGAAAAACCAGAAGTTGGCATTTTATTGATGGTAAACTTTTAACCTTTGGGTTCCCTGTATTTAAAAGAGTTTTCCCTTGTTTCATGCCAAATTGTCTTAGTTTAGCACGAATTGTTAAAACTTTATTATTTTTATTGTTTTTTAGTTTTGCGAAGTCTTGAGATTTGTGTCATTCTTGATACTTCTTGTCAATCTGGTGATTATGCTTGTGAAAACTTGCTATTCTTTTGATGAATGCCATCCTTTGTGGCTAGTTTTGGAGATACATCTGTTTTTCTGATCAGAAGAAGAAATCTTTTGATGAATGCATATTCAAATAACTGTCCTATGACTACCATCATGACTAGGAGAACCTTAGGGTGGTTAGATGGAGCTTTTAATAATCCTCCTACATGTTTAACTTCTATCAAACTAGTTGTCTCCATTTCTATGTTGGCCTGTCTATCTATTGTCAATTTAATCTGTTTATCTCTTTCTCCATCCATAACTTTATCTGATGCAATTATTAATCTCTATGAGGATCGTTTGTAGTTTGTTAATTTTTGGCAGGAATTTAGCTTT
The DNA here is from genome assembly GCF_054954075.1 of Amborella trichopoda. Lineage (NCBI taxonomy): Eukaryota > Viridiplantae > Streptophyta > Magnoliopsida > Amborellales > Amborellaceae > Amborella > Amborella trichopoda. The sequence goes on along the minus strand of NC_142337.1, from coordinate 1,347,385 downwards.
GACCTTTTTACTTGTTTCTTAAATGGTATTTCTTTGTCAGATATGTTGACTTCTATTTAATATCCTTATTTATTTTCCATCCATACTGTCTTCCTTGAGAAACTTGGACTTTGTCTGTTTCAAGTTATCATCCTTAGATTAAGATGCAGGTGTGACAATGTTCCTAGGATTCTAAGCTTAGTATGTGTGTGTACATGTGAAGTTTAGTGAATGTATCATTTATCAGGTCCATTGGGTCCTTGTGAAATGTGGTTGACTTTATCTTGGAGTGTCGTATAAAGTTAATTTATTTCAACATTAACAGGCATTACAGAGGACTCTTGAATTTGAGGAGGAGTTGGCTGAGAAATTTAGTGGAGGAACTGGTTCTCACAAAAGAGAAGGTGGAAGCAATTCTGAAGAAATTGATGTTGATAAAAGTGAAAGTAACAGCCAAAATGTTTCAGATATAAGGAAGAAGTATGAGAGAAAGCTAGCTACTCAATACGGGACTGGAACTGAGCATGTATGTGCAAGAATTAACCTGCAGTGTGTCGAATAATTCACCCAAATATGGTTATGTAATATTCTATACCATTTTCTGAATGACAGGAAAAGGAGAGCCACAATGACTTGTTTGTGCCTGGAGCAGGGGTAGGCCTATCTCCTTGTATATTTTTTAAAACTTAATCATTCTGGTTTGTCTTGGTTAACCATAAGCTTAGGTCTATTTAGTTTAGGTATAGATTATGACAGGTTCGTTCACTTTTCTTCCTTGGCAGTTCAACTTCCGTGGTATAATTTCATCATGTTTCGAACCGCACTTGACAGTTTATGTAGAATTGGAGGAGAAAAATTTAATGGAGAATTTGGAGAAACTTGTACAGGTAGGTCTATCTCCTTGATGCAGTTTAGAAATATAATTTCACCGGGATCCTTCTATGAATAACATTATAATATCTAATTTGATTTGTTTCCAATAGGAAGAGACCTGGGAGACGGAGGAGGGAAGTCAAACTAATATTCTTTCAAGCAGCACACAGGTAAATGGAACGAAACATATTTCTTTAGGCAAGAAAAAATGTGCCTCTAGCATGCAAATTGTCAATCTTTTGTATAATCGCATATTTTGCATGGTGCATCAACTCTGGGGACAATATAAAGGAAATCTCTTCTTTGAGAAGCCGGCATGGAACTTAAACAGTTGTATTTCGCTAGGAGGTTATAGTTGATGATTTTCATCCCATAGAATGACTAAACTTTTTGCCATTCATCACCACTATTGATCCATGAAATGAATAGAAATAATTCATCCAGAAAAAGACAGAAATTTAGGTCATGGTCAAATTCCTATTATCCATACAAAAAATACGACTGAATTTCACTTGTGTTTATGACAGATAAGCACTTAGATCATACACAAGGTCTAAACAATATTCTGAATGTACCTTACCTTATTTATTTATAATGCATGCTAAGATTCTATAAACATTGTTCATCTTCTCAGTTTATATGTGCATGTATATGTAATAGTGTTTTAAAACCCAGATCAGTGGGGTAGATCATCCACCCCACAGATCCATGTCGGATTGCCTGTCCACTAATCCAGATCGATCTGAATTGGTGGCCAGGGAAATATTATAAATAAAATAAAATAAAATACGAGTTCAATTTATTTATTTACTTATTTTTTGGGTGGGAGGACCAGGGCCAGCACCGATACTTCCCGGAACTGGTTTGGTCCTAGCCTATTTCCGATCCACGTCGACGATCCCAATCCGGATCCCAGGATTTTAAAAGTATGTTATCTACTTAAAAATATAGGTCTGACTGGGAGAAAATCACCTTCTGTCTGACCCTATGCATATTTTGACTGGGTGTATATTGACGATTGTTTTTTTTATCTTGTTGTATCTGATATCATGTTTTCTATGGGCTCATCTGTCATGCCATGCAGGTATTTTTGATAATTAGGAGAAGTTTGAAGCGATGTAGTCAGTTGACAAAGAGTCAGACATTGTTCAATCTGTTCAAGGTATGCATACTTCTTCTGTGCATAGTTATGGCCTTATGAGCTTATGATGACCATAGGATTTCTGCAAAGCGAAATTCCTTTTCAATTAAATTTTATATATGAGAAGGAAAAGACAAGGAAGACTTAATAGGCGAAATTTCTAAACTGATCTTATGAAAAATAATATTTTTGTTGTAAGTTATGCTTGCAGTTACTAAGCTTAGCATCTCCTACATCTTTTCCATTCACCATGTTGTTGTAACCTGTCTTTTCGTGACTGCTGTGGTGTAGAGTTAGTCATGCACTATTGTTGTCTTGCCAATCAGGTGTTCGAAAAATTTCTGAAGGCTTATGCAGCAAAACTTACTGCCAGATTGCCGAAGGGTGGCACTGGCATTGTGGCTGCTGCCACTGGCACTGATGGACAGATCAAGGTTCGAGCAAGAGGACTTTCTTTTTCATGTAGCAATGCAACGATAGTCAACATCTTGCTATAAATCATTCTTGTTTGATTATTGATTTTGGTCCTCCGCATTTCTAAATTTGTGAACATTGGCAGACATCGGACAGAGACGAGAGAGTAATTTGCTACATTGTGAACACGGCTGAATATTGCCATAAAACGGTCAGTTAAGTTTTAGCTTGAGACACATTTAAGCTGATAGCCTGATATAAAGCCATTTGGATATTTTCAGATGAAAGCTGTTTCCTCACCACCCGTATAGAAATGAAAATTGACGCAGCTTCATACACAACTTTTCACGGGTGTGACAAAATGCTGCAAAATGTTGCTGACCCTACAACAAAATTTACCTGTTTTCCTGCATTTATAGAAAAAACTCACATCCTATATCAGTGTTCCTACCAAGTCGTCCTGAATTTTTGGCATCCTTAGTCATATGTTTCTATTCATGATGACTTATTACAGAAACTATACTCCAATACTGTTTGAATCAAAATGAATTTTTGCTCAATCGGAATTTTGTTGCTCTCTTTGTTATCTTTGTATATCAAGCATTATTGGGATTGGATGCAATTTTCTTCACCTCAACTGAGCTATCTTAAAATTCATTGTCTTTGACAGTCTGGAGAGCTAGCTGAGAATATTCTAAAGATAATTGATTCTCAATATTCAGACAAGGTGGAAATGTCTGAAGTGCAGGTAACTGTAGTATTTTTGTTATTGCACATAATTATTTCATATACAGGTTATGCAACAGGTATTTTTCACATTTTGTGCAGGATGAGTTCTCTGCAGTGATAACCAAAGCATTAATGACATTAGTTCATGGTTTAGAAACAAAGTTCGAAGCTGAGATGGCTGCTATGACACGTGTTCCATGGGGTACACTTGAAAGTGTTGGTGACCAATCAGAGTAAGTTACATATAATTGTTTTGTATTTTGAACTGCAATTTTTTACATAGAGAAGTTGAACATTTAAGTGTGCAAGCGAGTGTGAGAAGCAAATAATTGGATCCTGTCATTCCAGGTATGTCAATGGTATCAATTCAATTTTAACAAGCAGCATTCCAGTCCTTGGAAGCCTCCTATCTCCCCTTTATTTCCAATTCTTCCTAGACAAGGTACTCATACGACATGCCTTGGCATATTATCTAAGAAATAAGCTTTCACTGCTCAGTTTTCTTCATTAGTTATATTACATGGGGACAATTATTAATTAAGTGAGAGCCAATGCATGCTTCCTTCTACTTCAGATTGGAATAGGAGCTAAATGACTCCTGAAATAATTTGCAATAGTAGATGTGTTTTATGTCTGAGTGAACCAGTCATGCTTGTGTATATGTATGCATAATTGCATCAATTGAACTCTTATTTTCGACCTTTAAGTTTTTGCTGATTATCTAAATGGCTTCCAATTTATTCTGATTGTATGCAGCTAGCCGCATCCTTGGCCCCTCGTTTTTATCTAAATATTTATAAATGTAAGCACATATCTGAGACTGGGGCTCAACAGGTAAATGGGTCAACCTTGTTTTCCTTTCTCCTTGTTCTTGAGGATTTCTCCATAACCAACTATTTCTGGCATGGTTGTGCTACATCAAAAATGGAAAAAGTGGATCTATATAAACATGGTTTGAGAGCAGAGTTGATGTAATTGTTAAAAATAGCCATTTTCTTTTCCATAATAAAAACCTTTTTGTATTTAAGATGTCTCTCATATTTGTTTACGTTTTCCAACTTGTAAGTTTTTTTTTTCAACATAATATTGCTACAATTAAGTATTTGATCAATCAATTAAATGTTTATTAGTTTATTCAATGACATGTATTATTTGGGAATATATACTTCACCTTTAATAGTATGAATGATGTTAATACAAAATTTTCGTTTTACACCTTAATGAATTATTTTGGGATCGCTGCAGATGCTGCTGGATACCCATGCTGTGAAGACCATTCTCTTGGAAATTCCTGCTTTAGGAAGACAGGTGTATTTCATGTTTCTGACCCAAACTAGAAAATTCATCAATTTGTAATGCATCTTAACTTTTTTAGCCTAATGGTCATAAATCAACAGGCGATGGAAATTATCAGAAACTAATTAATAACAAAATATTCAGCCTAAAATTGTGTTTAATCAGAGGCAAAAGAAAGAAAAGAAAAGCTTAAAACCGGTGAGCAATTGGATATTAAAAATAATCTTGAGTTGTACAGCCTGATATATCATATTTGAATAAGTATGTTATAATGAGTAAAGTTGATCATTGATGAGGAGGTGCTAGTTAAGCGGTGAGCAGTTGCTTCATTGATTTTTGTTACGAAACTTTGCAGGAAAATCAACACTTGGCCTCTTAATGAGTCAATATTTGTCACTTTGCACTTTGGTGCCGAGAAATATTCATATTTTAATTAACCTTCACTAATGCCTTAATCTCTATGTATTTCTTTTTTTTTTAAAAAAAGAAAAAGCAAAAAGTTTTGTTTTGAATTTTTTTAGCTGGGTTTGTTATGCCGGTAGTAACAGTTCTTTTGCCACAGAGCTCAACTGCCCCTGGCTATGCCAAATTTGTGAGCCGTGAAATGAGCAAAGCAGAGGCGCTCTTGAAGGTATGATGAATCGATTATATTTTACTCACAAGTGAATCAACTAAATTTAATAAATTTCTGCTCTTTTACTTCTTCTTTTTTTCTCCTTTTATGAGTTAGTCTTCTGTGCAGGTCATCTTGTCACCTGTTGAATCTGTGGCAGACACATACCGTGCCCTGCTGCCTGAGGGTACTCCTTTGGAGTTTCAACGCATTCTTGAACTCAAAGTTTGTTTACTCGTTTCTTACCTCTTCTTTTAATTTCATTTTTAATATCTCCACTCCTTTTCGGCCCAAACCACTGCATGGCATTTCCACATTGAATTTCACCAAAACTGAATCTGAAATTCTTTCTTAGAAAAATAATTAGAAACTTTGTTGCAAGCCATTGAGAAAGAAAAGAATGGCAATATTTTGAGAATGTTCAAATTTGGGAAATTTTGGACGCGTCTATGCAGGAAACAATGTGAAACTCTGCTGTTTTAAAAAATTAAAGCATAAGTAGGGAAAAATACTTCATCGGTTTTAAGTCCAGTCTTTGAACAATTTTATTGGTTTTTCATTAAATTAGGGGGAAAAAATCCTCTTTCCCAAAAAGAAAAGTTTAAGTTGTGGATTAGAAGCTGTGTTTGAAAACTGTGCAAGCCCGACTTGGACACGATTGAGTTTCTCGGCTGAGAAGGGTTCCAAATATGGACTCTGTTAGGCCATTCTCAATTATTCCTTTGTTTTTTGACACCGACGTCTCTGACGGACTCAGTGACCGAGTCTGTTAGACAGACCCGACGTTGGGCTCGAGACCATAACAATGAGTCCCTACCTGAGTCGTCCTTGTTTTTTAACATTTTACAAGATGTTTTAAATTTATTTATTGGTGGGATTTTCAAATAGGGCCTGAAAAAAGCAGACCAGCAAGCAATACTTGATGATTTCAATAAGCATGGCCCTGGAATTGCCCCTACTCAGCAACCTCCTCCCCAACAACTATTGCCCGTTGCTCCAGTAGCTGCCCAAACTGCCCAAATTGTCGCCCAAGCTGTGGCCCAACCAGCTGCCCGTGAAGACGTGCTCACCCGTGCGGCCGCCCTTGGTCGGGGTGCAGCCACCACTGGTTTTAAGCGTTTCCTTGCCCTAACTGAAGCAGCGAAAGACAGGAAAGATGGGCCTTTTCGGAAACTGTTTAATGCTTGAAAAATTCAAGGTAATTTGTTTTCTCATGGATTCTTTGTTTTTTTTTTTTTCTTTTTTTTTTTTCTTATGGTCTTTGTATAGTGTTGAGGATGAGGCAGATGGTGAGAGCGTGGTTTGCTTAATCCATTTTTGGGTTTATTTTTTTTTGGTCATCTTATTATAATGAGAGAGAATTGGTTTCCTCTACTGTTCTTGTTTATTCACTTATCATGAATAAGAAGTGAATGGCTCCTGGGCCCTGGCGTGGCGGATCTCTAAAGAGGTGTCTGGTTGGTTACACATATACAGCCACAGTGTATGAGAGAGAGAGAGTTGAGCATAGGGTGGCAATGGGTCGGGTTCCGCTCTAAAAATTAGACCTGTACTCAGACTTGAGGTTGGGCCTACCCATCAGGTCTCGGGTCTAGTCGTGTCCATTACCACCCTATGACGGATCTGTTTCCTTTTTGTTTACAATCATTTATCGATATTATTAACAACATTTACAGTATTGCACAATATCTACGTGTACCCACATTCTCTGCTGTTTTACTTAATAAGTGGAAATTCTTAAGAAACAAACATGTTGGCAACATTTATGAATACCCACATAACCTTTTGGATCCATACTTGGACCAGATGTTATGGCTACCCCTTGGGTCCAAGGTCTGGTCGGGTCCTTTGCCGCCCCTAGTTGAGCATGAAGGATGAGAGAGAAATACATCGAGCATGGAGGAGGATGAGAGAGTGGAAACAATTGAGCATGGGGAGGGAGAACAGTTGAGCATTTGAGATGAACAATTTAGTACTATTGCAATACCGTTGGATTAATTTTAAGATACCCATAGAAAAAATACAAGGTCTTGAGTTGGGATACTTGCAAATGAGCAAAGCATCAAATACTCCTGCTATGATGGGTATTCTGATAAATTTTCCCGAAGTCGAAAGATTGCAATAACCATCACCCATTCCCCTAGTCGCAAATTGACTCTTCAATTATTTTATTACGTCAAGAACTAAATATTTTACAAAATATAAATTCTTGAGCATGTGTAGGGGTGGCAATGGATTCCGATCCGACCCGACCCGAATGGTGTTAATATTTAAATAATAGTAAATAAATATAATTATATATTTTAGTTATAATATTTAAAAGACGCCACTACACAATGCTTATGGGTGAAAACTTCATTTTCACCCATAGACTTGGCATTGTCCAATGTTTTCGGATGTCGTATATTAAAATATTATAACGGACCTACTATCTGCTGTATCTGCAATCACAATGGACATAGTTGGTTTGTTGCGGTCAATTTTTTATGCAAAAAACATGGGACTCCATCACAGTTCTCATAGAGCCATTGCGATTTTTTAAGCAAAGCTGCAATGGCTTTACTAGAGCCGTTGTGGGGTGAAACACTTCAAATTTGTCCATAGGCATTTTTAAAACTTTTCCATATTTAAATAATACATGTTTACATTTAATGTAATATTCTAATATTTTGTTTTTTTTACCATTGGGTCAGGTCAAATTGGGTCCGAGTCTGGATTTGGCTCCTATAATTGTTTTTGGGTCTGGGCCAGGGGGACTGCTCAGACCTGACCCGACCGGTTGCCACCCCTAAGCATGCGATCGAATTGGTCCAACTCCAGATTCCAAGTTCTGACTGTGAAAGCAACGTGCTCTACCCAAAGTTCGTGAAGTCCACGAATTAGTACGGTTGAAATTGCTATTTACTAGCTTAATAGAAACACAGCTGACATAGGACTCACAAGAAACCTCCAGAATAATTAGTATATAGGATTCACAAGAAGCCTCCAGAATAATTAGTTTCTACGCTAAATTAAGTACAAAAAAGGAAAAAAATGAAATACCATAATGTGATTATAAACATATTCAATTTGCCCAATCTATTAAAATACAATTTGCGGATGGATTACCCATCCGTTAATTCTTACTTGATTGCTTTGATAAGTAAAATCATTATCATCAAATCATTTTTCCAACTAATTGGGGACGGCTACATGAATCTTAGTTCGTCATTCTGCTCTATTAATGGACATCGCTCAACGAGGTCATAAGTCCCCATATTTTTTCCTCATATCTTCCAATCATGTGCCTAGATCGTGGAAATAATTTTTTTTTAAAAAAAAAGAACAAATTTTTTTATATATTTCTTTGATGATTTAAGATATTTCAAAATTAAAAAAATTAGATTTAAACATATACTTAAATCATTCCATATGTAAATTATCATATAAGGCTAACTTGGTGCAATGTCGATCTAGAACAACATCAATTAGGAGGAACGATTTTGTTTCAAGTGGAAGATTCTAAAATGACAAAATGAAGGCCCAAAAGGATATCGATGAAAGTAGGGAGAAGATATATGAGGATCTATATCCTAACTAAGGGTATGACTTTCCATAGAGCATAATGGCATAACATGAATAATGTAACTAGCCACAAATAGTTGGGATAAAACTTGGATGATGTGATGATAATAAGGCTAACTCGCCAGTTCAAGCCCAGAAGTAGATTGGTGACCAATGTTTTCCATTGCAGATTGACAATTTTCCGAATGCTATTGTGAACTTGTTTTTTTTGCCACTTTGTTCGTTCATCTTCTGCTAGGGAGGACCAACATCCTTGGTGTTTTCCTTTTGATAAATAAAATGCACTAACCATTAAAATTAGCATTTTAAAGACAAGTCAATGGCCTATTGTCTCCCGTACGAATGCATGGGCCACGAAAATTCGAATAAAATTCCTATATGATGGTTTGGACCCGATTTTGTGGTGTTTCACTTGAAGTTAATGGTCATGAAAAAAATTACAAATGGCTGCTCAGCCCGGCCATGGACGAGGCCAGCCCGGCCAGGAACTTGCCGAAGGGACCCTAGAGCTGTTCTGGTCGTGCTGGGCCTAATAAAAAACAAAGAAAAAATATAGAGCCGGCAGTGCTGGGCAGCCTGTCATGGCCGGGTCTAGCCTTCAGGCCATGGTGGCCTGACTCTTAGGCTATATTTTGTTAACCAGCCCTACTTTTTAAGGGTTATGCCAACTGGGCCGGTTTTCAGGCCACTACGCCCATTGCCATCCCAAATGGCTACATCACCTCTTTTGGTTTGCATAGTAAAAATTAGTAAGAGGCCCGTACGATGCACATTTTTGTCGTACCATTAATTCTCCATTGTTCTTGTTGTTAATCTTCTAAGGCGCATCAGAGCCAGAAAATTAAATTTTTTTGTTATTTCATAGATGTTTTGAGATAATTCTAGGTCACAGTGTGAATATGGAGACTACCAAATTGGTAGGTCTGGAAATTTCTAAAAAAAAGGTGAAGGTAGTAGCCAAATGTGTTGGTTGTGGTGTCCATGAGAGGCCATACAAATAATTGGCCCCAAAGCTTTGTAGGAGCCCATTTTGTGGGGCCCTGTTGTACTTGGGTTCTAAAGGGTGGGATTAATTCTATCAAATCACCATTTCGGCCAACCCTCCATTGTACTTTGTGTCCTTAATCCTAGCCTCGGTACCTAACTCTGGACAATGAAATATTTCCCTGGAGAGGTTGGCCATTGCACAAGGGGAAAGAGGTGACATTGAGTATGGGCCCGGTGCTTTGGGTAGATTAATGAGAGACCAAGCTGCAATGCTCGAGCCACTCTTCCCATCAGGCTGCTGATGGCTAACAAAGGCTCACTAGATTTTAGTTTGATATTTGGTTTGGAAGAAGTCTGATCAAAATACATAAAATTAAAATGTAATGTTATCATGTCGATTAAGATCAGACAGTTGTCAGTCTCCAAACTACTTTATACCATGTATACATGGAGATACATATAAAGTTCTTATTACAGTAGCAATAGGCCGAACACCAGATTTTATAGAATTCAAATGAATCGAGGAAACGGTAGGAACACCAAATTTGTTAGACTTGAACAAACAGGCCTTAGAAGTGAAGGGGTAAGCAAATTCAATCCTTAAAAAGAGAGAAGGAAATTTGAAAGAGAGGGGTACCCAATTGATTGCATTTTGGATTTGAGCCACCAGAACTTCGCCAATTTTATTGAAATATTGTTTTCCTTGGTACACTAAATAATACCTTGAGAAGCTATGGCTATCATAAAAATTAATGCTCCACATGTACTACGTACCTTCGCATGTCCCTTTTGAATCTTCAGGTGTAGCCCACAAAATCTATAGACAGGTTGTTGAGTGAGAGATCACCAAACAAAGTGCCCACCTATCAAAAATTGATTAAGTGTCTTTAGTTGGGCTAGACATAATCAATAGTGCCCACCTATCAAAAATTGATTAAGTGTCATTAGTTGGGCTAGACATAATCAATAGAGAGAGAGAGAGAGAGAGAGAGAGAGAAATTTCATACATGTTGACATTGGCAATAGACTGTTGATAACGGGTGAGCTTACATGTATGATTTACTTGGAGACGTCTACTAATCTTAATGTATCTTGATTGAATAGTTGAGAGCTATGTCTAAATGTTCGCATTAGCTAAGTGAATTGTGATCAAGATCAATTGGGATCGGTGATTTCCCTTGCTGATCTTGACAAATATTAAATTATCATTTTTATATTTAAAATAATTTAAAAAATAATTAAAAAATAACTAGGATGGGAACCAAATGATCCAAACCTATATGAATCGATTGGTTCCCTATCATATTGACTCAGCTCTATAGCAGAACTAGGTGAATCCCTCTAAATCGGACCAATTCCTGCTCCCAGTGGGAATCGAATTGGTTCCCCATTTAAATCCTGCTAAGTCACTATCAACATTTGCGATTTTTTAAGCACTTGTTGGGAGTGAAATGTCACGTAGAAATTATGGTCTAATAATTACGACTGATATTAGTTTGCGATATTGTTTTTTATCGATTCCCAAACTGTACAATCAAGATCTCACAATTGTGGGTCCTACAAGTACATAGTAGACTCATACGAAGGTTTCTCATTGATAATTACCGACCCACTCATTATTTTACTGGAACTTGGGGGTCTAATCCTAAAGGGATTGCCTACAAAGTTTTTTGTACATGGAAGTCACAAATCATTCCCACTTATTAAATGTTAAATTAGATAGCTTGGGGTGAGTCACAAAGTCCGATAATTTCTTTTTCAAAACTTTGTGTCTATTCGATGACACTCTTACAACCACCCATTTTGAAAATTCAGGGATAAGAATGATTGTGACCTCCCTATAAAAAAAATAAACGACCTCATTGTAAACAATCACAATCCTAAAACATTAGAAAAAATAATTTCCTTTAATTAACTTGGGCTCTTCCCAAGTTTACGATGGAAAAAATGATCATTTTCTTTTAAACCAGGATTTTCCCTAATTTGGGTAGGCAAATGTTCAGTTTTTAGACCTTGAGTTTTGCCTTTATATAGTTTACCAAACGCTTTCTTAGAAACTCTAGGTTTTCACATCGTCATATGGTTTGTTTTGCTTTGTTAGTTGAGTGGTTCAAATCCCAATTAAGAAAGAGGCATGTTTGTCGAACGTTATAAATGTTTGCATCTTTTTTAGTATATTTTAGAAGTTCAGACATTTCCATCAACCTTTCAACCAACATTAGTTCTACAGTGTTTCTCATAAATGAGCTGCACTATAATTATCTTAAGGGTGTGGTTTTTATAAGGTTAACACCTTAAACAATCCAATTGAGGTGCACCTCCAAATCTTATCATAACATTTAATTTTGACGTAAAAAAATATTAGGATTATCTCAAAATCTATTTTCATATCTAATTATAAAATTTTAAATTCCAAAAATAGTTAAAATCAAGTAGATTTATAAAAATATGAAAATCTTGAAAATAGACCATCTGAATAATGTGTTGCAAGATGCATTATTTGTAAGACTCAAAATCTTTTTTTTTTTTTTCATATTCATACATCTAGTTGTCGAGATGATCAATTAGAGGGTTTTTCAACATTAAAACAACTTTTTTCGATGGATTTTTGGGGTGCATCTGTATTCTACATTTTTAAGGTTTCAACCTTATATTAACTTCTTCCTTATCTTAATCTTCTCTTTTGGCCTATAGGCCAAATTAAGGAATTATCTTAATCTTCTGACCTATTATAGGCTAAATTAAAGAATTATCATAATTTTCTCTTTTGGCCAAATTAAAGAATTATCTTAATCTTCTGACCTATTATAGGCCAAATTAAAGAATTATCATAATTTTCTCTTTTGGCCTATTATAGGCGGAATTAAGGAATGAATGGAAGGTGTTTTCCATTAGCAAGGACGTGGGGTATCATTCTTTCACACGTCTTTTGCTCTCTGGATCTCCCACTCTCGCTCTCATGTCTCTTTCTCTCTCTAGAGCTTCTTGCCGTGGATGCAATGTTTGGAATAAACAAGTATAATTTTATAATTGAGATTGGCCTAAATTCTTGGTAACCATTTTTCCTTTGATAATGAGCATTATTTAAGAAAATATCAATTTGGATTTGGAAATCGGCCAATTTAGATTATTGATTTTAAATGAACCAGTCGGCCCGCTTTATTTTTTTTATCTTTTTATTTTGGAAAAATTACATAAATATATGTTATAGTTCGCGTTATTACAAAAGTACTGAATAGTTTCCGTTATTGCCTATATGTTTGTTTTTGCATGTCATAACGAAAATTTTTTAAAAAGATAATTTTACCTTTTTTCGTTTGTTCAAAAACTGAATTCAATGGATTTTCGGTGGTTTAACAACCGAAAATCCATTGAATTCGAACAAAAGAAAAATGGAAAAAATATATTTTTTAAAAAATTTCGTTATGATATGAAAAAAAAGGATAGATAAGTACTAACGGAAACTATTCGGTAGTTTTGTAATAACGCAAACTATAACAGATATGTTTGCAATTTTCCCTTTTACTTTTCTCCTTAATTTTGTTTATTAGCTGATTCTCTCGGCCGGTGCACCGATGTGGGTTAGCTATTTGCTGAACCAGCTATCTAAATGGTTAGTTCGAGTTACCGATCCGGGTTTAGCTAATTAAACTCAACCAGGGGTGCGGTTTGTATAGAGCCTAGGCTCTAAACAATCAAATTAGAGCTTTCAAATAGTTTCGAGAAATATGGTCTCAAAACTTAAAATCTTTTTGATAGCCTGAATATATATTTTTATCCTTGTTTATAAAGTTTAAAGCTTCAAAAATAGTGTTGATCGAGAGATCTATGAAAACTTGAAAATCTTGAAACTTGACGGTCCAAAAGTGCGTTACAAAATACACTATTTTCAAAACTTGAAATCCATTTTTTTCTCATATCCATACATCTATTCAGTAGTTTTGTAATAACGCAAACTATAACGGATATGTTCATAATTTTTCCTTTTACTTTTCTCCTTAATTTTTCTATTGGCGGATTCTCTCGGCTAGTGCACCGATGTGGGTTAGCTATTTGCTAAACCAGTTATCCAAATACTTAGTTCAAGTCACCGATCCGGGTTTAGCTAATGAAACTCAATCAGAGGGGTGCGGTTTGTATAGAGCCTACGCTCTAAACAATCAAATTAGAACCTATATTCAAATAGTTTCAAGAAATATAGTCTCAAAACTAGAAATCTTTTTGATAGCCTTAAAATATATTTTCATTCTTGTCTATAAAAATTAAAGCTTCAAAAATAGTGTAGATCGAGAGATCTATGAAAACTTGAAAATCTTGAAAATTGACTGTCCAAAAGTGCGTTACAAAATACACTATTTTCAAAACTTGAAATCCATTTTTTTCTCATATCCATACATCTTGATGTCGAGATGATAAATTTGAGGACATTTGGGCATCAAAACAATATCTTCTAGTGAAAATTTTGAGGTAAGCTCAAATTTAATTGTTTAGAGCCTCGGCTCTACGTAAACTTTTCCGATCAGATAATATTATAACGTATTATTATTCATAAAATTTGAGGGTAGGTTTGGTCACTTTTTAAAATAAAATCATTATTTTTATCCCCTTATATCCGAAATTTTCGTGCAAGAGACGACAAATTTTTAAGGGTGCTGTTTGTATAGAGCCAAGGCTCTAAACAATCAAGTTAGAACCCACCTACAAATAGTATCGACAAATGTAGTTTCAATATTGGAAAACTTTATGATAGCTTTAAAACTATTTTCATCTTTAATTATAAGATTTAAAGCTTCAAAAATAGTGTAGATTGAAGAGATCTATGAACTTGAAAATTGACGGTCCAAATATGTGTTACAAGATGCACTATTTTGAAAGCTTAAAATCCATTTTTTTTCTCATGTTCATGCATCTTGATGTCAAGATGATCAATTTGAGTATATTTGAGCATCAAAACAGCCTCTTTTAGATAATTTTTTGAGGTAGAATCTAATTTGATTGTTTAGAGTCTCGGCTCTATATAAATGTTTCCCAATTTTTAAACATAAAAATAAAAAAAGTTTGGAAGTGGGAGAATGATTCGGTGCAATGCATTGCGGTGATGTTTTCATTTTTTCAATTTAATAATATTTTGATACTCTCTAAAGCACCCCGTACTCTCTATCATTGTAGGTGCCTCCCCGACACCTTTTCTGCCTAAAACCTTAAATAATATCTCTTTGGTCCAATATGTTTCACATAGAGTTAAACTTGTAACATATCTTAGAACTATAAACGTTGGATGAAGCCATTTTAATACTCAAGGGAAAATATAACAAAATACGTAAAACCTTACCTAATAACTCATAGAAAATTGTAATTCAAGAATTGAAAAACTTTTTCATCGATCATCTCGATTTGAACATCATGGTTGTGAAAAAGAAAAATTTAAACTCTACAAAATAGTGTATATTTTAACAAATTATCTTGACCATTCATTTTGTCTTAAAAATAAGTGTTCAAATATCCACAAGAACTATATATTTTATTTTAGTTTCAAATTTTACTGTCGGTATTAGGAATTGATTGTAGCGCCATCATCCAGATTTTCATTGTTGAAAGTGCTTTCTGGACGAGGATTTGATGTGGGGTGCAATTGGCATACAGACACCTCCGTAGGTGTAGAGATACGGTGCCTTTCAAATTTTATCATGGTATATATTTTTTATGTAAAATGTTGTTAGCATTATCTCAAAATCTATTTTTATATCTAATTATAAAATTTTGAATTTAAAAAATGGTTAAGATCACGTAGATCTATAAACCTATGAAAATCTTGAAAATGAACGGTGTAGATAATATGTTGTAAAATGCACTATTTCTAAGACTTAAAATCTTTTTATTTTAAGTTCTACATTAAAACTACCTTTTCCAATGGATTTTTGAGGGGCATCCATAGTTCTACATTATAAAATACCATCCTTATATAAACTATTTCCTTTGATGTGAGGCTTTATTTGGTTTTCATAAAGCTTAGAGCTTATAGAAACTTCATCCACATGAATAATACCAATCTCTTATAAGGAAATGTAGCCTAAATCCATATTATGCTTGAAAGTAGGGTGAGGCTTGTATAAGGTGCCTACCTTAAAATGTAGTTCTAATGTCAAAAACCTTGCGATGGCTTGAAAAATCCATTGTCAACTTTAATTATGAATTTTATAGTTTTAAAAATGATACAGATTAAGCATATCTATAAATATTTGAAGATCTTGAAAATAGACAATTTAAATAAAGATGGATTATTTCTAGGACATCAAATTCTCTTTTACATCTATGTATTTTGATGTCGAGATGTTCAATTGGAAGATTTTCCAACTTTAGAACACTTTTTTCTATTATTGCAACGTTATATAAACATTTTCTTTAGTATTGCCTAAGAGTGCTATTGAATAGACATAAAGTTCCAAAAATAAATCACTTCGTGACTCACCCCAGGCCATCTAATTTGTCATCTAATAAGTGGGAATGATCATCACCTCCATCTACAAAAATAAGTTGTTTCTTTATAGATAATCCCTATTGTTAAAATGCACCTCAAACGCCCAAGTCCAAGGTTTAACATCCTAAACAATAATTGACCCATAGCACTATTAGGCATATTAAAATGCCCATTATTGAGAATGTGTGCAAAAAATGTGGTTAAACCGATGGAAAATATATCTAGGGGGCACATTCCTACATTTGCATCCCACACCCAAGGCCCCTTTGGGAGGGAGGCATAAACCATCTATTCCTAAGATGCAAATGTGGTCCCAAAAAAAAAAAAAAAAGTTTAAATATCTCCTTAAAAAAGTATCATTTTTAGTTTTTAAATTTAATTTTAACATATTAATGATCTCCGTGTTAGACATTATATATTCCTTAATTCATTAGTGCCAAAATCCATTTCAAAAATAGATTATTAATAGGGGGCACATTTCAACATATGAGTCCAAGGACTCATAGAAACGGTGTCCTAAACCAATGTCCTTATCCTCCATAAAGGGTTGGGGGAGTTTTTCTACCGTATTACCCGAGGGCCTTTGTAAATTGTAAGATAATATTGGATGTACGTCGTTGTAATCTTTTAAGACCTAAGGACATAAATATTATCCCCACCGACTCCAATTAATTGAAAAAAAGCTATGGTGATGATGATGGACATAAATATTATCTCCTTACAATCTACGGATGGACAAAAATCGATAGAGAGATCTACTACTTACGTCATGTTGTTGATCCCCTCTCTACCCTAAGAACAACAGTATTTTGCCTTCAAGTGTATAAAGGGATAGAATCGGACACTACAGGTTTAAATTGGTCAAGTGGGGCCAAGGCAAGTCCAACCAGACCGAATCAGACAAAAGTCCAACATCGAACCTGAGCATGACCTAGATCTAGTTAGGTTTTTATCAAATGGACCTAGACCTAGGTCATGTTAGATCTGGGTCAAAAAATAAAAAAAACATATAAAATTATAGAAAACAACATGCTGGATCATGTCAGGCCTAACCTTGCACCGTTCATCTCCTGGTTAGAAATGGACCCGCTTCTTAACTCAAACTTCCAAACCCAGACCTGAACCCCCAAGACTAGAAGTTAGACCCCAACACAAACCCAAGTCTGGTTGACCCATCGGATCTAGGTGTCGACAAGTCGGCCGGACTCAAGTCAACAAAGGATTCACCACCCTAAAGGATGCTTCAACTTTGTGTATGAGAGGATTCTTCCTCCTTTTCAATTTTCTACTGAGCATAGGGCTAACCTCAACTTCTACCAGATATGGATAATCTTGACCCATCCCCTCAATTTTATATCAGTTTTAATTAATTTTATCTATTTAATTTTTATATCTATTGTGTTTTGTCATTTCAGTTAATAATAGAGGCTATTTTGTTCCTATCCTCTACTGTATTATCCTATCGACCATCAATTCACCATAAAAGACCGAAAGAGACAAAAAAAAAAAAAATTTATTCCATATAATTTTTTCCATAATTTATTACAATTTTTACGTAGTTTGTCGGAAGAGGGTAAAGTAGTCATTTTGGGAATCTTGTATCCGACAAGCATTCGTGCGGCCGATTCTGCCACACCAACCGCTAAATCTGGCGGTGCCTCCAAATACAGTGACAAATCTGCAAGATGAAATCTCAGCCCTTCGATCTCACCCATAACCATAGTTAATAGGAGGCCCGTCGGTGACCTATTCCAAGTAACCATGGTTAATTTATAAGGACCATGTTTTGACTCTGGCCCAATCGTACGTTACTACACTGCAGATACCAATTCTTTCATGAAATAAATGAAGCCCATAAATGAAGCCAATAGATGGTATTATACTATCTATTTACTACCAAGGGTAAAATCTTATATGAAAGTATAAAACGACATTATTTATTTTGGTATAAGGTGGTCACATTAATTTTAACCATTGGATGTGAAATTGGGTTATGATAATTATTCCATTGATCAAATTCGAACTTTAAAATAAATTTTCTTTAAGTATGTGATGCATTTAGGCTATCAAATTTCACATCAAATGGTTGTAAGAACTTGTGACCACATCATATCAAAAACAAAGGGTCTCACTCTATATAATTTTAAATTTTATTTAGGATTAATTTTAAGTTCTTAAATTTTGAAAATATAACAGCTTTAACCTATAGATTAATCTCAATAAAAAAATTCTAATTGAACCTTCTAAACACTTGGAAAAAAGATTGTCTTAAAATTGAATAAAAGAGAGTGAGGTCGAAGTGTTAGAAAAATCAAATGTCAATTTTGTTTTTAAGAATAATCATCTAGTGATTTTTTGTACTTCCCAAAATTTCGGATTGAAAATAATCTCCCAAGTAAATCATTTAACCGAGGGAGTAGAATTGAACAAGGCTCTTGAGAGAGCAAAGTATACGTACTCATAAATGGAATGAAGCCGTTGAGAGAATTGTGCCATAACTTCTTCTTTTTTTAAATGTTAATTGTGTCAAAAGATTTTATGCTCCCTAACATGAGGATACGATCTATTTACTCCCTCCTGTAAAATTCAATAACGGAGCATTTTTTTTTAAGACCTCAAATCTCGGGGTTATAACCTCTTCAACCCATAGACTAATGTCAATAAAAAAATAAATTTCCGAATTGC
Source organism: Amborella trichopoda (assembly GCF_054954075.1). Lineage (NCBI taxonomy): Eukaryota > Viridiplantae > Streptophyta > Magnoliopsida > Amborellales > Amborellaceae > Amborella > Amborella trichopoda. Next base: position 1,328,626 of record NC_142337.1, on the reverse strand, counting down.
CCTCTTAATGCACTTGAAAAAATAATGTCTTAAGAGATATCTTCCAATTTTTTGAGGGTGAGCTCTGAAAAACTTAAAAAAATTTACTTCTCAAAATAATCTAGTAATTCTAAGATGGCTCCCAGAATTTAGAATTTCAGATTCAACCCTCTCAAGTAAGTCATCTGCCCAAGGGTAGTGGTATATATGCTCCTGCAGAAGCATAGTAGATGCACTCACGAATCAATGAAATTATGAAAAGTTTATATGGGATTGTAACCTACAATGTTATTTATTTCAAATAAAAAATATATCATAATCATCTTTAGCCGTTGGATGTAAAATTAAATAGTTGAAGATCCTTTATTTTAAATATTTGTTAGAATAATAACTCTAGAGGTCACAGTGTACGTTGTGGAGCTTGCCGACCATCAATTTCCTTTCTCAATCATTTTGAAAGGGTGTTAAGCAAGTTATATAACGGCTGTGACAAAGTAAAAAAACGACTGTTAAACAACATGTTTTATGTCATAATGGAAAAATTATCTAAATAAACCTAAGAGATGGATCATTTAAATTTTTATTTTTTTATTTAATTTTAAAATATCCAACAAAATGCACATGATCATGAATTGGAATAATTGAAAACATGTAATGTGTTAGAATGATTGATAAGTCAGACAAATTTTGGTAAATTTCCCTTGTAGCCATTAAAACAACCATTTTTTGAACTTTAGGATGGCCAAAAATCTTTCATGAATTTCTCTTGAAATTTCTACAGATCCAAAAAGATTTATTGGATGATGATCGACTGAAATATTTTGATGGAGTTTTGGTATCAATTGAATTGAAATATTTTGATTGAATATTGGTCTTGTATGAATTGAAATTCATACATCTTGACCTGATGATCAATTGAAATATTTTATAACATTGTAACACTCTTTTCTATTGGATTTTTTAGATGCTCTTTACTTCTATAGTTCCATACTTCTATAGTGTAAGGTTGCAATTTATATAAACCTTTTCCTATATTAATTGATGTCTCTTTGCTAATTTCTAGGTTGCTTATGGAAACATATGATTATTCATATGCTTTTCACTTTTCGTGAATAGCCGGGACATTGAGAAATATCTATAAAAGTATTTTAGGAATTGATCTAATTTCCCAAACAAATATCAATGCGATATATTTACTATTCTACATCTTAAATTTATGCAAATATGTGGTGCAAAATTGAGCAATCGGACTGTATAATTTATTTTCATAAAGTTCAAAAAAAAAATTTCAAGACCTCAATCAATGGCACCATCTTTCACAGTCAATTCCACTAGTTTTTTGAAGGTGTTGGTGGGGCGGTGCTCGTAAAAACGAAACCCACAACGTGGTGATTAGGGTGTGTGCGTGCTATTGTGATCTTATGGCAAAAATGAATAATCCTATATTATTTACAGCCCCGTGATATTGAAGAGGTTTATTCTCACTAGAACATTGGCATTTTAACAATATTCTTTACAGTCCCTGTGAACTTTTATTCCCAATTAAATTATTTTTTGTTATTGAAAAAATAAATAAAGAAGATGACAAACTTTGTACTTCAAAATTGAGAGGTCTCAATTTTTTAATGGTCAAAAGTATTAATGAAGACCTTTAAAATTCGGCTCGCCCACTATTATAGTTGTATAAATACATGCCTTCATCCTGCTCCTACTTCATTCCGCGCCATTTCCTCTCTCTAAAAATCATATTCTCTCTGGATTTCGCTTTCTAAGTTTTCTCGTAATCTTATCTTTCTTTTCCTCTGAAATCTCTCTGGATTTTTTCTCTCTAATTCTCTCTGAATTTTTTCCCTCTAATTCTCCCCGAATTTTATCTTTCTGATTCTCTCTCTCCGAATTGAGAGACTCTAATTGGCCCCTTTGAACCAGAAGATTCACATTTTTTGCTTCATTCAAAGCTTAAAGGACAGTTAATTTCGACATTTTTTGAATAATTATCGTCCTCTTTTCCGCCATTTTAGCAGCGAATAAAAAGCTCGAAGAAAACGAAGGTTTTAATTCCTCGTCTTGAAGAAAACATGGAGCCGAGCAGAGAAGCCGATAAGCTCAGCTACGAAATCTTCTCTTTCTTAGAAGCCGAGTTCCTCTTCGGCTCCAGTCTATGGCTCCAAGCCGATGAGAAAACCCAAAAAATCGGCGAGGAGAGCCCCAAACTCGCCTCCGCACCACGTGGCAAGACCTGCATCCTCTCAATCGACGGTGGTGGCAAACGAGGCGTCATCGCTGCGAAAGCCCTGGCCGCCCTCGAATCGGAGATCCGACGAAAAAGCGGCGACCCGAACGCGAGACTGGCCGATTATTTCGACCTGGCAGCTGGCTCGGGAATCGGCGGTATTTTCGTTTCAATGCTGTTCACCGACGGAAAAGACGACGGGAAACCGCTTTTCCAGGTGGATGACACGTGGCGTCTCCTCATTGGCCAGGGCAAGCAGCTCTTCACCGGGAAACGAACATTTTTCCAGAGAATACTGGCCGGAAAACATTCTCCAGAAGCTGTTTTCCGGCGTCTATTCGCCGGCCGGACAATAAAAGACGCCGTTAAACCGATTTTGATACCCTGTTATGATCTGAGCACCGCTTCACCTTTCGTTTTCTCCCGGGCTGACGCTCGGGAATCCGACGGCTACGATTTCCAGCTGAGCGACATCTGCCGCGCCACGTCTGCAGAGACGGCAGTTTTCCGACCGGTTTCCCTCCATTCAGTTGACAGAAGCACGGAGTGCTTGGCGGTTGGCGGTGGCCTTGCGATCAACAATCCCACGGCTGTGGCTATTACGCACGTACTGAATAACAAGAAGGACTTCCCCTTTGTACGTGGGGTCGATGACTTGCTGGTGCTCTCTATTGGTGCCGGAGACGTGGGCTTGGGCGCCGGAAAAATGTCAAATTGCCGGAATCTGAAGCGGTGGACAAAAAGTTTAGTTAAGATTGCCGGGGATGGCTTGTCTGATGTGGTAATTTCTCATGTCCGACATAAGTTCAGGCTTTTACATTATTATACTTATTTGAATTATTGAACATCTTTAATCATAGTTTTTGTCTAGAGATTAACTACAAATAGACCCTGAGGTCACAGTTATTTTTATCTGTAATTTCAAGTAGTTATAAGAGTGCTTTTTGAATAAGCACAAAGTTCAAAAAAAAAAAAAAATTATATATATATATATATATATATCGCGGCTCATCTCTCGAGTCATCCAAATAAAAATAATTGTGACCTCATTAAACCTCCATTGATAAATGCGCAGGGGAATTGAAATAGCCCTAATGTAACTAACTAAATTGCACCTAGGCTCTATTTTGATGGTTTTCCTTTATATTTTTGGATAAAGAGGCTTTTGTAAGAGAAATTACACTATTTATTTACCCAAAAAAATTACTTTATTTTTGCTTCTTGGTAGTTGCGTTGTGGGGTTCGAGCCAGTTGTCAGCCTTTATTTATTTCTTGAGTTAGTTACGGGGTACAGAAGTTGAAGTGAAATTTTTTCTTAGTACAGTGAGCTTCAATGATTCTGTTATTGAAATTTGAAAGTCTTTTTTCTTTGCTAATTTTTGCAATTTATTTACGCATCTAACTATCTATTTTTATTTTTATTTCTTCAGGTGGATCAGGCAGTTTCCATGGCCTTTGGCAATTGCAGGAGCAGTAACTATCTCCGCATACAAGTACATTAACCTGCCATTCTGTTTAAACTTAATGTTAATTCTCTTGGATTTTCATTCTCGAATTATTTTACTGAAAAGGTCAATCATCCCTAGGCGTTAGATACGACAGTGTAGCTGAAAAGGTCACGATCATCCCTAGACATTAGATATGACAGAGTGTATACCTTGTACATTATTTGCACAAATTTAATAGCCCTTCATATGATTTGATGTCCAACAGCTTTGCATTGTTTGGGACCTTTGTGCAATAAAAATGATATCTCATCGTAGAAATCCATTTAGTTATTTTTTCTGACAAAATATATTGTCAAATGGGGAGGTAGAATTCATTCACTCAAAATGAGGAAACCCATATCTAAGAGTATTTTAGGAGTGGTAGTACCCCATGCCTAGTTACCTTGTGGTTTCCCCCCTGACCCATTAAAAAAAGCTTACTCCCTAATTTATCTGAGAAAACAGGTAGGGCCCTCATCTAATTTTTCAGTAATAGAGAAGTGCTTAAAAGCTCAAAATCCACCATTTTTTTTTAAAATACTCATCAAATGAAAGTGGTTCCCATATTAAGAACTCCTTTGCGCGCTATAGAATAAGTATGTTGTCTGCCACCATAGGAGCACAGTTATGACTATTAGTATTCTTTATTTTTTAATTTTACATAAAATCATGTTTTATTCGAGAAATTTAAAATAATCTCATATATTTCATATTTGGATGGGGTTTCTATGAGTCGGCCTACTTATACTATACATATGGGGGCCCCCTCTTAAACCATCTTAGAAATGGATTTTAATCTAAAATTTTAGGAATTTGTGATCTAGGTGAAGATGATCATGAACAAGAAATAAAAATAAAAATTTTGATATTTAAAATGTGATTTCTTTAAAAAAAAATTCCACACCATATAAATCTTATGAGTTTTTTATGACGGCAGGGTCAATGGGCTCTTGCACGTGCTGAGTCATGAAGGACTTTCCCTTCATAATTTACATTCAAGGAGCATAGATTGTATGCATTGGATTAAACTCAAATTTGATATATATCCATCTTTTTCACCATCACATTTTATAAAAAAATATTTTTAAAAATAATAGGAATAAATTACCAAAATACCTTGACAATGTTTAGATTTCTTATTGTACTTCATTGCTCTATCAATCTATTCTATTCATAACTGCAATCAAAGTATAATTTACACATAATTTGGTCCTATAATCTTGCAGGCCAATGGCTTGAGTCACTGTGACATAGAAGACAATGGAGGTCCAAACAATGTGAAAAAGCTGCTGGACATTGCAGAGCAAACATTGATGCAAAAGAATGTTGAATCCAGGCTTTTCCATAACAAAGAAATAACAGGAAAATCAAATGCTGAGAAGCTTGAGTGGTTTGCTGGTGAATTGATCAAGGAACAAGAGAGTAGAAAGAGGAGGACCAGTCCTGTAGTCTCAATCAAGCAAGCAACACCAAGACCATCAAGGTCATAAGCCATTTTTACTTTTTGCAATCTCTCTCTCTCTCTCTCTCTCTCTCTCTCTCTGTATTTTACATTGTGCAATATCTCTCTATAGAAATTGCCGCTTGAGACGAAAGCCCCGTCCAAGCTGAGCTGATTATGAAACGAATGTACATCGTGTACGTAAATGCATTTGTATGTTTTTTTTTTTTTTTTGTACTTTTTAAGTAATCAATGGAAAGTCTTCCTTTTTCTCATAGGGAAAAGATTTCTAGATTAAGCATTCAATGCTTGCTTTCCTCAAACTCTCTTCTCCAACCTTTTAAGAACTGGGAAGTCTATCAATTTGCTTCCATTTTGTGAAATGTTAAATAAAACCCCCTAACTAGATACAACAACAATGAACAAGATCAAACACAAAGTAAAACAGATCGAAAAGAAAAACATGTAAGAATACTACTCTCACTCAAAAATGCATCATCACTATCATCATCATCTGAACCCTATTCCAACTATTGGGGGTCAACTATTCATGGTAGGAATGTGGCAGAAAATTTCTACTGGCTGCCAATCTGACATAACCCTCCTTTCTCATCTAAGGTTAGAACCGGCGATAGCATATTTGACTCAAAAACACGTAACATTATATCTTGTCTTAAACTTTACCTCAAAGAAACATGTCCATATGCCCAAAATACATCTATAAATCCTCCAAATTTTCAATTTGAAAGCTCTTAGGACATAAAATAAGGCAAACCATAGAAATCAAGACATAGTTGCACACAACATTATCCATAAAAATTTAAATCTAATTAACCAATTTCCCTCCAATTCATTTAAAAATGACCATATAAATCGAAGATCTAATTAACCTATTTACTCTAAACACATATTTTCCCAAGTTAATGATAAGTAAATGATGGAAATCTGAAGTAGAATATTATGCTCCAAATCAATATGTAGCCATCTGGTGTAGTAGAACAACACAGGTAACACTAACTCATGATCGACATGAGAATTCACCACCTTTCCATTAATATACGACCACACAAACTAGGGTAGAAAGTGAATCTTGACTCATGAACCCATTATCATAAATTATTGAGAGATACCAAACCCAATCCAATTACCTTGAACAAGAAAAGCCTTTATGCTTCTACTCCTACCACAAATTTCTCTTGTTCATCATCATCATCATCATCATCATTATAGTTTTTTCTCAATTAATTAGGGTCGGCTATACGAATCATAGTCTACCATTATGCTCTATTAAGGATCATACCCTCAGTGAGGCCATAAGTCTTTATATCTTTTCTCACTACTTCCAACCATATGTCTTTTTAAGCCTACCTCTTGTCCTGTTTTAGCTTTCCACTTTAACTAACTCGCACCTCCTGACAAATTTCCTTTGTTCTTAAATAAAATACATTTGTTTTATACAAAGAAATGACCATTGTACCAAACTAAGGTGGGAGTATTGATTCATAAGCACATTAATAATAAATTACTGTGAGATGCCAAACCCCACGCAACTTCCCAGGGCAAGAAAAGCCTTCATATTTATACATAATGCATGTTTTTCTTATGCTACAAATCCTACTTGTTCTTGAGCAAAATAAATTGAGCAGTAGAACATACTCAAGAGCACAGGATACACATACTCCCTCGAGCAAATAGCTACTTTGAATTATTTTTTAGATCTGAGATTTTGGGATCCACTTCACAATCACCAAGTCACCATATTAATATTCATTTAAAAAAAAAAAAAAACCGGATTTTGAATTCCTAAGCACTTAGATCTCGCCGTTCAAAGATCAGACCATCTCTATTCAATCACAAGATGTTGGTTTTCCAGGCAATATAGCGTGCATATGAGTTTTCTTTTTTTCCAAGGCTGGTAGCAAGGTTAAGGACATTACATACATGAATCGGGGCCCTAAAAATGTCCCAAGCTTAGGGTTATACAACCCAAGAGAATGAATGAATGATATGCTACGATACGCTCCCTCAGGTGCATATAATCTTTTAGCAAATACATTTGCCTAGGTTTTATAAAGAGTGACCAATGTACCCTTAGCCATAAACATTTGTTTATAATATGGATTACTAAATTCTGTATGTTATGCTCCCTTGGGGTAGACCACCGTCTATTATGGATGAATGGTAGAGATGGCAACTAGAAGTACAATGGCCCCTGCAATTGAATCCCAACAGTCCATCCACAATGAATAAGCTGAACACATTGTGGGGGTGGGGAGCATATAACTTTTCCCATTATCTTAATTATAAAAAGAAAGAAAATTTCCGTCTTTAATTTGGTTACCAAAAAATTTTTACTTACATAAAATGCTTGTTATATATAATAAAGTGCTTGACGAATAGTGTCAAACATCCTATACAGGATTTAAAAAGTCACTGGTCCGACTCGTGACTTACCCAAGTTGGGTCGAATCGGAAGCCAAGTGATTCCCGTCAGAAAAACCCAAAAGTCATCTCGGGTTGTACTCACCAAAATTAGACTAGGGTGACTAGAGCTTATGCCCTTGGCAAATTGACGTAGAGATTTGATGATGAAACAAAAAATTAAACAGATTCCAAGCAAAGCATAAGCACCAATTGAAGGGAGCCAGGTTTCCTCCTCAAAACTCCAATTTAGGACCAAAAGTTTCCAATTGGTTAAGCAGAAGATGATTGAAGTGCGTGTGTTGGCTCTTCCTAACTTTGATAAAGTTTCCAAACTAGATGGTGACACTTCACATGTTGGTGCAATGCTAAGTCAAGAAAGGAGTCCAATTGCCTTCTCTAGTGAGAAGGCAAACGACTTCGATATTCTATTGTTTGGGCCTTTGGGTTGATCTTAAGCTGAATGCGAGAATGAATGCATAAAACAATTCAAAGACATCTTTAAAACAACACTCTAACAAGGTATATCCATGTACATAGCTTTATTTTATTTCTAGGTCAATAAGTTTCAAGGTACCCGTAGACACCTTGTTGATTACATTCACCATCTCATACAATGGAGGTGTGGAAAACCTCTATTTGATCGATTACATATGGATTCACCAGGAAGTATTGTCTTCCTTTATATATAAAGTGTTTTCTCTTCTACCATCAACTACTCGTTTGTACTTCTTTGCTCTCGCTTGCTTGCCTCTCCTTCCTCTTCTCAGATATGTATACTCTTTTTATAGGCATTGAGCATGTCTGGTAATCGCAGTAGTGGTCTATGCGTTAAGTTTGTTGTGCGACACGTGGGCCCTACACAATCATCACATTCTAGGGTGAATTCTAGTATGCTTATCCCATCTCGAACGTCTGTCACGTCATACCTTCAATAAAATGTTCTAGAAATGAATGGTTTTGTTCGGAGTGACTTGAGAAAGATGTCGACGTTAGGCCCACCTAGAGTTTAAGTGCTTGTAGTCCCCTATTATCAAAGCTTATTATGGCTTGTACAGTGTTTCGAAAAGCGTTAGGCGGGTCTTAGACGACCTGGGGGGTCCAGGCCGCCCAATGCCTAGGCGGGCACCCAGAACCTGGAGGGCCCAGTTGAATCCAAAAAGAATTCTACAATCTCTAACAGTATATATATTGTATAAAATATAAGAATTAGGTATTTATGGCACATCAAAATTCAAAGTATATTACATATTAGCACACACTCCATAAGCATAACCATAAGTCGGTCCATATCCAATTAAAACTTAAAATTTACCAACCAAATTACCAAACCAAAGTTACCAAATACCAAACCATTGGAACTGCAAATCCACTATCTGACTATCCACAATACACAACCAAGACAAAGAAAACAAAAATGAAAGTAATACTTGAAGACTCAAAAGAATCTTCAATCAATGTTCAAAGTTTAATCATTATTCATCATCCATCATCAGAAAAAGTAGGGCAATTGCATTTGCATCATATTCTTCGGAGTTGTCACCCTCATCAACATATTGGTTGTCCTCCTCCGTCTCTTCTGAATCTGCATCTTCTTCCTCTTCCTCCACCCTCGTCCTCTGTGCAGAAGATCTAGTGGCCCTAAGAGGGTCCGCTAATGTCCCTGAAGCATCCATGACCATGCTCCATGTCAATCCGTCATGCTCCTCGACCTCAGCATCATCAACTAACCACTTCATAGCATTGTCCATATTATTTGATCTAATGGGATCTCTCTTATCTCTCTTAGCAAACATGTCTTTCAATAATCGATTATATTTGACATAGACTATGTCATTGAGCTCCTTTGATTCAAGCATGTTCCTTTTCTTTGTATGAATCTAACAAAATCAAATTAAACTAATTAAAATATATGGTTCATGTATTATTAATACAATTATACAAATTACCCTTATAGCCTTACCCCTTCAAAAGTACTCCAATTGCACTCACAGCCGGATGGGGAAGTGGTTAAGTTTAAGATTTAAATAGCTAACTTTTGTAAATTTGGAGAACTACACCCATGTTAGCTCCACCAATTGGCTGCAAAGATATAAAATAAAATCATAAATAACTAATAGAATTATAAAAATGAAACTTGATTACCTGAATTTGATGAACTTAAGAATACTATTACTACCTCGATCAATTTTGGTCATTTGCCTCATTGCCATTGGACTCCCAAAAGACTTTAATGAGCACTTGTAATTTATCAGCTCATCAGCACATATAATATCCTGGATATCGGGATCAGGGACTAGCATATCTACACACTTATTAAATCTAGTCATAATTGGGTCATTTGTATGTATAACCTTGTCAACATAAAAAAATGTTAGGTTCAAATAATAACCAGCTGCATGCAATGACCGATGTAATTGGATATCCTACTTCTCATCAATAATCTTCCAAACAAGCTTGTAGTGGTTCTCATCATCATCAAAATTTTGGGTTATCTCTCTTTTGCATTTCTCCATAGCTTCATATATGTAGCCCATAGAAGCCTTGTCACTATCAACTATGCGAAGGACTTTGACAAGAGGAAAAAATACCTTAAGAGTACCTTTCACCCCTCGCCAAAAAGCCTTAAAAAGGATAATATCTCTCACCTTCTTCCCAACCTAATCCTTGGACCACTTGCATGCTCTCCAGTCATCCGAAGTAAACATCTACGTCAACTTCACTCTCCTCAAATGTATTCTATCTAGGCATAAGTACCAGATCGCAAATCTCGTGAACCCAGGCCTTACAATCTCTTTCTTCTTTGTAAATCTATGCATCATGCTGAGGGTGAGATGGTGGCTACAAATGAAATTTGTAACTGACTTTGCCTTCTTCACTACACCTGATATCTCGGTTAAACCGTCAAGAGCCTCAAGCATGAGGTCTATACAATGTGTTGCACAAGGTGTCTAAAAGATTCTAGGAAAAGCTATGCGCAACAAATTAGCAGCAACAATATTAGGAGCAGCATTGTTTGTGATAACCTACACAACAAGATGCTCCCTAACCTCCTTGATTCCCTTCTCTATAACTTGAAATATATGATGGGCATAATGGGTATAATCAGATGCATCAATAGACCTCAAAAAAACAATCCCTGAAAGACAATTCACAAGCAAATTCATTTAACTTCTTCTCTTCCTATCACCCCAAGCATCAGTCATACTATAGAGCCCATGCATCCTTCTTAACTTCTACAGCATCCTTCGTGACATTCACCATTTTTTTCAAAAGAGGCTCTAAAAGCTCATATGGGGTTGGGGGTTTCATCCGAGGCCCAAATTGGCCAATTGCCTCTACCAAGGTATAGAAACAGCTTAGACGAACGGTATTGAAAAGAATGCTCACCTCATAAAACCATATAGCAATATAAAAAGCAGTTTTATCTCTCTATTCCTTCTTCATTCTATTTTCAACGGTGGTTTACTTCTTTGTTTTCTTTCCTGCAACCTCAAGGTCTGGCCGGGGCAAAAAACTATCCATAGGGCCTCTAACCCGAGGCTTCTTACTCCCAGAACCAGAAGCAATTACAATTCCTTTCCCTTTCCCCTAATAATAGATTGTTCTATCTCTTGACATCCCTCCCCATTCTGATCACTGTCATCATCATCATAACTGACCTGAACTCCAAACCTAATATCTGCTATGGAGGCAAATTTCTCATCTTTTTTATTTTTACCATACTCAAAAAATTGGTTGTTTCCTCTTTAACAGCATCAGGAGCCTTTTTACATGAGGCAACATCTCCCTGAAACCAGCAAGATGTTTTTTGAACCGGTTTATGCCCCCTTTGGTATCCTTCTCACAAAACTTGCATCTTATGTAATTTTTATCATTGGGATCTAGGTTGTAGCCATATTTCCAACCAGGATCATCACTCTTATTATATCTCCAAGAAGACATCCCAAATTAATACAAATTATACAAGCCATAAAAAAAAATCACTTACTTTGATTCCTCAATCTCCAACTTCCACCTCAAAAATTTTTAAAAAACCCTCCAATAGATGTATAAAACATCACAAATTAAATATAATATCAATGGATGATGTTTTGATCAATTTCTCAAAACTTTGAGAAACCCTTCAATCTTAAAGAAATCACCAAAATTTGATTTTTTGGGGTTTTTCTCTCTAAAATGGTCTCCAATATGTTTTAGGTTACAAATAAACATAAAAACAAGAAATTTGGCCCTTTAATATAAAAAAAAAGGACAAAAAATGCCCCTACCGAAACTGTTTTCCACATCTGGGCAGGGCGCAGTCCTTGGGCAGCCGCCTAAGCGGGTTCCTAGGTGTCTAGGTGGCAGCCCAGGGTTTTCCGCCTATTTTTTACGTGGGTTTTCCACTAATTTTTTGCGCCTAGGCCTGGGCGATGCGCTCAAGCCCCCTGAACCACCCAAGCGCTGGGCAGTCCACTTTTTGAAACACATTGGGCTTGTAGTAGAGCATTCATTAACAATGGGCCTCCCAGCCGATTTAAGGGTTGGTTATCCCTCCTACAGCGTTCACGGTGGGATGGGAAATACCTTTTAATAGTTGATCGACCTGGAGATCGGGAAGTCCACTACTGATAAGTGGTGATCTCATCTCATCTGCAGGGAGAGAGGAAGCTTCTGAACCCCCTTTTCCAACCAGATAACGAGCTATCACTTAGCAATGATTCCGACGGCCGAAAATGAGTACCTATCCCCTACGAGAATCGAACCCACGCTAAATGTCGGCCGAGATGGAGCTGGTTATATTTCCATGGGCTTGCCTTGCCCCAACATCTAAATTTTGTCAAGTAGATGGTTGTTTTCTTCGGAACACGTGTTTAGCGTTGCTCCAGTCCTCATGATTTGAAAGATGACAAAAGGGGTATTTCTATCAATAATATACTTTGTAATGGAAAATTGGTGTTCTGAGTCTTAGACACCGGAGCGCATAGATTCATATGCATTTTAGGGATTTTTTGTGCAAGTCCCAGAGCACGACATAAAGGAATCTCGATTTACCGGGGAATTAAGGAGAAGGTGAATCAAGGTCAATGACTCTTATCACTGGCTTTTCTTTAAATGCGAAGCATCAATCTAACACTTATTGTGCCTTGACCTAAAAGAATTTGGTTTCTCAAAGGTGTATCATAGGCGAAGTTTAAGGTATAACAAAAATAAACTCAAACATTTATATATTATATAAGAAATTGGCATCATTAAATGAATCAGAGGGAGTTTAGCTTTGTTCTAAGATCATGAAGCACTGAACTATATTAATGGGCAACATAAACTAAATCAGTGATATGCTCGGTGGGTAAGCTATTTGCAGGAGTTTACTTTTGCCATGAAGCGTAAAGAAAGCAATCAAAACAGAGCAACATATGCTTTGAGTAGAAGATTAGCTTTAATGGCTACGAGGACAACTACTATTGCTGGGTTTGAATTTATGAAGGATCTCTATGTATATGATAATGACTTCAAGCAGATATGGGTTCGGTGTCATGACGGAGTTAGTGGGAATTTTTTTTATTCAAGATATTTTTCTCTTGAAAGGAAACCGTCTTTGTATACCCAAGAAGCTCTTATAGCATAGCTTCATGGAGGAGCTCTTGGTGGACATTTTGGTCGAAACCTTTGCAATGGTGGAGTTTAAGTATTACTAGCCAAAATTGAAGAGGAAGGCTTGATTTGATGATTTGTTGAGAGATGTAGTACGTGTCAACTAGCTAAAGGGTAAAGACAAAATACAAGGCTTTGTTCTCCACTTCCTATTCCTAAAGCACCTTAGGACGATGTTAGCATGGATTTCATGTTGTGACTTCCGCGGACTCAAAGAGTTATGGATTTTATATTTGTGGTAGTGGATAGATTCTCGAACATGGTTCATTTTCTAGCTTGCAAGAAGACCTTGGATGTCGCGCATGTTGTTAATATGTACTTCAGAAACGCAGTGAGTTTGCATGGCATTCTGAAAACAATAACTTCAGATCGGGATGCTAAGTTTCTTAATCATGTTTGGGGAACTTTGTCGAAGAAATTGGGTTATTGATTACAACTTAGTAATGCCTATCACCTACAGATGGATGGGAAGACTGAAGTGGCATACTATACTCTAGGAAATCTTCTAAGAAGTATTATGAAGAAAAAGAAGAAATAGTAGAATCTGGCGCTGCCACAAGCTGAGTTTTGCCTATAACAGTGTTCTTAGCAAGTGTACTAGTAAATATCCGTTCAAGGCGGTATATTGAAAGAACCCTACCCATTTGATTGACTTGGTTCCCATCCAAACTAACATAAAAGGCAATAGTACTGAGAGGAGCTAGTTGAGTAGATGAAAGAAGTCCATGAACAGGTGCAAGCAAATCTAGCCACTACATCTAAATATAAAGAAGCAGCAAACAAACATCACTATTTTAAGGAGTTTAATATAGGAGATTGGTTGATGGTGTACCTCACCAAAGGAAGGCATCCAAAGGGCAAATACAACAAGTTGAATTCAAGATTTTGAAGAAGATGGGCAACAAAGCTGACAATGTCGTTTTCCCTCCACATATGGAGACTTCGGATATCTTCAATATTGTTGATTTGTCTGAGAGTATCATGGGTCACAAATGGATTAAGATGAAGCTGTTAAGTCAAGGGTGAGTTCCCCTCGACCCAGGGAGAATGATAGTGCGAAAGTGCATCAAGTGGACAGAATCACAATATAAAAAGTATCTTCTGTAGGAACAGCAGATTATTCTTGCATATATTTGGAGGTTGTGAACCCTCGGAGGGGTCACCAAGAAAAGCAAGCACAGCTTGGGATGAGTTTCTAGCTATTTTAGGGTTTCAGTTGTTTTTCTGTTAGTTTTAATTGCTTTTATTTTGCTGGATCAGGGGGCTTTCTGGACATTTTATTTAAAGTTAAAGTCTATTTTAAAAGTCACTTAAGCTAGGACTTTCGGATCATTTTACTTGTTGTATGGATATTTAATATTTCAAGCATTAAATAATAATATAAAAAGAGGTGCATAGTGCGTGGAGGGGTCATTCACGTGATTTCCAGGGAAAGAAAGAGAGACCGGTGCTTTGGTGAAGTTTCTTCAGGAAATTGCTTGTGTTTGCCTGAATTATTGCTTATTTATTGTTTTTTTTTTTGAAAAAAAGGTAACATTATTGTTGCTTATTTATTGCAGTCCTTCAAATTTCCCATGTCTCACATCAGAGACCGACACAACTTTTTAAATATCGTTTGCATAAAATATAATTACGTCCCTTGCAATACCGCCTAAGATATTAAATTCTTATGTACCAAATATGATGATAGGTTTTGATAACCTAATAAGAAATCAGAGACCAATACGACTTTTTAACCATCGTTTCTGTAAAATATAATTATGTCCCTTGTAATATTGCCTAAGACATTAAATTCTTATGTACCAAATATGATGAAAGATTTTGATAACCTAATAAGGAACTACATGTTCAAAGCCACACGGTGCATATCATAGGCATGAATAACAGCTTGGAAGAGCACACAATATATCCCAAGTTCATAATACACAACCAGACCATTGGATTCTCAAATCCATCACCAATAATCTCTCTCTCTCTCTCCGACACACACACCTGCCCCACAGGACACAGTCCATTCATACTCTCTCTCTCTCTCCGACGCACACCTGCCCCACAGGACACAGTCCATTCATATAACCAATTTTAATTTCACGCAACAAGATCGCATAAGTTACACAAAGGAACATAAAGTATATCACGTGCAACATGGAAGGAGATATCATACCCCAAACTCATCCACCTCCAGGATCTCAATCCTTCCACAACAGACTGAGGCCCATCAACTACCACAAGCCCATCTGCGTACTCAGTAAAGAGATTGCATGCCAGCCCTCTTTCCACTTTGTCTACAAAGGTTCAAAAAGAGTAATTAAGTGAATTGTTGGATTCGGATACATGAGACCTTTCATTCAAGTTTTGAAGATGAATATCTCTTATCATTTCTTAAGAAAAAAAAAAAATACAAACATCTATAATCACAATTTAGTGATGGAAAATACCAGCCATTAAAAAAAATAGTTTTAGAAAAATAAGCATCACACATAAAAGAGATTGTGAGTATGGAACTGGAGCAGGACCTTTGCATTTGATTGTTTGTCCAGCTGGAGAGAGAGAGAGAGAGAGAGAGAGACATGCTGCAGCTCTGCCGCTATTTCCAAGGGGCATATAGAAGTGACTCTTCCTCACTGAGAGAGAGAGAGAGAGAGAGAGAGAGAGACTTGCTGCAGCCATGCCACTTCTAAGGGGCATATAGAAGTAGCTCTAACTCACAGAGAGAGAGAGAGAGAAAGAGACAGACTTGCTGCAGCTCTGCCAATATTTCTAAGGGACATATAGAAGTGGCTCCACCTCACTCTGAGAGAGAGAGAGAGAGACCTGCTATGCTCTAATCCAATACTACGGGCATATCAGTTATCTACCCACTTAGAGAGGGAGAGAAAAGAACCCCAGCAACCCCATTTGGTAGTGTAGCAAGGTCTGCAACTCCACTGTGTGTTTGTGCACGTGTTTTGTGTGTGTTGATTCCTCAGATAAAATTATCATTCTTCATTTGACTTCATCCAAATCAATAGAAATCAGTAACGCATTTACTATTGAACTCTTACTGATCAATTCCGGAAGAAGCAAGAAGCTTTCTAGCAGCTTTCAATCCACTCAGTATGGCACCCTCAATACTTGGACTGACACAAAAGTCTCCACAAAAGGCCAACCTCTTCTCCTCATCCCATAAACACTTCTCATCTCCAGCAACAGCAGCAGCCGGAAAAGCACTACCCCTGCAATTTAAGGCATTCAGCATTGTACTAGGTCCGTCATGAAGCTCTAAGGTCTTATGCAGTTGTAGAGCAAGCATGAATGCAAAGAGATACGGGTACTTTGAAGATTGAAACAAGCGTATTTCCAATAAAATCAAAGAGGCTTCTTAAGATCTTAAATAAATTATTCATTACTCGAAAATATTACAAACAAAAGCATATTTGTCCCTCAAGGCACATGAGAGGTGCAAAAAATGGCTATTTTCACTTTTCACCTAATTATTTTTTCAGAATAAAAGTATAAAACTACACAATTGAGAAAGAAGCGAACCCCAACACTTTTTTCATCATAAAAGTATAAAATTACAGGATTGGGGAAGAATCCAACACCATATCTCTCTCTCCCTCTCCCTCTCCCTCTCCCTCTAGAGGTGCAAAAAATGGCTATTGTCACTTTTCACCCAATTATTTTTTCAGAATAAAAGTATAAAACTTCACGATTGAGAAAGAAGCGAACACCAACACTTTTTTCAGAATAAAAGTACAAAACTACAGGATTGGGGAAGAATCCAACACCATCTCTCTCTCTCTCTCTCTCTCTCTCTATCTCTCTCTCTCTCTCTCTCTCGATAATACGCACCATCTATGAGCTTTCATGAAGAATGGCTGAGGGAGAGGCAATCCTGTTTTCCTGAATTCTTGAAGTAATTCCTTTGCTACCATAGCTAAAGTGTCATCTGTGGGTTTCTTCAGTCCAGTTTGCTTTATCACATTTTCAGCATACTCAGCTGTTGAATGCAACACCCAACATTCACTGGATAAAATACAAACAAATATTAAAACAGAAAAAAATGGGAGTTGAAGAAACAACATGGCTTATGAGCATGTACCCAGAGCCTGAAGGGCCACGACGCCCAGGCTTGCTGCTGTCACAAAATGCCCAAGATAATATCTCCGAATTCTTGATTTCGAAGCCTTTTACAGGTACCTGAACAAAACTATTTAAGAAATTTACCATAGTGGAAATACCTGTCATGAATAATAAGTCTACAGTAACAAACCAAGGATTAATTTAATAGAATACCCATCAGAGTGCGGTTAGCCCAAGCAAGATCAGCATACTCAATTTAGGAGCTCTAGATATGAGTCTATGCATCTGTGTGCCTTGTTCTTGAGGGGGAAGGGTGCAGAGAAAGAGAGAGAGAGAGAGAGAGAGAGAGAGAGAGAGAGAGAGAGAGAGGGAGCAGGACTCATACACCACTGTGCCACATTTTTCTATGCTTTTGTGAAAGAGGAAATTCTGAATGAACATAATTGTTTTTCAAATATTAGGTTAATTCAACTGAACATTTTTCTCTGATTTTGATGAAAGAGAAAATTCTGGATGGCCATTATTGTTTTTCGAAAATATTAACTTAGTTCAACTGAACAGGTCATTGATAGTGAGCAAGAAGGATATTAATTCAAATCCACATGTAGAAAGCGAATAAAAAGGCCACACTTAAATGGCTGCCTTTTTTTTCTTTTTATTACATGCAAGGTCATGCCCCGACTAACATATTATCGTCTTTTCCTTCTCTATCGGTAACAAAGTTCTATCGTTAGAGCAGATCTAGATTGAAAAGAATCACAGACATCGGAGAGAACAAAAGATTATCACAAAGACATGTCGAAAGAACATTTTAGTAGGATAATGGAACATATAGTTCAGGAGTGGCTAATGCCCTCACTTGACGAGGGGTCATCTTTCCCAATTGTCATAAGTTGAAATGCTGAAGAAAAAAACAGAGTTGGTAAAACATTTACCGATGATAATGGTTCGGAAAACCCCAACATTAGAGCAAAACAGGAACGGACAGGGATATCTTCCAATTTCTCTATCAATTCCGGTGCCAAATTCTTATCTGCAAAGAATGTGACAGCGAGCGAGATTATCTCAAAGGCTTTACACTATATAATCTCGTATTATTTGGAAAAGGTAAATTGTTTACAGTCAGATAAAAAAACTTGATTAAGATAAGTGTCATCAGAGAAGAGATTAAGAAAAAAGTAAAAGAAAAGCGAAGAACTCTAAGAAATAACCAGAATATACAATGCAATATCCACAAGAACAGAGAAAGAAAAGAACCTAAAGGTGGAGGTCGACCAGTTCGGCTTGAAAACCTTGAGGCAGCTATAATTTTATCTGATGCCACCAGAGCATCAAAATGGCCCACATTTTTCCCATCCAAACCTGTCAATAACCATGAATTTCCCTCCTTTGGCCATTCCAAAGTAGCAACACTAAGCCCAAACTTAGCCTCCACTCCTAACGGACAAAGACCAAAAAGATTCAGCACAAAAAGTGAGTCCTAATTGAGGCAATGCGCCAATATCTTTTTTTCCCCGATTAGTGACGGATGCCCCAATAACTTAAACTAACATACACATAAATAGATGAATAAGAACAAATACATCTGTATCAATATGCAGGTAGTACAAACCAGGCTGGAGGCATAGGGCTTTACAGATAGAACTCATTCCAGGAACACCAACATACTTTTTAGCCACCGGTGCCTGCAAAATGCGACAAAAAAGGTACAATTTTGATATCCAAAAGTCTGGAAAATATAAATAGGAAATAAAACTTGGGTTGGTTCAATATGAAAATAAGCACATTACACCTAACATCAGTGAGATATCAACCAACGTGTCACTAAAATTTAAAATGACAAAAGAGAATATCTCTTTCTAAATAGGGCATGAAAACAGAGGTTCACCCTGGAATCTCCTGTAGAAATACTAAGCATTTTCACTTCATCATACTCAACAGGGGGATGGAGTGAAAAATGCCCCTAATAATTAACGAATGTGTACTGCAGCTCATAAATTACTACGTAAGAGGAGAGATGTATCATTAGGCTTGATTGTGTAGCTGTATTATATTACACAACTGGGTTCAAATTTCGTTGCATGTTGATTACATCCCATAAATGGGGTTCAAACCCTATTTACTTCCCTTTATATAAAGATAAAAATGAATCACTGGTTCCCTTGGAATTTATGGTTCTTCCACCTACCAATGTGGAGCAGCAACTGAGAGGCATCAATTCTTGTTTTAATTAACAATATGTCCATGTAAATGAGGTGGGAATCAATTCATAAAATGCTACCTGTCTCATTCTTATTTATGTATGGAGTTTGCTATCATGGGTATGATCATAGTCTGCAAAACAAGACCTTACCAGACTTGGTTGGTAACCCAGATGGGTCAACCCAGGACACAAAGGGAATATACAATTTCTAGAATTTTTACCAAAATTTCTTATTGTAGACAATAACTTTGAAATTTAAAATAAAATACAATAAGCTTCCAATTAAAAAGACATATTATCACATATATTTTATTTAAATGAACTTTATTCGTATGTTGGTTTGAGGAAGGGATGGTTTGTTCATACTTACTATCCCTTTAATTCATTTATTATATATGGTAAGTTCTTAAGAGTCAATAGATAATTTGTTTCTGATACATGTTAATTTGTTCACAGTTAACTAACAAAATTTACCAACTAATTATACTAATTAAACAAATAAACATTTTAATTTTTTGGAAAAAAAGTTAATTTGAGACCCAGCTGGATCATGTGAGTCATGGCTTGACCTGACCGGGCAAGCAGAGTCAATAAGTAGGATCAAGAAAAATTGGGTCACTGACTCAGGTTTGAGACCTGGCATGGTCAAGCTGGTGAGTTCGGGTCGACCAGGCCAAGTTTGAGAAATATGGGTATAGTCGTGTCCCTTCTTTATCAGCCTCAAGTTGGTTTTATATTTGTTATTATCCAGTGTTTTTTTTTCTCCATAGGCACCACTGCTATGTTGTTAAATATTTCCTTTAATTCTTTTGCTTTTCTTAGTCATTATCTTAATGTATGAGTTTGTGTTAAGAATAAGGACTTGGGCCCTGACTTCCCAGGGTCCTAAGCCTGCCCGAGTCCATCCGAGACGTTGCCGAGTCAGATGCAGGGTCTTAGGTACAACTTGGCCGATTTTCGCCACAATAACAAAAGGTACGCTGGGACTTGCCCAATTTTTGGGCTTACCCCTCCAAAATCGCCAGAGTCCTGGTCCAGGCCAACTAGGGGGATTTCCAAGTTGGCTGGCGAAATTTAATCACCGGTATAAGTAAAGAGAAAAAGCTTCATAAACTGATCAGTTCATGCAAACAAGAGGTCCTCTTGTGTGCGTGTGTGAGTGCATGCATGCATGTGTGTGAGAGAGAGCATTTTAACGAAATACCATCTGACAGTTAATACCTCGTCGATTTTGACAAATTCAGCACTGATCTGATCAAAAGACCCGAATCTTTCTTTCCATTCAGCAACAAGACCTCTTGCTTCCCATTTCTTAACAAGGCCCATCACTTCCTCATCATTGACAATGAAGTATGGAGCACCATGGTCGAACAACAGCTCCTTTCCATCTTCAGTAGTTTCTCTAAAAGTTGCATATACTCGATATAAGTGCATTACCAGCAAAGAGAGAAAATAATCAATTAAAACAATAAATACTTGAAGCGGCTTATCAAAAACAATGAATAAATACTTGAAGGGAAATTAGATTTGAAAATTAAGTCTCAAACAACAAGAAAATTAAAACTACATTCTACAAGAAGTAACCAATATCAGCATCCCTTATTACTAAATGCCATCAAAACAACTGTGAAAATGCAACCATAATTTCAGCAGAATATCAGATTGGAATCATAAGAATAACGATCATCAAACAAGCAAGGCAATTATAAACATCAGTAATTCCCCAATTAACGGCTGTTTCAATGGACTCAACTATAGGACAATAATTCCAGTCTCACAGTGAATCTTTTCCTCCATGACTAGCTCAAAATAGGTCTTAAAGTCCAAAACATAGATAATTCCATTTCAAGTTGTTTCACTGAAAAGAGTGAAAGAAATTTCGCATTACTAAAATAATACTTGAACAATACCTTCTTTGAGACATTCTACCACCAGGACCTCTCCCGGACTCAAACAAAGAGACCGAAACACCATTCTCTGCCAGTGTTGATGCACAAACAGCTCCTGAAACTGAAATAAGATTGAAATATCCAATGAGAAAAGTAAGTATAATCTGGATCCACCATGAATAAATGAAAACAAGCATTGGAATAAACTATAGGGCGAATGTTCATGAACATACTCCCGCTTCCTATCACTGCAACCTTCATCTTTAGGCTATAATCCCTTTGTGGAGCTGCAGATAGATGACACCTCGAAACCCTAGACTTCGGGCTCAGTTTCCAAAAGAAAGAACCGGAAAACCCTAAAGTTTTGATCGAGTTGCATAGAAATGACATCCAGAGACCTCTCAGTCGAGTGACCTAGAAATATGAAATTTCCAATTAAATTACTCAGAAACCAACGTATCAAAGGCCTACCCAGAAGTAATAATTTTGATCTCTTTTTTGGTAAATGATAACTTAGAAACCCTATATTCTTTTGTGAAAATTGCAGAGCAATGGTGTATAGGAAGTGAAAACCCTGAATTTCGGTCCAACTTGGAGGGAGTTGAGAGAGGAGACTCAACCCTAATCTCAGTCCAAATTGCAGAGAGATGAAAGCTGAAAACCGTAATTAATTAAGTGGAGTTACAGAGAGATGGATACTCGAAACCCTAACTTCTCGACAGCGGGAAAGAGGAGAGCATGGCGCGGCAAGTTTGAAGCCAGTCGTTTAGTTGAGGTGGCGGCAAAAACGCTTGTTAGTGACCGTTTATTTTCCAACCTCAATGACTAAAATACCCCTACTCTGTATAGTAAATGACTTGGAGAAGAAAGAAACGATTGAAACGAGCGGCGTGCATTTCAGTTGGTCTACTGAGCAAGCCCAAGAGTAAAGGGTGCTCCCGTCGGAGCATACTATAAGCTTGCTCTCTCGGACTAAAGGAGGGGTTTCTTCACTATGAAATTTTGGGACATAGCTTAGAATAAGTTTGGTTTGTTCGATATGAGATTTTGGGATCTTCTTTAGAATAAACTAATTGAGTTGTTAAATATTTAGATCTGATCATCTTAATATTACATGATGTGTATTCAATTTTAGAATAATGTTTTCAGTTTTAAGATTTTATTTGTTTTTTAGTCTGGTGTAGTTTGTATAAACAAACAAATTAAGGCGTGCCTCCAAATTTTATCATAAATATAATTTTGGTGTCGAAAATTCTTAGGATGGCATGAAAATCTATTTTGATCTCTAATTATAACATTTTAAACTCCAAAGATGGTTCACACCAAGCATATCTATAAACACATGAAAATCTTGAAAATTGATGGTCTTGATAATGTGTTGCAAGATATACTATTTTTGGGACTCAAAGTCTTTTTTATTTTTTGATATCCATACATCTAGATGTTGAGATAATCAATTAGAGGGTTTTTCAACATTAATACAACCTTTTATGATGGATTTTTGAGGTGCACCTTAATTCTACATTTTAAAGTTGCAACCTTATATAAATTTTTTCCCTATATATAGGGAGCGATTTCATGCAAGAACTTTATACTAATATAATGAAATAATCTTAAAATTAATCTCAATTTTTAAACATGTATTATTTTCATTTTTATGAACTATAAAATAATAATAATTAAAACGCACCCTTAAAAGTGTTTTTTAGATTTAGGCTCTTAGAAGGGATTTCTTTTCCTGCTCCAAATTTTTTAAATGCCTGTAATATCTTTAAAAAAATGTCTTAAAAAAATTTTGCTTTTCAACTTATAAAAGCCTAGATATTAAAATTTACCAAATGAACGACCTAAATTCATTATTAAAAAAAAAAAACTCATTTTAACCATTTTGACCATATTTAAAATGCAAACTTATTGGTTTCTTTCTTAGATTAATTATTGTGACGAAGAGAGCGTCAGTGCAATATTTAAGATCATATAAATACTATAAATATAATTTTTTAGAAGCATGAAATCATTCCCCTAAAACAAATCATAGCCTATTTTCTTCCGTATTTTTAGTCTATGTCCTGTGAACTCCAGCAGATGGTTGAAAGTGCGTGTTAGATAATGCATTTTATTGTTTTCTACAAATCACTTTGTGTGAAGCTCATTTGCGTGCACCAAAAAATGAGAAAAAATAATAATTCAAAAAATAAAATGACCAAAATTCCTTTCATACATTTTGGTCGCACTTTGGTCCATATTATTTTCTCAAATCATGCTTCTTTTCATGTGTGCAAGGTGAGAGCTACACACAAGTCAACATTTCAAATAAAAAGTAGAATAAAAATACACCCTAAATTTCATATAAATCCAACATGTAAAAAAAAGACGTTAAAAGTCAAATAATAATACTTTCAAATGAAGATCGGATAGCTTGGGGTAGACCGAAATTAGTGTAAATGAATAAACATGGAATAATTGAGTTTTGAGATTGTATATTATGAGACCATTCATTTTTTGTACAAGAATATTACTTCTTTACAAGAATATTACTTCTTTACAAGACTATCACATCTTTTTTTAACCATTAGATATGAAATCTACAATATTAAAATGTACCCCAGCTTTCGAGAACATTTATTTTGAACTTCGTGCTAAATTAGTGCACATAGCCACCCATCTAATTTCATATCCAATAATTGTAACCTTCTTGTATCAAAAGCAAATGGTATCATTATATACAATTTCCGATAGTTCTTTTATGTAGAGAGAGAGGTGGCAATTTCATATACCAAATTCTAGGAAAAAACACCCGAAAAGAGCCTTCCACTAAAATGATAGGATTGCCATAGGCTTTTACAGTCAGGATATTAGTATAGCAAGGATCAAATCTATGTAGAACTCAATAGCAAAGATTATGCAAACCCTTCCTTGAATACCTGGATCCACTCTACATTATGAGAGCTCTTAATTGTCATTTGTAACAAAATTCATAAACACGTGGTTTCCTCTCTCTAGACTGGTAGATAAAATCAACTTGGTTATGAGGTGGGTATAGTGATTGCATCCACACCCAATATCCATTCAGTGAACTAAGAATTCTTAACATATGAAATTCTTGAAGCATAAGCCAATCCTCTAAATTTTCACTCCTAACATTCCCATAGAGCATATAGCACAAATAATACAGGAAAACACTGCCCCAAGTATGAAATTCATCAAGTACATGGTAAATCCCCTGAACTGAAAAGCAACATGGCACCCACAGATAAAATGGGTATGAATTGAGTGTACTCATAAATCTGGACTGTGCAATCATACCATCAACATATGACAAGCCGATCATGGAAATCCATGACTGCCTTCATAAACACATTCTTTCTCTAAACCCACAGCTTATATAACAACTTGCCCTCGAAAATACAGCATCTACAAGAAATTTCTTTGAAAAGAGCCGGACGAAAACCTGGAAGAGAGACCTTCGGCCATGCTTTCGGGGTCAAGCTGAACTTTTTGTCGCCCCGCGGTTAAGTCTTTCTCTCTGTCCCATGGCTTCCAAGGGTGTTGACCTGACCACTCTTCGACCACTTTCTCCTTATGCTTTTTCTTGGGCTTGCTTGCTTCTTGTTTATGCTTCTCCACAAGAGAAGTCGAGCGCTTTGATTTATTGTATGCATCGATGATTTCTGCCGTGGCAGTATCGCGTTTCCTCGCCAGAGCTTCCTTCTTACCATCACTGGCACCAAGAGCGGCGGCATGGTCGTAGGCCTCAAGGTAGCTGCATCATGGTAAGTCGTTGATCTTAGACCCCTCTCTCTCTCTGTCCTCCAAAGATGCCGATACACATCCCCCAACCCCCAACAAACAATTCCAATACTAAATTGCTTAGTGTATTAATCTCTCCTAAAAAAATTTATCCAAATACTTATGAGAGATGAACTATTTAACATTCTACCTATATTTTTTAATTTAATTTCAAAATACCTATAGAAAGACATGATCATGAGCTAGAATGGTTGCAAATGGATAATGTGTTGAATAGTCCATCATCACTAATGGGTTTAAATGTTTAATAGTCCATCTCTTATACGAATTTTGATAAATTCCCTTTTCGATTATTCCTTTATTTGCTGAAAACCATACTGTAAACTCAAAAACTTCCAAATATTCGTAGTAGCTTTCCTCTCACTCATATCCCTTTTTTGGGGATTCTCTCCCACTCACGCTTCAGCCTTTAAAGTCTTTCCTTCTTGCCCTTTATTGCAGGAAAGTCTTTCCTTCTTGCCCTTGAAGCAAGGGCTGTGGAATAGTTTGTCCAAAAAAGACCCTGTTTCAAGGCTCCACCACCATGAACCTCAGGCAAGATAAAAAAAAGCAAGACGGAAAAAGGCTAAACAACTCTCTCTCTGAGGGTGGCAACGGGTCCCAAAAATTGGACCCCAACCCGAACCCGAACCCAAATACACTGGACGTGGATCCAAAAAATATAGTGTGGGACCCAAACCCAACCCAACCCAAAAATTAAAATATCTATGTATTTGATTATATTTAAATATATTTTATATATTTGACCCCAAAAGTATTACCAGACTGGAAACGGGCTTGGGTTAAGACGGTAGAGGCTAGGTTTTCATAGCCCAACGTCTCAAGTTTCATTCCTATGTAACTTTGTCAACAAAAATATTACTAGACCCGGACCCGGACCGGACCTGAATAGTGTTCAAGTCCAAGATTTAGGCCTGGACCCGACTCGCTGGTTCCAATTTTTGGACCCATGCTTAGACCCGGATAGGACCTACCCCTCAGGTCCCGGGTCGGGTCCCGGTCCATTGCCACCTCTCGGTCCATTGCCACCAATTCTCTCTCTCTCTCTCTGAGAAGTGGCCCGAATATCCCATCATTAAGTGGGGAATGTGCTTAGATGTCATGGGGGCGGCATTTTGGCTGGAAACGCTGGTTTCCTAATAGGAAAAAAAAATAGGAAAGAAGAAGAAGAAATAGGTTTTTCTAAAATGAGATGTTTTATTTGTTCTTTTTAATCATTATCAATTTTCATTGGAACTTTTTAACATAAGTTGCCATCCAGTAGGATATAAAATAAGAACAGAAATTTACTTCATCCTTGCTTTCTGGGTTTTGTCCAAAGGAGTGTCTGTCCAAACACTTGTATCACCCCGACCTTCCTTGCCCCCCTTGCTGAAGGACATTGATTGCATGCTCACACCAGCCTGAACAAATAAATTAAAATGAAAGTGAATACCACGATCAGAGAAAATTTACAAAAGGATGATCCTTTCTCTTACGTCAGTTACAATACCATGCCAACAACACGCGAAAGTATCCGAGCTAAGGATGTCCAAGTTTGGCACCCTTAAATGAAATGATATTAGTATAGGAATGGTATAGCATCCACATGATATAGATGCTCGGAAGATGGACAAGGACCCTCCATCGGTTTAGATTAGAAGGCAAGAAAATGGATGACCAAGGTCATGTTTAGTAATTTTATTTTTCCTACATATTAAATTTAAAGGAAATTATGCAGGCGTGCGCATCACAACTAGGAGCACCTAAAAAATATTTAAAAAAAGAAAATTAAAAAAAATGACCAAAATACCCCTAAATGTTTAGGGGTAAAGTTAATTTATTTTTCTCAAATTATTTTTTTATATTTTCTATGGTGCACCTGATTGAAAACTGTGAACGCCCAAAATTTAAGTTATTCCAATCGATAGAGAAAAATTAAATTAAAATAAACAGTTGTGAGGGTATTGTGCACCATTCAAGAGTCCACCTGATGTCGACACTATACTTTTCCACTTGTTTAACCATCTTTTGCACCCACTTCCACTTGGACTTGGCAAACATGCCCATGAAAACAAATTTAAAAATAGAAAAGAAAACAAAAAAGATTATCTGAGGAGAGAGAAAATTGGGTGTGTGTGTGTGTGCCCTCTGTCTCTAAGACCATCCCCAAAGTTTGGGTTCAAACTATTCTAGTTTAAATGGTCTTTCTGAAGATGGTGTATGGGGGGCATATGGGATTTGGATAGTATTTTCATGCAAGAGTTCTATAGTAATATAATGAAACAATCTACAAAAACCATGTTAAGGCCATTTGTTTGATCCCAAATTTTAAATATATACTCTTGTCATTCTGATAAATAATCACAAAAAAGTAAAATTTGAAAACACCCTAGAAAGTGTTTTTTTAGCCCAATTAATATAGGCCATCCATCTTAGTGGATGCTTAGATCTCTAGGCTTTGGAAGGATCTTTTTCCTTTCCAAATTTTTTAAATAAGCTTTATCATCATTAGATTAACAATGTTCAAAAAGAACAAATTGATTTTGAGTTCATAAAGGCCTAGATCTTGAATTCACCAAATGGGATGATCTAGATTCAATATTAGAGGGGACTCACTTTGACCCTATCTAGGGTACAAATTGAATTATATCTTTTTTTTAATTGATTATTGGGATGAAGAAAGAGTGTGTGCAAAATTTGAGGTCATATAAATGCCACAAACATGATTTCTTATATTATAATGACATGGTGACATGAGATCATTTCCTATATACCTATATATATATATAGAGAGAGAGAGAGACCCTTACTTTCCTTTCAGGAGGAAGCGTAGTCATCCACTCTTCTCGCTTAGGTGGTGGTTTAATCCCACCGAGTAACTCCTCATCACCTGGCAAAGACTCACCTGCATGGGAATATTATCTGCATGTCAATCCCAATCTCTCTCTCTCTCTCTCTCTCTCTCTCTCTCTCTCTCTCTCTCTCTCTCTCTTGTCATTCAGTAATGGGTTGGAGCCTTTAGGTTCTAGAATTAGTTTTCTTTCTAGTTAGCGAACATAAAGACTGAGAATATGTCGCTCTAGATTCCAGTATTCAAAATTTTAGTAGTTCAATCATGTCCATGGCCTAATGTGAATCATAGCAAGTCAGGGAATAACAAACATATCAGTAAACCCAAAAACTCGTATTAAACTGTACCAATCCAAAAAATTAGAGTAGAAAAATGGGACAAAAATACAAATCACCAAAAATTACGTAAGATAAAGAATCATGAATATTTTGAATTTGTCTAAAAAAATGCAGTGAAAAAATCAGATATGTATAGCTGATATAAAATGGAAATACAATTTGCGGTTGAGGATGATGAAATCATCGAACAACAATTTTATGTCATAACTTGGTAGCATTTAGGCCCCTACTTTAAATATTTCTTTGTCTAAATTTTTCATTAAACATGACAACATGGATGCCTCCTTCGATGTCAAGACACACAAAATACCATGACTTTATTAGGAGTATAACTAAAGCCAACAACAACAATACCAAACACCACAATTGCATTAACAAATAACAAGAACAACCATGATCTTTCAAAACTCCATTATCAGAAAAAATGTGTAATGGAAGGCTTGCTAAGTATTGTCTGACTTCAAAACTCCATCTTTCATGCCCATAGGTTGATTGCTGTCAAATCAGTATCTACTCTAAATAATCAACTTTTTATCACTAGAAGCACAAATCAATAAGCTTCCAAGAATCAATAAGCTTCCAAGCAATTCTCTACTGGGTTAGATCCCAATTTTGCTGCAAAAGCAAGATGCACTGGTTTACGAATGATAATGAGAAATACAATCATAAAAAGTGCTAGAAAAACAGATCTACATAGCAAACTTCTTTATCAACAAATCCATTGTATGCATTTTAGAATTACTAAGCTGTACCTCGTATTTGCCTCCAATGTGCAGCTTCACGACATGCCTGCATTTCGGCCTATCATCCCAACAAATGTTTAGGCAAATCTTGCACATAAACAAAGAAAATCTAAAGGGAATTGAACCATGTGCCAGTGAAGTAACGTTTATGGAATTCTAAATGAACATCCACCGTTTGCCTCGATGGTGAAACGTGGAGATTTACCATAATAGGGTCCAAGGAACATTCACCCAGGAATAACTAATCTCCACCATTAATCATCTGGATGCCCCTTTTGAGTACCATATACCATTCTTCTTAATGAATACAATAAGAAAACATTGATTACTTACAGGGTATAATCCTTCAGAGTAACAAACATGTAAAGAATATTTCAAAAAGAACATCATCTAGAATAACAGTAACTTGCATTTACCATAATTAAAAAACATTTACAAATAAACAAATAACTAATGATGTTGGATTAGTCTGCAGAAACTTCTACAGGAGAACGTGACAGACCTTAAATTCCTCTAATTCTTCTTTTTCTTTGATCTTCTCATCAATAACCCCTCGCTGTTATCAAAAGAAAAATGTCAACTCTCATACGACAATACAAGTATAAACCAAAGAACAAGCTGGCAAAGGCAAGGAAACGCATAATACCGATACTACAATAGTACAGGATTATACAATCACAAATTTAGACAATTATAAAGCATACTTATGTTAAAAGGTAATAGATTAGCCATTTATCTAGTCATAAATAGAACGACAAACAAGGAAAGAGGACCACAGAAATGATTAATAATTGTCTAAAACAACTGCCCAAAAATACAAACCTTTTCAGGATCCATCAGATCCTTGAAGGATTGATTTAACTTGACAAATGCTTGTTGTGCTTCAGGATGAGGGCATTTGTCCGGATGCACCAAAAGGGACATTTTCCAGTACCTGATCGAAGTGCAAATCATTCACAGTTAAATTGGGAATTTAATACTCTTTTGGACAGGGTAGTTATGGAAGTAAACTAAAAAATTCATTTGAGATACAAAAAACATGGCTTTGCTTCACATTCATTTCCAGATTATTGCATAATAATCCGTAAATAGTCTTCTAGAAGGGTATCTGAAGTAGTGACTTAACCGTGCAGCATAAAAATAATAAGAGGAACCAAAAGGCAGGTCCTGCTTTGATGTACTTGCAGATCATAAGATTCCACTGATGGAAATAATGAAGAATAGAAGCAGTAAATGTGGAAAATATATAATTAGATCTTCTAGTAGCAGGTAATGGTTCACAATGCAGAACCTCTTTTTAATGAATTCAGCGGAAACTTCTCGATTTAATCCAAGCACCTCATAGGGGTTACTATCTTCAGCTCCAATGATACGAGACACCTATCCAACATCAGATAAATAATTAAGACATCAGTTCAATTGTTATAAGGAAATGTAATGCAAAATAAAAACTTTGTAGTTCCAAACAAAGAGCTCCATTATAATATTTCGCATAGAAGGAAATCTTTCTTCATTTGTGTCACACACACACACACACACACAAAATCATCTATTGAATAGCAATTTTTTTTTCTGAGCTCCACTAAAATGCTGCAGTTAGGACAGGGGGTGAAGCATAGCTAGGGTCCTGCAATCGGTGCTCTCTTCTACAAGGCTGTCTGGTATGGTGCTGGCCTCTCTCCATGTGTGGCTCAAGGAGATTCTAAGGGGTCTGCAAAAAGTTTGGACTTGGAGATGTCTCCACATATAAGCTCCAGTGACCAGAGACAAGGAGAGGTCTGTTTAACCCAATGATTATATTCATGGAGTCGCCTTCAAACACCAGTGCAGAGCCCTATGATTGCTGAAAGAGATTGTGCCTCTGAAGTGTTTACTGTAGCATTGCCAATTCATCCTGGAAAGGACAAGAGAGGTGGCTGCTTCGCTGTTCCTGAAGACTCCACCTATGCCCTCCACAGACTACTGAAAGAGCACCTGTCGATATTAAGTTTGATGATGCCCGATCCAGGGGTATCATAAGAGAGGACCTTGAGATAGCATGCCAATTAAGTAAGAGATCCAAATTGGAGAATGAACTGAACTCCTATGGAAGAATGGCCCAGTTGATAAAAGTGAATATTAGTCTATCTTTCAATGCCTGTACATGGGAGTCTCGACCTTCTCTCCTTTTATGCTCAAGCCATATGGTGCGCACAAGGGCCATAATAGAGGCTCTCCATAGAAGGCCATGGGCTGGAAATAGGAATAAAAGATGAACAGTCAATAGCTGCTGGATACACCTAGGGAAGACCCACACATTGCCAAACAGGTTTAAAAGGGAAGACCAGAGCTGTCTAGCCATTTGGCAATGGAGAAAGAAGCTGTTTACAGTTTCTTAATCCTGTTACACATTATGCATCAATTAGCTAGTCGTACCCCTCTACGATGTAGTTGGTCCACAAAGAGGGTCTTTTGGTGTAGACTAACCAACAAAAAGCCTGGTTCTTGGGGAGGACAGGGGAAAACCAGATTTGTTTGCCACATCCATGGTGGGTTGACTTTGAGTAAGTTGATTGTTGGAAGAGGCCACTGAGAATCGTCCTAATTTGACAGGTTGCCACATCATCCTATATCAGCCTCATGGAAGGATGAAATGGGAGTTGAAGACTGACAAAAGTTCTTGAAGCTACCAAGTTTCTTGATCCATGAGGTCCCCATGGAGCCTCTGTGTCCACACAGCGTGCCCCCGAGGACTTTGTAAGCATCTGACAAATGGCACCTTGTTCAGCAGCCACCAAATATGGATTAGGCAGTAAGGTTTCTAACTCTCTCTCTCCCACATACCAATCTTTCAAAATTGTATACAGTCCCCTTTTTTAGCCCAGAAGCAAATTCAGGTATAGAAAGGCAGATACTCCAAGGTGAGACATTCCTAGGCCCCAATGCCCTTGCAGTCACCCACTTCAAGGCACACACCCCAAATCATGGCCGTGTCTTTTTCGAATTACTAGCCATCCTTCGTTCAAATCTTTCAACAGTACCATCCCAAAGATGCTTTCTCAGCTTTCCTAAGCAAGGGGTATGTATTGAATATAATGAATGTTTTCTTAAATGTGAAGAACCATGAGCTCATAGTCCCAAAGTAAATAGAAGTTGCCCTTTTTTCATTAAGACGAAAATAAAGGATGTCACAACCAATCAAGATAACATCAATGCATAACTCTTTAGTCCCTATTCTGATGGTGGCTGACTAATTGGCCAACGTAATGGTATATTATGTGAAGAAAAACATCAACAACAAAAACATTTTGCACTACGATAATCTTGCAAAAAAGTTTTCCGATAAATATTTGGCTTTATGTGAAGTTTATATGTCTTTTGGAGGCCAAACAATTGACCATCCAGGCTAGAAGGTTGGGGTGTCAGGTAGGATCCCTTTCAGACATATGGATATTGAACTTTGTAAATGGTAAAGCTAAAAGAGTTTGTCTTCTCTGGTGGTTGATCATTATGAAAGAAGAAATGCACATTGAAATAAGGGCAAGCTTTCTATGCTTCCCCTACAACTTAAAACTTATATACTTCCCCTTATCCAACCGTCCATTCTGAATGGAGGGCTAAGATTGCCCCAATCACAATGTCACGTCTCTACACTATTTTATTTTTATTTTTTTTCCACAAACTATTTTGACACCAAATTTTGTACGTCCAATCCTCCATTAAACTCACACTAGCGAAAAATATAAAAAAAACAATTTCCAATAAAATAAAATGACCAAAATACCTCTGAAAGTTTCAAGGGGTATTTTGGTCATTATATTTTATCGAAAAATTATTTTTAATATTTTTTATAGTTGCGCTCCTATGAGAAGATGGCACATACAAAATTTCATATTCATACAATTTGTATAAAAAAAACTAAAAAATAAAATACTTTGAGACGTCAGATCTAAGATGGCGAGTGGCTCTCTTGAACAAAATTGGACGGCTGGATGGCAGAGGAAGCATAGAACTTCTATGCTGTAGGGGAAGTATAGAAACCTTTGAAATAAATAGTATTCACCTTTCAGTGGAAGAATCATTATACTCAAAGTTACTCTAGACAATATTTCAGTATACTTAGTCCAAGTCAAACTCCCCAAACAGTGGCCAAAAAACAAGAGAAAATCTAGCAAGACTTCGTCTAAAAAGAAAGCAGCAATAGGCATAAGTCTCATCCACTTAAGACTGTTTCTGAGTAAAGATCAAAATGCAGTATTTGTACAATATGCTTAAGAACATGTTAATGAAAGCAGCAATAGGCATAAGTCTCATCCACTTAAGACTGTTTCTGGGTAAAGATCAAAATGCATTATTTGTACAATATGCTTAAGAACATGTTAATGTCAACACACCACCATTTGCCACTGACTTTTACAAACATACAGGTATTGAAAACACTTCTGCCACCCCATGTTTTAACATACAAAAGAAAAGAACCCCTGAGGTTTTTCCTTTTGTGTTGTCTTATTTACAGTGAAGAGCTGGATAAATAGAGTAAGAGGGGAGGAAGTGACACATTGGCAAATGAAGCCTAAACGTGGCATATGGAAGGCTGAAAAGGATCTGTTCACAATGGAATTCATAACTTCAAGAAATGAACAACCATCTGTTTAAGTGATGTTCTGCGAACAGATGAACTCTTTTTCTCTTTCCTTTTTTTTCCATTTTGGTAATTGAGGATGGATGGACAATGAGAAATGAGGTAGTTGAATTAGATGTTTAGTTAATGGAGCAATATATATACAAGTGTAGTTAAGGGGAACAGCTTTTTATGGTAGGGGAAAGTGTGGGACCCAATGTTATGGTAACATCCAGCTGTGGTCGCCCTACTCTCTATTGTCACCATCCACCATTCAAATGAGTGGTTATCAACTATGGTTCTCCATATCCTAATGGAATAAAGGTGTGTTTTCCTATAACAAAATGCTAATTGTAGATGTTATGCAAGCAGAAAACTATGTAACCGGGAAGGAATATCAATACATCAATCATATGACTATGGGCCTATGGCAGTCAACTCCAGTTTGCTTACAGAACTATAAAAATAAAAGGAGATCATAAATTGAATGATCTGGCATGAGATAGGTATCCCTTCATGCTCCATAGTCCATACCTCCTCAAAGCGCTCCGCATCATTTGCTGATTCAGCTTCAGCAACCATAATTGGTGGAGGAGGACCTATAAATATGCCGTCATTATCCAATTCCATTTCAGCTTCCCTGAAAATTCCACCGAATATGGCAGTGTCAAGGAGAGCCTGATTCTGTACATAAATAGCAGTTCTATCCCGTAAGTTCATGAAACAGGCAGAATAGTGAAGGACAAGAATAAGAGGATCAGCCTACAATAAACTGAGCATGGTATAGTCATATAGATAGTCCAAAAGCAACCCACTCTCAGTTCCAGCTCATGGATGGCAGAGATAACAGTAGTAGGACTCATCAGGTCTTCTTTTTTTTTTTTGAGAAAAGGTTGACTTCTATATATTAAGTATTGGTTACAGCAAATCAATATAGTAGGATTCATCAGGTCATTCACCCAGTTAAATTTAATATCTGTCCATAATTGAGAATGACTGGTGGATTCCCCTCTCAACAACTGCTCCATAGGGTTATCATATGCTCTCCAAGAAGACAAACTGATAATAAATATGTTAAAAGGAAATCCTATATACAAAATTTTGGAGCAGGATTATATAAGACAATGAGCTAGAGGGCATCACTTCTAAAGTTTTGCAGGACAATTTATCAAATAAATTATGAAATAATACCTCAGCTGGGCTTCTGCTTCAGTCAACTTGGCAGCTGCTGCTAAGACCTCAGCTGATGGCATGTCAGGACCAATCACCCTGCATCAACAATACACCATAATATATAGTAATTACTTGAGTAGCTAACGTGCATATCCCTCTAAAGTAGCATTATTTCAAAAGTCCCAGATACCAAATTTGTTGGAAATTTTCCGAAATTGACAAAAATGCCCATAATTCGGGTTTTGAAGGTCAGAAGTTTATCAAAGTCCCTTAGGTGTCTTTGAGGGCCAAAAATACTAAGAACCATTGAGGACCAAAAAACCCCGGATTTTCAAAATCCAAAGCTTTTTTGATGAACAACCTCAGATTTTGGAATTCCGAAGCGTTTTTTGAAAGACAATTCAGAAAACAAGTTCGAGAATACAAAAACAACGTCAGACTTTCAAAATCCAAGGTTTGCTTGTTGAACAATAATACACAGGCAACTTAAGTTTTTCTTTTGAAGGAAGGCCCCTTTGAATACTTTCGACTATCAAAGTCCGAAGTTAGGGAACTTTCACGAAAAAAATAGAAAAAAGGAAATTGGGTATGAACGTACTACTTGTAACATACGGGGGATTATTGTAATAACGGTAAATAGAAAAGATATTTACGTAATTTTCTCTAATTACTTTTCCACATAGATCAACCCATAAAGTTCAAATCAATACTCAAAAAATCACCTAGCTGGCTTGGGACTCACTTGAATCAACCGACCAGGGGATTCCAAGCCGAAAAACCCCGGAATCACCCAAGTCTCCTTTTTTTCACCATTTTAAAAATTTTTGTAATAAAATTTGCCTAGTCAACTCAGACTTCCCTGAGTTGGACCAGGGGGCTCAGCCCCTAGAGAGTTGAAGCCCGAGCCCAACTTTTTGAACACTAATTCAAACTACAAAAGTGACTACACGAGAAGTCGCGCATGCAAAAGTGAGCCTTCTCCTGTGTAGATTTCCATGCACCAAACATCAAGATTCAACAAGGAAAAGCCTCTATAACTTAGGTCTGTTCAGCAGCGTAAAAATGACAATCTTGACTAGAGAAACAGCTCCCCATTTCAACGAAAAAATGAACTACGACATCAACATATACAGGAATGTACCTTCTTTTAGAAACAGCTGGAGAATCATCTTTATTACGTGGACCAATCAATGAACCAACATCATCTGGGCATTCAGTTCCTCTACCTTCCAAATTCAAATTATAAGATTCAACCCCAATTGAAACTCCAATCTGAGGAGGCGACTGTTTTTCCTTGGATTTTGGAGCCATGAATAAAGACCCTACAACCTCCAAACAAGGGCAAACCTTTGGAGGCAAAAAGAAAACGCCACTCTCATTTCGTTGGAGATTCAATGATATAAATAGTTGCTTAAGAATTCTCGATAGGAAACGGTTAGACATGCCACTAATGTCTATAGCCTGTCCACCATCAACCATTTCCAAGAGCTGTAGCAAAGCATAATCAATCAGAGTAAAAGGGTGCTAAATAAGGATCTGACCAACAAATAAATCAAATGAGAAAGATAAGCATGGAAACCATGATTTACTAATTGCAATCTTAGAATATATGAATCATCTTCCTATAAAAATACTATCAATTTACCAAAGGACTTGAAAAAGGGAAATATCTCATCAAGAATTTATTGATTAAATTAAAGTCTTAAACAAGTGCAACATTCAGGTAAATCTCCAAATTAAAAACATTGCCAGACAGCTATATTTAATAAAAAAGCATCATTCATTCACAACCATAGTTCCTATTTTATTTTGCATGAAATTATGAGATCCTTTAAATCCTGTCCCTATGAATTTGGTGAACATCTTGACCTTTTGCCTCAAACAAAAAACACAGCTATTTTCATGAGAAAGAGTGAATTTCTTGTGGAAGAGCACAAGTCTTGATTTCCTCTAATCCTCTAAATCTGATGGAAAACCTTTACATGTAACAGTCCGATCTAATGGACAACTTAGATTACTTCAACCACATTTTCACAACTAGCAGTGTTTTATTTTTTATTTTTTCTACATATCATCTTGGCATGAAATTTGGAGTGTGCCTACTCCTTGTAGTGATGCACCTAAAAATAAATAAAAATTATTTCTGATAAAATAAAATGACCAAAATACGCCTAAAGTTATAAGGGTATTTTGGTCATTTTCATCAAACATATTTTTTGTTGCTTTTATCAGGTGAGCCCCTATGAGAAGCACACCCCAAATTTCATGTCAAAATGATTCAAAAATAAAAATATAAAATACTCAGAATTGTTTGATCAGCTCAAAGGCTAATTTGTGGCATTATGACTTAAGATATCCTAGTCGTCCATTCAGACTTTCAGATTAGATAGTTAGGAATTAGTCAAATATGTTTTATATTCCCTAATATGATAGGCAAGTCAATAAAACATGTATTCTCACAAACCACAAAATATCCATCACAAGGAAAAATCAAGTTGGTAAAATACAATTAAATTAGGCGCAATCGAAACAATCACTCTAGGAGATGAATCACTAGGAATAAATGCAAATGAATGCTAGGTAAAATCATCATAAATACCAAGGACCAGTATTGTCGCTTATATGGATGGACACACATGCCCATCAAAATACAGGCTTCTCTGTTTTCATATTGCCCACGAAAGAGCATCTCTTTTGTATGCAACCCAAAGAGCCTCTTTAGGTGAATGTATTCCCCAGTTGACTACATGTTGTGTTATACCTAGCATGCCGCCAAAACATGTTGTCAAAGGGATTTCAAACTGGTCCTAGTTTCCATTAATAAAGCCACCAAGTACATTACCTAACGCCAAAACCATTTTGGTTGAACGAAATTATCAATAAAATAATAGACAATTAATAAATCAGTAGAATGTGGTACCAATCAAAAAATATGGCGTCTTTTTCCCCCTTCTATAGTCAAATTGGGGGTGTGATCGCCCTCCATTCCCACTGTTACCATATCAAAAAAAAGAGGAGGGGGGTGGAGGGTGTGATTTTATTTTAAGGCCATGACATGGTTCAGCATTAACGAGAGATAACCATAAACAAGCTGATTATGGTACACATCCAGGGTATCCTCTATCTTTGCCCACTATGAATGGAGATAAATGCAGGTCCTACAGTGGACATTCTCCAGGGTGTGGTTAATGCCCACCATCCGGCATTATGAACAGATGGTGGGTGCACAGGTTGTGTACCATATATCGTACACAGCCTCTGTGTCACTGTGTGGTATATTTGCCCTTACTGAAAAATTAATAACATACACAAGCCAAATTTCTAAGAGTGTAAACATGTAATAAGAAACAAGCAGGCGAGTTTACCTGTTTCAGATCCCCGGTCTGGTCCGGAAACTTGTGGAGGATGTAACAAACAATCTCCTTGGGGTCCTCCAATTCTAGTTGCGAATCATTAGAAAGCTCTGAGACACTATCCTGTGAATCTTTCTTAGCTTTCTTATGCTTGTTTCTCTTTCTTTCTCTTCTCTCTTTCTTGGATTTACGAATCTCTTTGTCCCGACTCCTGTCTCGGTGCCTTTTCCTTCTCTCTTCGTATTCACTATCAGAGCTTGAATATGAGATCTGTCTCTTCTTGTGTGAACTTTTCTTTCTCCTCTCCTCATATTCATTGTCAGAGCTTAATGATGAACTCTGACTCTTCCTATGTGAACTTTTCTTTCTCTTCTCTTTGTATTCACTATCAGGGCTCAATGACAAGCTCTGACTCCTCTTGTGAGAGCTCTTCCTTCTCTTTGAGCTTTTCAGGCGAGGATCCCCTCTCATTTCAAATCCTAAACTACATGCAAATAATAATTCTTATTTTTCAAGTCAAATAAGTTATAAAAAAAAATAACATACCCAATAAGTTAACCTTTTCCTCAAAATAAATAAATAAATAACAGACCCAATAACCAAAATCTCTTCAAAGCTGCATTAAAATGAAACAACAAACCTGCTAAACTAGTAAAATTTGAGTAAATTTATATTTTTTAACCTCAGGCTTTAGTAGTGTGGCCCTTATACTGTAATCAATAAACCAGACACCCCCCAACTGATAAAAATTGAAATTGCTGAACCCTAACATCTAAAAGGAACTGCAAAAGCATCCATATCGGCGAAAATTTATCAAATCATCACCAGGCTGATGTTATAAATAGAACTGCAGAGAATATAGAATTAACCCGGCTTACAATTAGGCAGTATATACTAACTTTTTTTTCGAGGATTTAAGCATGAGGTTTAGCTGTTGTAAGGCATGAAATTAGGTCCATTCAGTATCAGTTACAGGAAAGGAAGCATATCAAATCTTATCCAGAGGATTCTAATGGTGATAGCCATGCTCCACTAACATTGCTTATTATTTCCTATTCAATTGAGTCATGTTTATATGAATGGTATGAATCATAGGGAATCGATCGACATATTGCAAGGGATAGCGCAAACTAGAGAACCAATAAGAGAGAGACGGAGCTCATTTGCAAAATTTTAACAGTGAAATCATAAATTGCCGCAATAATTCACTGCCTTCCAATTTGACTGGGTTTTCATGAAATGCATCATATGAAATCATCAGGGGAGTGAAACAGCGAGAGAGAGAGCCCAGGCCCAAATAAATAGAGGGATAGAGAGATGGAGATAATCCAGACCCATATGAATGAAGATCGATAGAGTGAGAGAGATAGGTGTCAATAAAACTTCCAGAAAAGATTGTAACCAGTAAATTCATAGATCCAGAGCAGTACCCCTTCTTAGATAGAGCGAAAAATGGTCTTGTAGATAGAGAAATTGTGCTTACCAGGAGCAACAGGCGACGCCTGCAACTTCAAGTGCAAAGGGGAACAAAATGATACTGGAAGAAGAATTAGGGCAAATAGAAGAAACTCTGCGTATCTCTGGGGCTCTTTTCCCAAATCAAAGGAAATTGATGAGATGAATGGGGAAAAATGGAGTGTTTCCTCTCTAAGAAGTTCTAATTTGTGTTTTCATTTCGTTTTTTTATTCCCGAAAGAGGTTTTTTCTTCTGCAGCATCGCGGTACTCCAAGAACGGGCGCGTGAATTTTCATGTGTTTGTATAGGGCTGAGGCTCTAAACATCGTCATCTCTTTTTATTTTTTAATATGATCAATCTTTATAAGAAAAAAGCCTGTATAAGGTTGCAACAGAATTAAAGGTGCACCTAAAAAATTCATCATTAAATATTATTTGGATGTGGGAAAACCCTCGATCGGCTCGAGATGTATGAAAATGAAAAGATAAAAAGATTTTGATTTAGTGAAATAGTGTATCTTGCATTACATTAACTATACTGTCTATTTTCAAGATTTTATATTTGATTTAAATTATTTTTATTATTAAAATTTTATAACTAGATATGAAAATAGATTCTCAAATCATCTTAATAATTTTTTATATCAATTTTATATTTATAATAAAATTTCGAGGTACGCTTTAATTAGATTGTTTAAATTTGGAACCTTATGCAAACCACATCCTCTTTATAATAGCTTGGAAAATTATTCTCACCTCTAATTATAAAATGGAAAAATATATAATAAGGACATTTATATTTGGTACAAAGTGGTCACATTAATATTGATCATTGGATGTGAAATTGAGTGGCTATATTTATTTCATTGACCAAGCTCAAAGTTCAAAATAAATATTCTCAAACTTTGTAACACACCCAAACTATCAGATTTTATATCATATGGTTATAAGTAATTATGACCTATATGTACCAAAGGTAAATAGTCTCATTGTCTGCGATCCAAAAAAAAATATTAAACATCATAGGGAAATTATCACAAATACACATTAATTTTCGTTTATTTAGAAAAAAAAACCTTTAACTTTCATAAACCTTCTCTACACCCTTCTTGTTCAAATTTGGGCCACTTTCACAAACCTTAGCCACACATTTTTTTAACCTCACCCACACATTTTTTTTCAATTTTGGGCGTTTTTCTTTACCAAAATAACGTTTTTCGTCTATTTAAAAAAAAACCTTCAACTTTCATAAACCTTCCCCACACCCTTCTTGTTCAAATTTGGCTCACTTTCACAAACCTTGCTCACACGTTTTTTTAACCTCGCCAACACGTTTTTTTTCAATTTTGGGCATTTTTCTTTACCAAAATAACGTTCGGTAATCGTATTACTGTGAAACACGATTATGGTACCGTAAAAATTAACCCATGTTATAAGGCATTTTAAGTAACATAAAAATTAACCCATATTATACAGCAATTTGAAATGTCGTAAACCTACCATGTTATTCAGCATTTTAAGTACCATGAAAACCAACCCATGTTATATAGCACTCGAAATCCCGTAAACCATTTTTTTTATCTCTGTAACCCTTTTATCTTTCTATTTATATTTATCTCTTTTGTCTCTCTAATTTTTTTTATGTTTATGTGTATATATTTATTTTCTTTAACCATTTTCTTCTTCTATTTATATTTATCTCTTTCATCTCTCTAATTCTTTTATGTTTATCTCTTCTTTTTATATTTATCCCGTAGTGTTTGTATTTATATCTTTCATCTATCTAATTATTTTTTATGTTTATCTCTTATTTCTCTTTAGTTTTTTTATGTTTATCTCTCTTTTTTTCTCTCTAATTCTTTTTAATATTTATCTCTTATTTATCTTTCAAATTTTTTTATCTCTTCTTTATCTCTCAAATCTTTTTATCTTTTATTTCACTCTCTAATTTTGTTATTTGTTATTTCTCTTTTTAAATCTTTTTTCTCCCTTTCTCTCTAATCTTCATCAACTCAACAAATACGATTCCAACACGATTCAAATCTCACTTCGTTTAATTTTCATATGAGATGGGGTTGAAAGGAGTTTTAGAGGGGAGGTATTGTACTCACATGTTGTTATACAAATTTATTTATTTTTTCATATTCATGATCTCTATGTTAGAGATTACATGTCCTTGCAAATTAACTCTTAAAAACATCTCAAAAATAGATTTATTAAGAGGCCCGCATTTATACATATGCGAACTGGATGTTATTGTAAAACAATTGTCTACAGAAATATTATTTGTCTTTTATACATGGAAGTCACAATTATTATTGTCTCTTAAATTTCAAAATGAATGGTTGTAAGAGTGTCAATGAATAAACACAAATTTCCAAAAAAATTATTCTCGAACTTCGTGACTCTTCTTAAGGAATCAAATTTAACATCTAATTAGTATGAATGATTGTAACCTTCATGTACAAAAGATAGATGATCTTTTTGTAGACAATTCCTATTGTAAATAACAATTCATATTAGAGGACAACACCTTTGATATTTTAAAACTTGGATAATTATGATTGGATGAATTGACAATTGTGATTGGTTGGAAAGATAAAAAAAAGGAATAAAGTTGCAATAATATCATTATCTTTATTAAGGGGACCAAGAACCAGTCCATCCACCCATCAAATAAGTGATTCCCAATCCGGATCGGCGTTTATAACTATTTTCCGCAAATTTGTATTATGGAATGAACTCGTTCAATAAATAAATAAAGAAATTGGTCCCATTTGACTGCTAGTTGCATTGTAAAAATGGCAGGCTCGATCCAGTCAGATTTTAAAACTTAGTTTCTACAAGGATGGGGTTTATATACCCTGCTCATACTGTGAGCTCCATAAAACCTTATTATTTCCTGGAAATATATTTTAATCTTTACTTATGAAGTTTTATTGTTAAAAAATGACGCAAATCGAGCAAATTTACAAATACTTTAAAATTTTGAAAATACTAAATTAGATAATTTATAATCATATTTATTATCCTGAGACTTTAAATTATTTTTTTCTATAGTCATACATGTCAAGGTCGAGATAATTAATTGGAGGGCTTCCCAATATCAGAACCTTACTTCGATGGTATAAGTTTTGCTCATTATATATGTAGAAATGAAAAGCAATCAACGAAATAAGAAAAAAAACAAATACAAAAGAAATAGACAACAAACCGCAACTCAAATATATACGTGGTTTGGCAACATGCCTATGTCCACGGGGAGATGCTATTTACTAGCAATGGAAAATAGGGTTACAATGGTTATCTACCTCACGCCTCTTTTTACTTTATTATTACAAAGATATATATGTTTTTCCTTGACCTTAAAAGAACCCCATGGCAACAATATATATATAGTCCCAGACAGATGGTACAAATTACCAAAACACCCTATGCACATATACAAAAAAATTTCCCTTTGACTCACCTTGACAAATCTATTTTCTCATAAGACAAGACATCAATCTTCAATAATATAAACTTTTTCCTTACATATGCTACCATCGAGCGCTTAGTATAACAAGTTAAAATGCCTTTCTTCTTGGGAGGTCAAAGTTTGAATGCCTCGTAATAGTTGGAAAATTAAAACTTTTTACATTTAAAACAAGCCAATCATTTTTAGTCACTAGATAGAAAACCACAGGGTTGGGAATATGACGATAATAGTGTTTAAAAATCAAAATAAAAATTTCAAACTTTGTGGCACACTTCCAGCCGCTTGATTTTTACATCAAACTACAAGGATTGATTGTGACCTTCCGATCGAGGGCTTACAATATACAATCCCAAAATTGTAAGCAACTACTTGCTTTTGGAGTTCTCATTTTTATTGGAGAAAGACTTGCGATTGACTCGTGAACGGCCCGGTCCAAACTCGGACATGTGGCGTAGTATAGTTATGTTTCTGCCATGCGCTCCATTTTTATGTCTATACTATAAATATCTCAGCCTCTTCGTGGGGTCTTCGTATGGGTGGCAATGGACCTGGACCCGACCCTGAGCCCATGTCAGTTATACTCAATGTGGGTCAAGGTATGAGTCAACATT
This sequence comes from Amborella trichopoda, assembly GCF_054954075.1. Classification (NCBI taxonomy): domain Eukaryota; kingdom Viridiplantae; phylum Streptophyta; class Magnoliopsida; order Amborellales; family Amborellaceae; genus Amborella; species Amborella trichopoda. The sequence goes on along the minus strand of NC_142337.1, from coordinate 1,284,876 downwards.
TGGACCTGGCGGGCTGTGTCTGGGTCCAAAACCTAGACCTGAACATTATTCGGGTCCGGGTCCGGGTCCAAGTCCAATTGGACCTGATCCGTACCCGTAAAATGTTGGAGATAAAATACTTAAAGCCATATTCGTTTGAGAATACTAAGGATCGTATACAATAAGAACTCGTAGTCAACATTGGCTATTAAAAAATAAATCGGATAGCTTGAAATATAATGGCAGGTGATTGTGACCTCATTGCTAACAATATGATTATATAATGTAAAAAAAGGCAAAAAAAAGAAAATAAAATAAGCTCATAGTGAGAGCAGCAATGGACTCACCCGACCACAACCAGACCTGGGACCTAATGGGTATGGGTACGGGTCCAACTATTGGACCCGACAGGTTGAGTTTGGGTCCAAAACTTGAACCCGAATACTATTCAGGTCCAGGTGCGACCCTAGGGCTTCACCAACCTAAGAACTAAACTATGTCCTGCTGTATTGAGAAAATATCGGGATGCCCTGACCCTCTGCTAAAATGTCAAAAAGGTCCCGACCCAATGTAATTGCCATTTATTTTGTTGTAGCCAATAATCATGATCCAAATGAACATCCCATTTTAAATATTTTCTTATGAAAACGTGTGTTCGATTTTGATGAAGTGGCAAACTTAATAGCAGAAGACATTGTCAATAAATGTAGATTTGATAAACCTTTGAAGGCACTGTCAGAAGTGGCTTATCATTTAATATAGTATGAAATCCATGCTGTTTAAATAAAATAAACAGTATAGATTACTGCAACCTCGCTTCTGCAAATAAAGTTGTAGTTTTATATGAATTTTTTTGTTATAAGTTTCAGTTCCTTGTCTAGTAATTTGTCATTATAGCTACAATCTTGATACGGTAAAAACCATGAAAAAAAATACTTATCCTTTTTTTCTTTGTTTTTTTGGGGGCTTGCACATTTTTTCAAGTAGCTTTTTTAAAGGTACTAATGGGAATGGAGGCCATAATGTGGTGACTAGGGTGTGGGGCACTACCGCCACGACCTCAACCCTTTTCTCAAAAAAACAAAACATGTATCTTTAAAATTAATAATATGAAGTTTGAAGACTGGTGATTTAAGTTTCTAGTGAAGACAAACCTTCAAAACTTCAATCTTAAGTTTAGACAATTATAAGGTATTTACTAAGGGGCAGTGTTTTTGTTGGGCTTTTATTGGCCGAAAGGGCAGTGTTTTTGTTGGGCTCTTATTAGCAGAGCCATGCACAAAAAAGCCTTGGGAGAAAATACATTCTAAGTGTTGGATTGTCTTAACCCATTTTTGCCATGGATTGTATATGTTGAAGTTGTAAAAATGGCACAAATATGTGGAACGTCAAAATAGGTAGTTCAACCATTTTTAAATAAGTATTTTTTTATGTTCGAACATCAAGGTGGCTATAATTGATTTGTAGGTTTTATGACACTTAAAACTGTGTTTTCTGACAAGTTAAGAGATGTGAGATTATAAAACCACAATCCTACGAAATACTCATCTTTGATTAAAATAATCTATAACTAAACATCCAATACTCAACTTCTTAACTAAATTTGCAATAATTTTTTTCGGAACTTTATCCAAATATCCGTGAGGGATAAACTATTTGACATTCTTCTCATAAATTTTGGCTTAATTTGAAAATATCCTTCAAAGATTCATGATAGCTTGTTCGAATGGTTACAAAAAATAAATTATTAAACAACCCATATTTTATGAGCATCTTGACCCATATTTTATGAGCATCTTGATAAAAATTCCAAATCATATTAATTATAGAAAGAAATATATTTTTTCAGATTAAAGGATAGGTCACTCAAATTCCCTTTATTGTTTTTACTCAAAGTTGCCACCTTTTCCGAACCCCTCAATTGCTAACCCTATTTTTTTTTCCCGGGTCCTAACTTAAAGTTGTTCGTACCCTGACCGTGGTTTAATAAAGGGAAAATATCTCCATACTCTTTATTTTGAGGTTTTATTTCACAATAGACTCAATATTTGAAGATAAAAGTTTATATAGAGCTGAAGCTCTAAACATCAAATTTGAGCCTACCTTGAAAATTTCACTAGAAGAGGTTGTTTTGATGCCCAAATATCTTCAAATTCATCACCTCGACATCAAGAAGCACGGACATGAGAAAAAAAATGGATTTCAAGTTTTGAACCGTCAATTTTCAAGATTTTCAGGGTTTCATAGATCTGTCGATCTAACTATTTTGAAGCTTTAATTTTTATAAATTAATAAAAAAATATAATTTAAGGCTATCACAAAGATTTTCAATATGAAAACCACATTTCTCGACACTATTTGAAGGTAGGCTCTAATTTGATTATTTAGAGCCTAGGCTCTATACAATCCGCACCCATATTTTAAAGGAAAAAGTTTATATGAGGATGCAACCTTTTAATATAGAACTACGGACGCACGTAAAAAATCCATCGAAAAAGGTAGTTTTAATGTTGAAAAACCCTTTGATGATCATCTTGACATCGAGATGTACGACCATGAAAAATAAAAAGATTTTAAGTCTGATAGACAATGCATTTTACAACATATTATCTACACAATCCATTTTCAAGATTTTCATATGTTTATAGATTTACTTGATTTTAACCATTTTTTTAATTTTAAATTTGACAATTAGATATAAAATTAGATTTTGAGATAATCTTAAGAATATTTTACATCAATATTATATACCATGATAAATTTTGAAGGCGCATCTTACCTTTACAGCTACGGATGCATCTGCACCCTATTTTAAAAGATATATTGGGACATAAAAATTGTAGATTTCATTTTTTCTAACCCTCTGAGTAAATTTGAGCATGTTTATTTTTACGCAAAACAAATCTAAAAAGATATGCATTTCGTAAAAGTCATAATCCCAAATTTTTAGAGAGAGATAAAGGCTTCATGGAGGTGAGAGGTTAATGGGAGAAGAGAGAGAGGTGAAAAAACACGAGAGGATAGAGAGAGAGTGAGAGATGCAAAAGAGAGAGAAAGATAGAAGTTTGAGGTATATAAGTGAAGCGAGAGAAATTACTGAGTTTATAAAGGACATGTCATTTTCATATTTGTTTAGCTTAAAAAATAGGTTTAACGTGATCGGAGGTTAAAATATTTTTTTTGAAACTTTAGGTTTATCAATAAACAAAACCTAAAAATATGGGATATAAAGATATTTTTTTTAATAAATATAAAATAGACAATAATTGTGGTTTGATATTTGTTAGCTCAATCCAAGGCCACGAATATGGTATTAATGGCTTGGGCTCTATGAGATGAGATTCAGGGGTGGCAACGGGTCGAGTTGGATTTGGGGTTGGGTCTGGAAGGACTAAGACCTCATCTCGGGCAAAAAAATAAAAAAAATATGGGATCAAGACCCATTCCTAAAAATTTTAATATCTATGTAGTTAAACTATATTTAAATATATTTCATATATTAAGACCCAAAAAATATTACCAGACCTGGACCCGGACAGTTATACAAGCCAAGTTATGGACATGACCCGACCTGACCCAACACTACTACACATTGGGTCCAATTTTTAAATTCGGACCTATAACTAGATCGAGTCTGCCACTCGGGTTCCGAGTTAGGTTTCAGGTCCATTGCCACCCCTAGTTTTGAGATTAATAAAAAGAAATGTATACAATGAGACCATTTATTCTTGATACAGGGAAGTTACAATCATTGTTGACCATTAAATTTGAAATCGAGTGATTGAAGTTGTGCCATTCTTTAGACACAAAGTCCTAATCAGAATGTGTTTGGATACTTTAACATTTTACATCCAATGGTTAAAAATAAGTGTGAATTTTTTCTACTATCTCAAGAAAAAAGAGAAGGTTATATTATGGTTATAAATGCGAAAACCGGAGATTATTCTTGGTACGGAATATGGATGCTCTTGCCATTTAAGTCAAAGGTAGGGGTCTTATGTGTCATTTTCTCTTAACCTTCTCCCAACTCTCACTCTTGACCGCATAAATATCTTCTCTCCAAGGGCTTAAGGGAGGTTTTGCAAGTTCATCGGCTTCCATAACATTCTCTCTCTCGATTCATGGGCTCTCCTCTGTAAAACCCTAAACTTTTTGAGCTTTTTAGGGTTTCTCACTCGCTCAGAAACTTTGAGGGTTTCGTCACCTCTCTAAACCACACTTCCCTCTTTTGTCAAGCACTCTCTCTCTAAAGCTCAGAGCTCTCATCCATCTTTCTCTCTCTCTCCTTACTTTAGGGTTTTCATCCTCTCCCGTATCCATTTGGTACTGTTTCAGCTGAATAACCTCGCAGCAATTTCTGAGGCTTATCCATTTCGTTGCAAACCCTAGAAAGCGCAAGAAATTTGTTCTCTCTCTTTACTTTACGGTTTTCATCCTCTCCATTATCCATTTGGTACTGTATCAGCTGAATAAACTCGCATCAATTTCTGAGGCTTATCCATTTCGTTGCAAACCCTAGAAAACGCAAGAAATTTGTAGAGAAAATGAACATCCTCTTGCAGAGAGCCGTAAGAGCCGCTTCCATGTCTTCAGTGACGAAGCAGGCACTCACTGCTGTGATTTTGCTCGATTCCTCTCGGATCTTTGTGAACCAGTACACATCCTCTGCAATTGCGACTCGCCAAAATGGAGAAGTTCCCCTTCCTTTGTCGTATATTGGATCATCAAGGAATATTCATGTTTCAGTTGGTCCTCTTGGGTTCAGGGTTTCTCCTAATTTATGTGCTGAATATGCGGTTGATGACCTCTATGACGATGAAAGCATTCCTAGCAAGAACGCTGGGGATAATGATGAAGGGCTTGAGATTGCGAAGCTTGGGGTATCCAGTGAGATTGTCTCTGCTTTGGCCAAGCGTGGAATTACAAAGCTTTTCCCTATCCAGGTGTGGTTACCAGTCCCTAAGTTGTCCTTTATCATATTCATTATGTTTTTGCAAGAATTACCAGATTAATTTTTGAGGAATATATTTTGCAAGAAAGAAATGTGTTTTTTTGAGAATATTAACTTTGTATTAATAGAAAATGGAATTTACATGGAGGGAAACCTATGAACGGCATCCCACATGGCAAGAAAGAAATGTTAGCGTGAGCAAACAATAACATTAGGGTTGATGTTAATCCAGTCTTCTAGGCAATATTTATGTTAAAGATAGTGATCCATCTTCAAGAGCTCATATTTCTCAATAGGACTCATCACAACTAATGATTTAGTGAGTACTCAATACCAATACTTTGGAGAATAAAATTATCTCAGTACTGCTCAAGTACTTTTCTTTTTTTGTTGCTGTCGCAGTTTGTTTACATTGTTATACCTTATACCTTTTAACCTTTGAAATTTCTGTGTGGTTTATTTTGAGGCTTATGTTGTGGTAGTGGTGAAAATAGACAGGCTTGTGGCAGATGCAAAATGCAATCACTTGGCAATTAGAAATACATGTTTTTTTTTTTTCAAAGTTCAGAAAGATGCAATTTTTAAGTATCTGCTGTGTTTTTTTTTCTTTTTGTTTGATGAAGGTTTATTAATGAGCAAAAAGTATACTGTAACAATATCAGTTATTCATGGGGATGGTTGCGGTTAAGTATGGGATAGCTGGCATTGTAGTCTACAAAACAAAGACGATATTTCTTTGTTTGTGCTTAAGAGGTTCACATTTCGAATCCTTTTGTGATATATAATCTTTAAATCAGGCCTCCATACAAGTCTCTGTCTAACATTTATGAGTATAATGACCTCACTACATTTTCTCTATCTCACTCAATGTCAAATAGAAACTTGTGTTCTCATCTATATTCCTTAGGGGGGTTGTCTTTGCTTCTAGGATGCTTTTTCAAAATTTCTGTCATTTTAAGTCTCTTGAGAAATTAATTTCAGGGCAGTAGTGGGTAGGCCCAAATCTATGAGCGCATTCATGGTTTGTGGACCTTTTCTGTGGTACAAACCTCCTGGTTATACACAGGTTGACTTCATCGATAAGATGATGATCAACCCCAATATCAGATGGGATGGGTGGTTTTCCATGAGATAGTGATGGAGTGGCCTAATGGCCTTTTGTCAATTTAGTGTATGGAAGGCACTATAGCTATGTTTCCTTGGATAATAGTTTTATGACTTTTCACCCAGTCCTTTTACCAGCCTTCTCCTGGGGGAGGGTAATGCTGCCCATGGCTGGACTCGGATAAGCACGTTACAAAGCACATTGTTTAAATCTTAAGTGAATGATTCTTGAGCTGAGTTTTTTCAAGCATCGTTTATTCATGTTCTTTGGGCAGCCGACTGGGATGTTGGTTTTGTGACCGATGGTAGTTTTCATTGTTTATTGCCTTGGTCCAAATGCCTCATCCTTCCTCCCCTTTGAGTTCCTTGTTACCCTCTAAATTTATCCTCTTCTGGTTTCTGTTATTAGGATTTTTTACACACATTTACTCAATGTATAGCACATTTTGGTTGCTTATCAAGAGGAAGAAGGTTGATGGTGAAATATTTCTCAAAAAAAAAAAAACAGAAGGTTGATGGTGAAACTTCATTTTGAAGTGAAGGTTGGTAAAATATCTTTAATTTAAATCACTTAAGATGCTGAATCTTTATGCATGAACAGTGGCACAAATGTTTGGAATAAATGGATGAAATTGTCTATAAGTGCTCTCTAGAAAAATGACTAGAATCACTGACGCGATGAAAGAGTTCCAAGTTTGAATCGGAGGTTCCTATTTACTACTAAGTTGGTGGCTTGTGCAAGTCAACTGTATCAGGCATTAAGCTGAAAAAATCTGTGAACTGATTTTTTTTTTAAAATTCAGTTCACATATTGGAACTATCTGAAATTTGTTCACTTTCTTGTTGGTCAGTATTCTCTCTTAGAAGAATTTGATGCATTTGGCAAGTAATAATGACATATTGTCTTCAGCTTTTTGGGTTGGTAGTGTTTACTATGCTATATATTGAGGTGTCAATGTTGGGTTACAAAATCATGGGTTTTGTGTTCATTTTCAAATTGATGATTATTGCTTGTGTTTTGTAGAAAGCTGTCTTTGAACCAGCAATGCAGGGGCGTGATATGATTGGCCGGGCCAGAACAGGAACTGGAAAAACTCTAGCTTTTGGGATGCCTATCATGGACAAAATTATTCAGTTCAATGCCAAGCATGGGTTAGCCCTTCTTATCCTTGAGCTTTTTGTCTGTCTTTTTGTCTGTCCGTCTGTCTCTACCCTCTATTTATATATGTATGTATGTGTGCCTGCGGGAGTTTCTATATTGTTTCCTTTGAATGATAAGTTTTGCTTAGTATGCTATGCATTATCTGACAAGAATTTCCTTTCTTTCTTTTGTAAAATAATCGATTCTATATTGTATTTTTGTTTTTTTTTTTTTTTTGTGGGGTTCTATGTTTTTTGAATTGTTATGGCCTTATGGGCAATGATAAATGCAGTTGTGGTTTTCACTGTTGTTGATTGCAGAAGATATTGACTTTGTTTTGTGCTTTGTACATCTCCAGGCGTGGAAGAAATCCTTTAGCCTTGGTTTTGGCTCCCACAAGAGAGCTTGCTCGTCAAGTTGAAAAGGAATTCAAAGAATCTGCCCCAGTCTTAGATACGATATGTGTTTATGGAGGCGTGCCTATATCATCTCAGATGAATACTCTTGATTATGGTGTTGATGTAGTTGTGGGGACACCTGGACGTATTATTGATCTTCTTAAGAGAGGTGCCTTGAACCTGTCAGAGGTGCAGTTTGTTGTTCTTGATGAGGCAGATCAGATGCTTGCCGTGGGCTTTGAAGAGGCTGTTGAAATAATTCTGGACAAATTGCCCCCAAAGCGTCAGAGCATGATGTTCTCAGCAACAATGCCAAGCTGGATTAGAACGTTGACACAGAAATACTTGAAGGCTCCATTGACTGTAGATCTTGTGAGTTCTTTCTTATGCATTTGTTGCTTTTAACCTCTGAAGACTATCTTCTTCTCAAGTTCCAGGGTGGAGTTGCTAGGATGTGATCTATCCATATTAGGCAATTTTGGATGGTCTATCTTTCTCATCATTTTGTTTTTTGAGAAACGCACATTGTGTGTGTGTGTTGGGCACATAAGGATGTGCATATATGACCTTCGGTGCTTCAGTGAACTCTTTCATACTCGTTCCTGCTCCGACTTTGTCCATCTAAGAGGATTAGTTTTGTCGCCATATTAATTTTGTATCAAATATGTTAATATGTCAAAAAAGGCATGCTTCATTTGGGTGCTACATAGCATTTTTATTGTCTAGATATTTGTTTATGAGTGTGTTATAGTTTGAAAATTCATGCTCCAGTTAGGTGCATGCTTTCTTTTGTATTTTTCTATCTAATGACATTTTGGTTTCTTTTGTGTCTTCCATTATTGAAATTCACTTTTTCCCTCCAGTCATAAGAACCCCAACTATCACTAAGATATCCGGTTCTTGAGGACATTTAGGAAGAGGGGAAATGCTAAATGTTTTAACCCCACTTTGACTCTGGTATCCATCTTTCTGCAGGTTGGTGATTCAGAACAGAAGTTAGCAGAAGGAATAAAACTATATTCCATTTTATCAGATATTTATGGGAAGGCTTCTATTCTTGGACCTCTGATAACTGTATGTATCAGATTGTTCTGCTCGTCCTTTCCATATTTGGTTGTATTCTACTATTGCTTCATTTTGATCTACTTGTAATGCCATATTGGTTGGGTTTATTGCATCACTTTGCTTTCTATTTTCTTTTTGCCTTTTTTCCCCTTTTTTCTTTGTTATTACATCTGGGGCCTTTCTACATGAGTTATTTATATCACATTCAAAATACCTTGTGTTATTTACATTGCATAATTTTATACTTAAACATTGTGCACTTTTTTGGTTGCTTATGTGATCTCTCTGTCTCTTTTTGGTTGCTAATTTTTTTAACCCCACCTTGACTTGTTTGTCAGGAACACGCTAAGGGAGGGAAATGCATTGTTTTCACTCAGACAAAACGTGATGCTGATCGGCTGGCATATGCTATGGGACGGAACTTGAAATGTGAAGCTTTGCATGGTGACATCTCACAGAACCAGAGAGAAAGGACCCTTTCGGGCTTTCGAGATGGTCGTTTTAACATTTTGGTTGCAACTGATGTTGCTGCTCGTGGGCTCGATATACCGAATGTTGATCTGGTTGGTCACCTTCTCTTCTAAAAGTCATAAGAATCTGTCTTCTATTTATGTTAGGATTTAATCTTGTATACTACCAAGTCATCACGTAATTTGTAACTGAACTTTATTGTTTAATGGATGGATTGAAGCTTCTTAGCCAAAAAATGGTAGGAGTAATAGCATATCTCCTTAAATTTAACATGAATGCATGAGCCAGTCATTTGGTTAATTAATGGTCCATGAAGGACCACTAAAACACCTGTTTTGACGTTAATCCTATGTAATAGTAGTTAAATATTTTGGTTTCTGATATAACTAGGAGTCCAATGGTTTTCAACTTTTCATGGTTTACTGTTGGTGTAACTGCTTTATGTGCTTTATCTCATTTAGATGTTTTGCATGACAGAATGGCTTTAATTAGATATGAATAAATAATATATCGACTGTTTTCTCAAAAAAGAAAATTATCTTGAGTGGTTGGTGAGTTGATGTTGGATTGTGTGTATGCACATTGGTATATGCTTTTGTGTCTTTAGATTTTCCATATATATATATATATTTATTATTGATACTTTATCAATTTATTGTTGGTCCACGCCAACCTTCATAAATAAGCATATCCGTTTGGTTATTCGTCCATCTAGATACTCAAAATTTACTTAATATGATTGGTGATGCAATGTTTAGGAGGGATTCTTGGTAGTTGAGAAACATATGACTTGGCAGAAGTAGTGTAAGATAAAGTGTCTGGGGGCGCTGGGCCATGGAACTCGCTCCCTGGGAAAGCAGAGTGGCTTGGGTGAGTCCGAGGCAACAACTCGCCGAGTCCATGCCTAATAGCCAAAAGAGCCAAAAACAAAAAAAAACCAAAAAAATTAAAAAATACTGAAAAAATTGGTAAAATCAGGGGAAAAAAACAAAAAAAGCTGGACAACATGAAAACTTTAAGTAATGGTCTCTAGGCCTGGGTGGCAGGGTGTCGCAACATGGCATCTAGAGTTCCAATCCTATTTGGTCCCAAGTTAACATTCAAAAAAATAAAATAAAGTAGAATAAAAAGTACAATCAACGATAAAAAGGTTTTTAAGATAAAAGAGAAACAAAAACTACCTAAAGATCATTTTCTCATTAAGTAATGAGAAAAATAGAAAAAGCCAAAAACTGCCAAAAGAACCAAAAAAAAAAAAAAAACAACAAAAATTAAAAAATACTGAAAAAATTGGTAAAATCAGGGGAGAAAAGCAAAAAAGCTAGACAACATGAAAAATTTAAGGAATGGTCTCTAGGTCTGGGTGGCAGGGTGTTGCAACATGGCATCTAGAGTTCCAGTCCTATTTGGTTCCAAGTTAACATTCAAAAAAATAAAATAAAGTAGAATAAAAAGTACAAACAACGAGAAAAAAAACAAAAACTAGCTAAAGATAATTTTCTCATTAAGTAATGAGAAAAATAGAAAAATTAAAAATGTAAAACATAAAAAGTATTTTCAAAATTAAGTGTACATCAGTTATAGTTCATTTAGTCAATTTAACTATAAGTACCTCCGAATTGGGCATTATTCTGGTTCAGCAGCCTGCCAAGCCTGAGTGACTCTTAAGTCTCAGTCAGTTCACCCGAGTTGGTAAACGCTGAGAAGAGGATTGAAAGTAGGATAGAGTATACTCACTGCTAATGTTACCTTGTGATGCTTGTCCAGGTAGGGATGGAGGTTATTCAGGTTTGTCCATTGCGTAGATAACTAGGATAACGTTGATTAAATTTTGTTGATTTATAATTTACTGAATGCTGACTTCCTCAATGTTTATATGCCAAAGAAGCCTAGAATAATTATGTTTGTTAAACATGTTTACGTATTCTGGATACAAGCAGGTGCATGCATGCAATTTGATTGAGATGGTCATGCTTTTTGAAGGACTGAAGGGGAATAGGGTCAATAGGAAAACTGCCATGTGATGATCACAGACAGAGGTGGGGTTTGTTTGTTCCACATTTGTCTGTATCCCAGAGGTTTAGTTGGTGATGAAACCCTGGATCAAATGTGCTGTCAACAGTTAGCTAGTCTATGTGTGCATTTTTGCATGATTGGTATGTAGGCATGAAGGTGAATATAAAAATATACATCCACTGCTAACAGTAAAAGTTATTCCAAAAGAACATCAGAACATAGCCTGTAGTTTTGTGCAATTTTATAGATGGACTTGATCTCAAAAAAAAGAACAAGTTTGTGGATGGACTTGGTTACAGAAGAAAATGAACAGTATATTATGTACTAATGTGTTTTGCCTTTCATTCATGAGTCAGAACATAGTAGAGGAGGTACACGTCTGTGAAACATGTAGCAATTGAAAAATGGTTTTCTTTGCTTAACTGTTCCGTATACGGTATTGAGATTTTTTAAGTTATGTCCCATTAAACAAAAATTATTGTGTCATGGATAGTCTAGTCTTGATAAATTTTGTCATTGGACTTTTCAGAAGTATCATATTGTTAAAATACAAGATGTTCTGCATAACCATGGTTACTCTTCCTCTCATTGAATATTTCATCGCTTGTTTATATATGTCCCATCTATACTGCTGTCCATGAGTTTTCTTATGCTTCTTTCAATGTTCAGATTATTCACTATGAGTTGCCAAGCACTTCCGAGATATTTGTTCATAGATCTGGGAGGACAGGGCGTGCAGGTAAGAAGGGAACTGCAATTCTGATTTACACAGATCAGCAAACAAGGGCTGTCAGGGTCATTGAACAAGATGTTGGATCTAAATTTACAGAGGTATACTTCTATTCTTGAAGCATCTATGACATTTACCATTATTTTTTGTCATTTATTGTACAGTTATTATATATATATTTTGAAAGAATTGCAAAAGTTGACATCATAAAAATTACAATGGTTGACCTCTGTACTCCCAAGTTTGTCCTGGAAAAGCGAATCCTAGCCAACATGTCCAGTGCTTTATTAGCCACCCTATGCACAAAATAGAGTAAGATCTATTGAGAGCATTCAACCTCTATATTACATTTGCCAGCCTCCATGGTTCAACCTGCTCAGGCATCTAATTCCATGCCTAAACAACCAGTGGAACAAGGCCATGTGAATTCTAAAACTTAACCCTTCCAGTATCATGCCTAAGTAACTTCCAAATCTTGTAGAAATGGATTACCGAGGGTTCTCGATGTTGGGGATTTAAGATTTAATCATTCAAGACCCCCATAGATGCTAACCATAGTCCTCCATTCCAATCTTGATGCTTCTCCCTTTGCCATGATATCATTCACGTTTCGACAGTGTCGTATTTACATTATTTGTCAATTCATATTTTCTTCATAAATTCAATGCTTTTGCATAATGCATAGCTGGCAATAGGATATCTGAAGCAAAATTGGTATGTTGTGATTTTTTTTATCAATGCCATCACGTAGTGCTGTTCTCATTGAAACATTAACCCTTTAAAAAGGTGAATCTTTTTTAACTACAAAAAAAAAAAAAGGTGAATCTTTTTGGTGGAGGGACAAAATTGGAAAGTTCCTCTCTACCAATTATGCCATGGTATGGAAAATCAAATGGGTGTAGTTTTAAATGTACAACGGCTATGAGTTGTCCTTTTTTTTTGTGGGGTGTGGGGGGTGGATTGTGTTGGGGGGTTGGAACTGTAGCTGAACAGCAAAGAACCTGTTTGTGCACGTATCAATCTTTTTCTCAAATTTTTGCTGTCATTCGAAATTATATAGCTACCATTTATTTTTGTGAATGTGTTTTTCATCTATGAAAAATACTTGCTAAAAGTAAGTATTGAATTGATTTTGTCCTACACAATATTTTAGCATATTTTCTGATGGTTTTCCTAATTTCTTTCGACTTGCTTCCTGAACTTTACGTGATTCATGTGATTTTTGACTGTTTTTTCCTGAAATATTTCTTATGAATCTGACACTTGCAGAATATGTTATACACCAATGCAAATGTACATATTGCAATTATTAAGTCCTACAGTAATTTTGTTTGGAAAGAGAAAAGTAATGTTGTTTGGAAATCCAAAAGGTTCTCAGGAGGTGCTTCCAAAATGGTTGCATTACACTTGGTCGTTGGATACCTTAACATATCGATTACTTGGAATGCTTTCCATTCAGTACTGTTGAGTTTAGACAAATAGAGTGGCGCCTAATACCTTGTGCTTGTTTTTTTCTTTTTTTTTGTGATTATAGTATACATTCACATCCTGCATCTTTCATAACATCCACGGCTGGTGATGTGAATCGTAAATCCATTGACTTATTTTGATGGATATTCACTTGGAACTTCGCTTCATCTTCACCATCCATGCTTATCAATGGATAGCAAATTCCACCTGTTGATGTTTTACCATACATTGGATGTGTATTGTATTACTTTCCCCTTGTATATATAGGAAGTGATAACTGATAAACACTAATGTTCTTGATGCATTAAATATCTTTTCTCTCAATGCCTGCATGCTTGCAGTGCATAGTTTGTTTATGAATTAGAGCTGTATAGAAGATCAAAACTCCTAAAGCTTTATTTGTATAGAAGATCAAAAGTCATGAAGCTTTATTTCAGCTGCTCCACATGATGGCAATGGTTTGCTTACTATGTTATATTCTTTCCTTAGTTGCCTAGAATTAAAGTGGAGGGTGGTGATCGCGATATGTTTGGTGATATTGGTGGTGGTCGATTTGGAAGCGGCAGTCGTTTTGGTAGCACAGGCTTTGGCCGATCAGGGGGCTTTGGTGATTCAGGATTTGGTCGTTCAAGTAACCGCTCTGGTAGTTTTGGTGCTTCTGGCTCAGGTCGCTCTAGTGGATTTGGTGACTTTGGATCTGGCCGTTCTGGTGGCTTTGGCGGGTCTGGATTTGGCCGCTCGAGTGGCTTTGGAGAGTCTGGTTCAAGCAGCTTCGGTGGTTCGGGTTCAAGCCGATCTGGTGGTTTTGGTGACTCAGGTTCGAAGCGTTCTGGTGGTTTTGGTGACTCTAGTTCGAGCCGCTTTGGTAGTTTTGGTGGATTTGGTGGAAATAGCTCGCACAGCGATCGGAAACCTGGGAAACGCTCCTTCTAATTTTATCCCAAGTAAGTCTAAGCATTTAGCCTTAGTAACCCAGTAAGCTTTTATTTTTGATTAGTAACTTATAATCAAGAAGGATGATGTAGTTTAAACCCTAAACTTGTGGATGTTTCTATTGTTGTATGTTTCTTCTGACACAGTAGGCCCCTTTGTTTATGATATAACATACATACATTAAGTGTATGGCATACTTGCTCTGTTCCATATTCATTTATACTTCAGATTGTTCTGTTGCTTCAAACCCTGATTGATACATGATTCCTCTTCTGTTTTATTTTTCTTATTCGTCTTCCATTTTATTGTACTTTCCTCTGTTACCCTATCTTCTCTCATATTATTTCTCTCCTTTGTCAACTTTTGTCTTTTTAGGGTATTTTCCGAATGTTTAAAGGGCATTGATAGAGAATAGGTGTTATCTATAATGCTGTTTCAGGCGACCTTTACGTGTTGCACCGATATAAAACATGCGACGCTTTTCCCAACCGTTCAATCTAAATGGATGGCTAAGATACCTTCAGTCATAATGTCACGTTACACATAACACTTTTTGATTTTTGACTACTTATATAGATCTTAACAAGAAATTTGAGTTGTGCCAACTCCTCATGGGGAGTGCGTGTTATAAGAAGTGGGTACTCTCCAAATTTCATATAAGAATGATTTGTAAAATAAAAAATAAAATACTCTGAGCTTCGATCCAACGATCAAATGCTTAGAAGCTAAATTGCGACATTTGACTAAAGCGGCCATTCAGATCGGATGGCGTAGAAAAGCAGTCACACATGTTTTATATGTAGGTGGTATGACATGTAAAGGTTACCCTTTTTTTCCATTAAAATCTTTTTGTGTCAATTATATAATATTTCACTGATTCAATTTATGTTGTTTGTGGATTGCAGGTTTATCACTGTGTTGAGTTGAGTACCCAAGAAACAGATCGAGTATGTAAAGTTTATTGAGCATATCATGTTTTCACACTCGATGGATTTAGGACTACAATTAATTTTAAAGTTCCTTATTTAAAGTAGTTTCAAGTCTAGGTAATTTTACTACAATATATTATAGAATACAAATAGATGGAAAAGAATAAGTTCCAGTTCAATTAGCCTTCTTAGTGTATTTGGAAGGGGCTGCAAGTTTGTAAAGTATTTTACCAATCAAATCTCGTCTTCTTTACCAAAATGCCTTTGATTTATAATCTGAAGTGTGATCTATCTCTGTACGTGTATGCGAGCTGGTTGTATTTTGGAGAGAGAGAGTTCCAAGTTTGTGGATCTCTTGCTCTTGTGTGTGAGAGAGATTCATCTTTGTGGACGTCAGAGAGAGAGAGAGAGCACTTTGTGGACCTCTGTTTGAGAGAGAGAATACATCTTTGTGGACCTCTCTAGAGAGAGAGAGAGAGAGAGAGTGTACATTTTTGCGGACCTGTGTGTGAGTGAGAGAGAGCTCATCTTTGTGGACATCTCCATGTGAGAGAGCTTCACCTTTGTGAACCTATCATGAAGAGTTATATCTGTCCATGAGAGAGCCCATCGTTGTGGATCTCTCCCAATTTGTGTTATGAGAGAGGGTGGTGAGGGAGAAAGTAATCCATTGGTTTCCCCAAATGTGTCTTTGTACGTGTCATTTAGTAGTCATGATTATTTAAGGACCCTGTTTTCCATTTTACTGGCTATAATTATCTATCGTCATAGTTTTTTTTTGTTTTTCAACTAATTGGAGTTGGTATACAAATTCTGGTCTGCCATTCCCTTCCATTAAGTGTTGTATCTTAAGTGAGGCCGGAAGCTCACAATTTTTTCTTACTACTTTTACCAAGTCTTTTGGGCTTATTTGCTCATTTTAGCTTTCCACTTTAATTAATTCTCACCTCGTGGTAGCCACTTATGGCTAGCTCATTAAGTCTACTCTCTCATTTGTTAGCCCGCTAAGTGTCCTCTCGCATTTTATCATCTATTGGTGCGGTGTACCTAACTTTATTCGAGAGTAGTTATTTTGAATTACGTTTTACTAGCTATATCATATGTGATGTTATTTGGCTTTGTAGGTGACCTTTTGTAATTGTGTGTAATATGTTCTTTCTACGCCATTGGTTCTTCAAATTGTCCAACACTGGAAAAACATTGGTTTGAACTTGGCTTGCTTGTGAATTTAGGAAGCTTCCCACCCTAAAGGAATTATACCTCTGCACTTTACCAAGTTCCTCCAAATCATACTATCCATAAGATATTGAGTAGTTTATATCAGTTTGATGAGTTTTTCTAAAAATAAAAAGGGATATGCTTGAGAAATGTTGGGTAAAATGCGGTTCTCAGCTGTTCATATTGCTCATGCTATGGTATAAGCTAAGGGCTTGCAGAATCTTTATATGCATGTGGGGAATGATCTTATAAGCCTACCGGTCTATGGAATAACATAAACTTAACAACTTAGATTAAGCATGCAAAAATGAGTGTGTGAAAAAGAGTAGTTGGTCGTGATCCGCAGACAAATTTGAAACCGAATCTATTTGATACACGTGTGTGAGAGAGAGAGAGAGAGTATTTAGTCATGATCAGCAGACAAATTTGAAAACCTAATCTATTTGATTGACAAACAGTCGAAAAAAATCAACCCAAGGAAAACTCATCCGATTCAAACTCAACTCTTTGTTCCACCAGTCAACGCTTGGGTATGTGGTCGAGTTTCCCGTACATTTTGCTTTTGATGTTTCTCGGCTGATTTGGTGTCCTTTTGAATGCAGCAGCATCAGGGTTAAGTTCGAAGTGCTCATAGGCATTGTTTGTTTGTTTGATTATTATTACTATTATTATTGTATTTTTTGAAGTTCAGTTTTCATATGAATATTTTTATTAAAGAAAATTTGACCATTCGAAAAGTTATGAAAAATTAATACAAAGAGACAATTTACTTTTTGTACAAGAAGGTTATCATCACTATTGTCCCTTAAATTTCATAATGAATGGTTGTAAGATTGTCATTGAATAGATACAAAGTTTCAAAAAAAATTCAGACTTTATGACTTATCCAAATTCATTCAATTTGACATTTAATGAGTGAGAATAGTTATAACCTCTTTATAATAAAAATAAATAAGTTTATTTGGGAACAATCCCTACAAATATTTGCAAGACACCAGATTTTGTCTCGAGTTTAATTCAGGAGACCTCTCGACCTGGCCATGAGTAGGAAAAATTGCGGAGCCGGCTCAGGACTTGCTAGAGTAGGTCAACATTTGGTGAGTCAGGGGGCGAAACATCATGACTTGCAACTTTTTCATCTTAAAAAGATAACGGTTCAAATTGGGGCTCACAAAGTGAGATCGGGTGACTCAAGCTCGGGACGCTGGCGAGTCTTAGCACGAGTATGTGGTTTCAAACGCTGTTTTGAACATAACACTATATCATTATTTTCAAGTTATTTCATTTTTTTTAATTATTGATTTTGTATACATTGTTCTCCCTCAATGTAGTCAGAGTTTAAAAACTTGTATAATTTAATACCTATTTGGGAGCAATCTTAGGACCCGAACTCTGACGATATAACCTCCTCAATTTAGCAACCAGCTTTGGAAAAGAAAAGCAAAACGAACTCATGCACATTTTATATGCACCTGAAAACATCAATATTTCAAGATTGAATAGAGACCATGTTATTTTTAGACGGCCAAAATTTTAATGAAAATGTTAACTCAGTAAAATTTAAGGTAGAAAAAATAAAAAGGATCACAATACTCATAAGAGATGGTCAATTTAACATTTTACCCCCGTTTTTTGGTTTTATTTAAGGATACCTATAAAATAAAACATGATTTCAAGTTGGAATAGTTGCAAATAGGTAATTTGTACTAATCTTTTATAGGTATTTTGATAAATTTCTCAAAAAAATCCTCTAATACTCTTTTGGAATTTACTCACTCTTGACATGCTCCGAAACAAAATTGGCAGAGGGGTGACAATGGACCTGGACCCAAAGGGTAGACTCGATCCAGGGCCAGGTATGGGTTCAAAAATTGGACCTGGTGGGTCAGGTCCGGGTCCAAATATTGGCTCTGAACACCATTCGGGTTTGGGTCTCGGTACAATCAGGTCCGGTCTGGTTCGGGTCTGAGTCCCACATATATTTTCAGGTCTTAATTTATGAAAAATAATCAAATATATATATTTTTTAATTTTTTGGTCAGGTTCGATTGGGTCCAAGTCCAAGTCCCATAATAATTTTTCAGGTCTTGGTCCTGGACCCGGACCCGGACACGACATGACCCGTTTGCCACCCCTAAAAATTAATACCTAACTGGATCTGAAAACTTAAATCTTTTTCTAGAAATTTGACATTCAAGACCAATGCTGGTTTGTTGCGTAGTGTGTACCCTTAAGGTGGCCGTGGTCCTTTTGTCCGTGAGTCAATGATTTACACTTTTCTATCAACACGGAGAGATATCGCACTAACAAAGGGTGGTCTCTTATTGTGCGCGTGTATAGCATATGACCTTGCAGTACCACATTTTACACTTACTTACTTGGGCAAAATAGTTCCTTGGGGGATTTTTTTGTATATACGAAATTCTGTCATCCGTCTACTAGATGATTATTTAAACAAAAAATATTTCAAGTTTTTAAATACTTAGATCTTGCCATTAAAAAATCAGACGGTCCTTGTTCAATTTTGAAGAGCACGCACTGTGTAGGATTTGAATTCCTATTTCTACCCTCTACCCTCTATGTACTTGAAAAAATAATGTCTCAAGAGAAAACTCAAAACTCAAAATTGTTTTTCTTTTGAAAATAATCATCCATTGATTGCGGATTGTTAGGTGGTCCTCAAAATTCAAGATTGAAAAAGTAAAAAAAAACCATCTCAATTAGGTCTTCAGACTAAGAGAATAGACGCACTCCTTTTCCCGAAAGTCATGGTACTCCCACCGTAGTATATTGTCAATTTACTCCCTCTAGTAAACCCCAGGATCAATTTTAGGACCCCAATTTTTGTGTGATGTAACCTCTTCAACTTAAATATTAACTTCAATAAAAAGAATTTCTTAATTACACCTTCAAGATATTGTCTCAAGATTGAATAAGACCGTTAAATTTTTTATGTTGAGATCCATACTAGAAAACTCAAATTTTTATTTTTTTTATTTTGAATATGATTATCTAGTGATTTTTAGGTAGTTTCGAAGGAGGAGATGCACACGTTGCTCCTATGGGAGCACAATATACGTGGTCTTTGTTTTTTGAAGTTTGGTAAAGCAAAAGTAAAAATATTTCATGCAGGTTACACCGCATTTCTACGTATGCACTCCTGAAAGTGTAAAGCATCCATCTTAAAGTTGGATGCAAGTAGGTGTTCCATATAAAAACATTGGAATCTAAATGATTTTTACTATATTTATTATTGTTAGTTTTCAAAATTTATTTATTTTTTCATTTTCAGGACCTCCATGTTAGAGATTACATATACTTAAAAATTAAGTCTCAAAATCCATCTAAAAAATAGATTTGTTACGAGGCCCGCATTTATACATATGCGGGCTTGGCTACATAGAGACCGGGTCCAAAGAAGAAAGAGTGCGGGTAGGGAAAACAAGCGAATAAATAGGAATAAAATACTAATTATTTAATAGTTAACATTGAATAAACTAATTATTTAATAGTTAACTTTGAAAAAACTAATTATTTGATAGTTAGCATTGAAACTAATTAATTAATTAGATAGTTAACAAAAACAATTTAAAAAAGAAAAGTTTATATGAGGTTCCAATCTTAAAATGTAGAGCGACATATGCATCTCAAAAATCCATCGAAAGAGGTTGTTTTAATTTAAAAAAACCTCTAATTGATCATCTCGACATCGAGATATATGAATATGAAAAAAAAAATATTTTCAGTCGCAGAAATAATGCACATTAAGATACATTATCTAGACCGTCAATTTTCAAGATTTTCATATATATATATAGATCTAATTGATTTTAATCATTTTTTAAATTTTATATTTGGATATGAAAAAAAGTTTTGAAATAATCTATATATTTATTTATTTTTTTACAATAATTATATATTATAATAAAATTTAAAGGTGATTGTTTAAGGCTACAACCTTACAACAGAAATCACACCCTTTAATAAAACCAATCAACCATTAAAGAGGGCAAATAATCACGCAGCCGTACCCCAAACAGCTACGCCGGGCAAATGATCACGCAGCCGTAACCCAAACAGCTACGCAGGGCAAATGATCACGCAGCCGTAACCCAAACAGCTACTCAGGGCAAATGATCACGCAGCCGTACCCCAAACAGCTACGCGCTTCAAAGGATCACGTGGTTGCTCAAATTAAGAAAACTTCTTGATTATTATATTTAGTTTTTTAACAATTTAAAATAATAAATATGTTTTAAAATTTTTAATATAACTTTTTAAAAAATTATTAATTCTTGACATTGAAAGAACCTGTAATCATGAACAATATCTGAAGTGCCCACTCTGTTTTCCAACATTGTTGACTACGAAAATACAATACAATTTTCTCCAACATTATAGTCAATAAATTTTTTTGTCTTTTGAAGTAGAAACCATGGTGTAAATGACAATTTTACCCTAAGCTAAATGTTTATGTTCCCTTTTCACATGGGCTGTATAAGTATGGGCTGTGAAAGTTGGGGTGGCAATGGGTGGGGCCTTGAATGGTATTTGGGTTAAGCTCGGGTCCAAAATTTGAACTTATATATGGACCTAAGGTCAGGTTTACCCATTGGGTTTTGGGTTTATTCGGGTCTATTGCCGACTAGGAGCTTCTTCTTCTCTTTTTTTGTTTGACCCTTTTTTTTGCCATCATATACCCATATTGTTAGCAACATTTACAATATTGTCCAACATTTATGAATACCCACATTCTTTGGAAATTCCTAAGAAACAAACCTATTATACCTACATATACCCATATTATTCGGGCCAGATCTGATTGAACTTAGGCCCGACCTTTTGGGTCTAAAATTTGAACCCATACCCGGACCCGATGTCGGGTCTTGGGTCAGGTTGGGTCCATTTCCACCCTTATGCATAAGTTACTAAAGAATATTTACAACTTCATGTGTCCTAAATTTTAATTTAAATTGTTTGTTGAATTATAATCATCACCATCTTCGAAGCCTTTTTTCAACTAATTGGGGTCAATTTTTTTTTGTTGAATTATAATTCTTCAAATTGTATCTTTCAAGGGGAATACGTCGGTTGTGTATGTGAAAACTAGGGCTGCCAAAGGCACGGACTAGGGATGTTAAGGTGATTGGTGCCACGATGTGACGTCTTTCTAAATTAATATTAAATAAATAAGCCCGACCTCAACCAAAATTTTTTTCTTAGATAGGGGCAAATAGATGGAACTGGTTGTAGCCTAGGCGAGGTTCTTGGCTAAAGGCAAAAAGATTGATTGAGTTGTAGCCTAGGCTAGGTCCCAATTATATGATTGACGTCTGAACTTGACCGGCCCACTCAAATGTGAGAATTGGGGCTTGGGCCAGGCTCCGACCCATATATCATATGATAAGTTTCATGCATAATTTTATATTTTGAATACTATATATAATTATGGTAACTAAAGCAAGTTGTTTCTCTAATTCTATAAGAATGTGCAATTGCTTTGTTAAAAGCTCCAAAGTTAGTGCAGATCGAACATATATATAAATATTTTATAATGTGTTACAAAATATACTATTTTTAATACTTGAAATCTTTTTTTTAATTATCTCTATATATAAGGTTGATATGATCAATTGGATATTACTTTTATTATAAAAGAAACTCAATAGTGTGTTGTTTCTCCAAAAAAAAAAAAACTCAATAATGTATTACATAATTCACTATTTTAAGGACTTAAAAATCCTTTTTTATTATATCCTTAGATCTAGAGATTGATACGATCAATTGGATGCTATTCCAACTCATAAAGAATTTTTATTTAGTTTTTGCATATGCAGGTTGTCCTACATAAATTTTTCCAGACACACATATATTATTGCTTGTCTACCTTATATTCCTAAAATTGTTAGTGTCTTGGAGCAAAAAAGAACACGGGTTGGAAAAAGTTTATATAAGGATGCAACCTTATAGTGTAGAACTATGGATGCACCTGAAAAGTCGGTAAAAGTAGTTTTAATGTTGAAAAACCTTTTGATTGATTATCTCGACATCGAGATAGATGAACATGAAAAATAAAAAGATTTTAAGTATATATTATCTACACCATCCATTTTTTAAATTTTCATATGTTTATAGATCTACTTGATTTTCAACTATTTTTGAAATTTAAAATTTTATAATTAGATATAAAAATAGATTTTGAGATAATCTTAAGAACATTTTACATCAAAATTATATACCATGATAAAATTTGAAGGTGCACTTTACGTCTATACCTACGGATGCATTTGTATTGCAACTGCACCCTTTAACATTTGTGTTAAAAAAATGTGATCCTATAAGATCCTTCCGCATTTATATGTATAAGATTTTAAAAGACTATCGTTAAATTTGATACAAATCCTTAAAAAAATCATCATATGAATGTGGAACTTTAACTTGTTTATAGATTTATATCAAATTAAATGATAATTTTTTTAGAGTCCTACTAATACTAATACTAATACTAACATGAATGTAGGAGGGTATGATAGGATGATTACTCTGATAAGAATCGAGAGAATTTTTATTTCACTTTTTCAGACATTGGTTTCAGTTGTCCACCTCTTTTATTATATTAAAAATTTCGTACAATATCGGTGGGAAGAGTAGGGTTAAGTCAAAGCCCTTAACATACACGTCAACTTCTATAATTGTAGTTGATATCTCTCTCTCTCTACTTTCTCTCTCTCTCTACTTTCTTTCTCTTCATTCTCTCTCTACTTTCTTTCTCTTTCTCTCTCCGCGGAGTGTCCTTCATCTATCATCTGTTCCTTTCTCTCTCCTGACCAAGTCCATACGAAACCAAGGTAGACTTTCAGCACCATGGGTGAAAATGTGAATACGTAAAACACCACACTACCCTTAGACATGTAAAATGCCTCTCTATGTCCTCTTTATGTCGTTACTAATTTATCCTTGGAAGTTATATAACTTTGTTACCCAAGAGAGTAGAAGGTTCCGAATTAAGAAATTCTTCATAGGGATTAGGAGGGTTGGTCAGGCCAACCCATCCTAGGGCTTGAGCTGTGGCCCAAGGGTTAGGCCAAGGCTGGGCCATGAAAGTCAGTCCAACCCGACTTTGTATTTTTTTTTTTGTTTTTGTCAATATTTTTATTAGCCTAGCTTGGCTTGATGTCGACTGAGCCAACGCTCGCCTAGAGCCCCTTCAGGTGGGTTCCCTCAATTGGGCTAGGGCTAGCCTACCCCATCGCTAGCTCTACCTTGGGCAATGGGCCATGTGGCCCGGCCCTAAAAACGTGGGCCTTGGCCACAAAATGTATCTTGAGTGCCAGGCCAATGTGAGCCAGCACAGCCTGAGGGTAAAGCTGGGACATGGCCGGCCAGGTTCGTCTGGCTTTAAGATTATTTTTTTTTTTTTTTTCCTTAATTATTGTTTGATTTTCTTTGACTCGACCCAACCCTGATATGACTGGAGCTAGGCCTGGGGCCAATGTCTTTGTGGCTCACTGTAGGCTTAAGCCGGCCCTATGGGGACTAAGGCTGGGCTAGAGCTAGGGTTGGCCTGGCCCGTTGCTAGCCCCATTGACCATGTCAAACTTGAATGGGAAATTTGCTGCCCGGGGAGCACAAAATCACTTTGGCTTGAAGGGGAGCATCGCTTCTTTTCCTTCAAGGGCATTTCAGTAAAATCACTAGTGGGAAGAGTATAATTGGTAATTTTTTTGGTAGACAAGGTTGTTCTAGGAAGATTTGAACCAAAGTTAGGGGGATTTAAGTCATTCTCTTTCTATTACTGTTCGAATGGTTGTTCATGGACATAAAACTGTTTCTTTTCTTCTTCAATTCTCTAACCTCTTCAAATTGCTCTCTCCTCAAAATCTCACAGGTAAGCTGATCCTATTCCTCTCTATGTTTCTTTTTTATGAATTTTTTGTTTTTTTTTTTTTGTTCTTTTTCATGAATCTCTCTCTCTCTCTAGCTTTGTATGTCAGTTTTCCTTTATGAACTTGTGGTTTCATTGTAGTTACTGTTCTGATCTGTTCCCTCTTTTTGTTGAAAACTTTATAGAATACGTTTTCTTATATAAAATTGGGTGTCACCATAATATATGGATTATAAAAAATTGGATCTTTTTCTAGCATTTACTATTTTTCATGATTATTCATATGCTTGTAAACCGAGTGTTCCAGTTCAGCTTCATGCATTTTTTAAGTTCTGTAACATTGAAGAATCCATTTTTATTCATTTCAGAGAATATTTATTATGCAATGTATGAAAACGATAAAGAATTATGCATAATTATGTATGGAAACAATAAATAATTATGCATAATTCTTTATATATTGAGTTGGTTGCTCTCTCTCTCTCTCTGTCTGAAATACGATTCTATCTCTGTCTTGCTTAATTCATGAGTTCGAAAAAGTTAATTGTTTGTTTTGGTGCTTTCTTTCATCTTTGTTGTTTTCTTGTCCTTTTCAATTAGATCTTTTTTATTGATGAGAAACAAATAACATCTATAATTTGGGTTA
Source organism: Amborella trichopoda (assembly GCF_054954075.1). Taxonomy (NCBI): domain Eukaryota; kingdom Viridiplantae; phylum Streptophyta; class Magnoliopsida; order Amborellales; family Amborellaceae; genus Amborella; species Amborella trichopoda. The sequence continues at coordinate 1,259,940 of NC_142337.1, read as the reverse complement.
TTTTAAATCCAAGCGTATACTGTTTTCTTGTACCTGCTTTACTTGAATTTCTAAGTTTCTACTGGTTTTCTGTGCATTGTTCATGTGGTTTTATTGCTCAAGGCACAGGAATATCTTCTAATTTATGGTCTGCACAACCTCCATCAAGATTTGGTCGATTTTTAGCTGTTAATTAACTGGTTAGGGACCTTCTACCTTGAAAAGTTGAGGGTCATGGAGATGGAGGCATCAAAAGGTCCAGACAACATAAAAATGAAGAAAATATGTTCACAAATAGGAATTCCACTCCTAGTGGCATTATTTCAGAACAAATAAGCAATTCATCAGTCGGGCAGTGATCATCTTACTTTTTTTCTTTTTTTTTTGAAGTTGGGTAGCTATAATTTGCATGTAACCTAATGCCATAGTATTACCCCATTGGAACTCCTGAGCTGTTTGACATTCAATACAGATCTTTTAACATGGGTTCCTTCTTTGTGCCTTTATGGCTACCCTCAAAATCATTATCCAAGTCTAAGGTGGTCATGTCTTGAAAGGGGAGATCGTAAATGGTGTTTTATCTGCACATAGAGGTGTTTGGCTTGTAATTTGCTGTTGTTGCCCATAGCATGGTCCTCAAGCTGGATTCCATGTATTTGTGTTTTACGGTAAGTTTTTGCTTTTGTACTCCTTCGCAAGTTTGTAAATCTTAATGCGTTCTTGTTGCTACACCCTCCATTTGGTCCATGTTTCCTTCAACTTGAAGGGGTGCTTCCCCCTTTAGCAGTGAAAAGGATTCTCTCTCCTTTTATGTAGTTACATTATGCAGAGACTCTGGATGCCACAATATTTGGTTGGAAAAACCATTGAAATGATTACAAGTTCTTGGGAGATATTATTTGACTGATATATGCAAAATTAGTACAATTTTTGCAGTTGAGCATAGATGATTTAGTTGTTGCCGAAATTACGGATCACTTTAGGTACATTTGTGTGGTTTGGGCTGGGTTGATTATATGATCATGAGTAAATTTGGTAGAGGCAATACATTAGCAAATAAACAGCAGCTCATAGGAAACCTTGTCTACGCCATGAGTTATGTTGATGCAAGAAGTCATTGATCAGTTAATCAAAGGAGCCTATAATGGACCACTGTAGATGCATTATTTCATTTAAGATTATTTCATTTAAGAGCTAGGCACCAACTTCGTGAAATTGGGGTTTTGGGGTACTTCATGAAATCAGCATTTTTTTGGGTTCTTAACTGATACAGATGTAAGAACCATAGTTCTATTAGGTCCAAGGTCAGATCAAACGTAGAGTACCTTTTGTTTCCATCACACCTATTGCAATATTATGACAAGGCACATTAGCTTTCAAATTAATAAATTCAGGGATACAAACATAAGTTTGAGATTTTGAGTTTGAAATCAAAGGTGGACGTGGCTACAGGCCAAACTTCTGTGAATAAGCTGAGTCCAGTAACTTGTGCAAGAATAAGCTCTGTTATGAAAAGCACCTGATCAATTTTAATCATTATGAATAGCAAGCTGAAACAATAAAAATTGAAAAATTCTTTGCTCCATTAAGGTCTCACCTGTGAAAAGTTTTAGGTCATTTGGTGATTGGCTTGGTTGATCGGGGCTACCCACATGTTAAACAACAGCTTTCATCTCTCGCCCTCACACATATCAAGAAACGAATTTTCTTTGTGGAAGAAAACCTCCATAATATAACCTACCAATCCTATTACATCTATGCAAACTGCAAAGATCTATCAGTGGAGCTTCTCTTGACTTGACATTTATGATGTTAGCTGTCTTCTGAGAATCATTGTTCGTTTGGTTTTTACAAGGCAATGGAACTTGGAAGCACTTAGAATATCCTTATATTTTCTTCTTTGGCAGGTCTTTATTCTATTTTTCCTTAGGTATTTCACAGTTTGAGGCGGAGAGGCCAGTAACTGATACATCATCCAGTTATGATGTGTTTCTCTTTCTTATTTAAGAGACATTCATCTGGGTCGAACCAGAACATTTCCGGCGTTCAAGGTATTTATATTTATTGGACCGATATGTGTCCTACATTGACCATGTTCTTCTTTTAATGTTTGATACTTAGTACAATCTAATTATGGATTTACTTCTCTGTGTAACCCAATGTTTTGAAGAAACAAAATTTATAGTGAACAACATTTTTTCAGATAATCTCGGTATCCATAGATACCCTTACAAGGAATTAAGAAATGCCACTGATGATTTTAGTCCAAACAATAAAATTGGAGAGGGAGGTTTTGGTTCTGTATACAAGGTAAGACTCCTAAACAAGCATTTTGCTAGTTTTGATACTTGAATGTCTCCATTGTTTGTTAGTATATATTCTGCAAAACGGTAGAAACGTTATCATGTCATCACGTCAGTGTTTCTCTTTTGAATTCTGGTGGATATCTTGTAAAACCTTGGGCGATGGATTGGCAGGGGAAGCTAAAAAATGGGAGACTTGTGGCTGTAAAAGTTCTTTCTGCTGAATCAAAACAAGGAACACAAGAGTTCTTGACGGAGATCAATGTGATATCCAGTATAGAGCATGAAAACCTTGTCAAGCTCCATGGATGCTGTGTTGAAAGGAATAATAGAATATTGGTCTATGGCTATCTCGAGAATAATAGCCTTGCACAAACCCTACTTGGTATTTCTCTATTCAAATTCAGATGATTTGGGTGTTCATGATTTTTTTTAAAAAAAAATTATTTGAATTCAGTTGCATTCGGCGCTTTTGATAAAGAAATATTTGACCAATGTGGCAAAGAAAGAAATTTCAAGGTTTTATTGATTATTTGTTTGCAGGTGATGCACGTGACGACTTAGTGTTTAATTGGACAACACGCTGCAATATCTGCTTAGGGGTTGCCCGTGGTCTTGCATATCTCCATGAGGAAGTCAAGCCCCGCATTGTGCATCGAGATATCAAGGCTAGCAATATCCTTCTAGATGGGACCCTAACCCCAAAAATATCAGATTTTGGTCTAGCAAAGCTTTTCCCAAATAATGAAACTCACATCAGCACCCGTGTTGCTGGAACCATGTAAGTGCGCCCTCAGTCCCTAGTTTTGCAGTCCTTTTTTCCTGTCTTGGGTCTTTATTATTTTCAGATCTCAGGGTTTCCCGGAAAAGAGATCATGGTTTACATTGTTAAGAGTAGAATCTTAGTTTTAGCCATGAAAAAGTAAAAAGAATAAAAATATTTTTTTCTCTGTGTTGGTACTCTTATCAGAAGGATTATTTTCGTGTCTATAATAAAGAAGTTACAATTATTACAGGGTTTCTGGGTTTGAATGTAAGTTTCTGATATTTACAAGTCAATTTATTTTAGCCTTTTAAATAATGTTTAAGCACTATAATGTATATTCGATTGACTTACCTTTTGTCTTACCCATCCTTGTTGGGAATCGATCGAAGTGTTACAATCATATTAAAATTCGATTAATCTACAAATGTAAACTTCCACTCTTCTGAGACACAGTTAGAGTAGTCTTTTTCCTTTTCCTCCTCTGGCTGACCTTCACTAGAAGCTAGAAATTCCCTAAATATCTCAAATTTTAAAAAAATGGACAGTCATTACCTTTTATTTTTTGTCTTATTCTATGTCTCATGTAAGGCATGTGTCAGTAAATTCACCATTCTGAGTATTGTGTAAAGAAACAAACTCGTCACAAGAACCCTCACTTTGTGGTGGGGCCTTTCAATTGCATTAATGATTAAGCATGTCACCTTCCAATTGCATGTAGTCTATGTCATATATGATCAAAACCTTTGGCTTTACTTATTAAATTTTTTTGTCATTAATATCTTTATTGATTATATATTTGTAGAGGTTACTTGGCACCAGAATATGCAATACGAGGACACCTAACAAGGAAAGCAGATATCTATAGCTTTGGGGTACTCATGTTAGAAATTATCAGTGGCAGGTGCAACACAGACAGAAGATTACCTTTAGAAGACCATTATCTTCTTGAAAGAGTAAGGGGTCCTCCCCAAATTATGTTTATGATTTTGTACGTTATATTTGCTTTCAAGTTATACTAGTCAATCATTATCTGCTCTCCTTGCCATGCCCTTTCCTTGGACTCAATATCTTTGATATTATTGTCTACTAAAATTTTGACATTTGGACAGACAACTATTCACTGATAGTAGAAAAACGATATAGAAGTATGAGAACCAACATCATTAATGCAAATTGAATGGAAAATGTCTGTCAAGTGGAAGATATTTTTATATTGAATCTTCATCAATTTCTGGAATAATTAAAAAAAGAACCATATTTACTGTATTCACTTTCCAATACTAAACAATGGACAAACCTTGTTTCGGACGAGTGCTGGATTTCTCTTATATGAGAAAACCTGATTTATAAGACCTGCTGATAGTTTTACTGCTAAAGCAAGAGTAAGCACAAAAATTAAATTGTGACAAGATTCTTCTTAATGCAAATATGAGGAAATTTTATGGGAGAAGGGCTCTTGGGAGCTATAAATCACCTCTTTAACTTTCAATTGGACTACATAATAAAGGGAACCAACCCTGTTTATGCTTAGAAGAGGATGGATTTACAAAATGGAACTTTTAGATGTGTTATTAAACCCTGAAGTTTTAACTTTGAGATGCACAAAATATTATTAAGATAGAAAATAAAAAATAAAAAATGTGATGGTACTTGGAAGGATGATGAAGATTTATTGGTGCATGTTATATGTGTCCTATCCTGACTATGAGTTCTTCCATTTTAGAATTTCAAAATGATTGGCCTATACACAGGAGAAATTAAGTACCGAACTACTAAAGGTCTTTAATTGCGATTCTACAACAAATGATCAGTAGCCATGGCTTATTGCATGCAATAAAACAAAACAGCACTAATTAAACAGTGACCTGTTAAAATGTGCTAACACATTAAGTATAGTAACTTTCGACTTATTTTTCTTCTGCTTAGCCTCCAACACCACCTCTATGGTTCCTTTCATGAACATAAAACTTCTGAAATTTAGAGCATTGCAACTATTTTCTGGCACTTTCTTCCTCCATTTACTGTTTCCTTGTAAGTTTTAGATAGAATTTTCAATTGTCCACATACCATCCAAATATATGTCTTTTGCCTGTGGAGGTATTTTCACTACTGTCACAGGACAAGGGTTAGAATAGGCAACACTAACAGGGCCGACACTTACATGCCCACACACACGCAAACAGAGAAGAGAGAGAGAGAGAGAGAGAGAGAGAGAGAGAAAGAGAGAGGTTTCTATATTACTAAACTTTTTCTTGATGAAAAAAAAACTAGAGTTGACAAAATCTTCGATTGATTCTGTTTTCGGGCAAACCATACATTTTCTCTCTACTTTGAATTTTTATCACATTTCAAACGTAAATGACTGAACCAATTGCACTCTCATCGTCCAGACCTATCAACTATACGAGGCCGATGAACTCTTGCAGCTAGTGGACCCTTCTCTCTATGGGGACTATAACTCAAAGGAAGTTTCAAGATTTATCAGAGTTGCTCTCTTATGTACGCAAGACAGTGCAAAGCTTCGACCCTCCATGTCTACCGTTGTTAGCATGTTAGCAGAAGGTGCAAGCATTGATGATCTAACTATATCAAGGCCCGGCCTTATCTCTGATTTCTTGAATCTCAAAGTTAGAACCCCTAGGACAGGTAGTGGGTCAGGGCCTGGACACTCTTCCATAGGGGACACCACAACATATGGCTCCCTCGACTTCACAACAACAATTCAAAGCTAGATGGGAATGTTGTGAGCATAATCTCCCCCCTCTCTCTCTCTCTCTCTCGCTGCCTGCTGTGTAGGTGCTTATGTAAATAAGCAAATGTGGTGTAAGATGCCTGTGGGATGCTTAGGAAGAAATTGTGATACTTGGGAATTATTGTTTATTCTTTTTGATAAGTTAGTGTATTTTAGAATCATCGTGCATTTTGTATAGTAAGTTTTGTGCAATGCCCCCAAGCATGGAACCTTGGAATAGTGTGAGGGGGGGATAACTTCTTAGGAATCCTTGGTGAGAGGGAGGGATAGAGTTGCAGAGAGAGAACCACCATTTTGGATATTTTTCCTCTCTTCTATCGTGGATGGGATTAAGTACTTACAAGTTTTCGTTTTCCTTCTCTTTTTAATCTATTTGAGTGGTAATTATTGATGCAGATCAAAATCAGATGGATTTTGGTTCAATGAAAAAAAAAGGTTGTTTTGTAGAGAGCGAAAGAAGAGCTCATCTCTTATTTACTCTGGATGGTGTGTGAGGAGGTCTCGACTCCCCGCGTGCTTCCTCTTGCCGAATCATTTTTTTTTTTTTTTTTTATCTTTAAGATGCGGTTGTTTTGCCAGTTATTGGCAGCCAGTAAATTTTTAACTGCCTCATGTGGTATATTTTTTTTCCTTTTTCTTTGTCTTTAGTGTTTTCTTTCCAGACAACTCTTTAGTGTTTCTTTCTTTTTAAAAAAGTTAGTTAATTTTATTGATCATAAAAAGAACTAGCAACTCTATAGTGTTTTATCGAGCTTCATGATATATGTGTCGTGAGGGAGCAATACAAAGCCAAGACACAAATTCTCTAGTCTCTCTCATAGTTAAGTGTGAAAGAGCAACTGTAAGTCCGCAACTAATGTAAAGCCAGGTTTGTCTATCAGCATCATTGTAGCTGTGTTTTGAGAGAGAACAATCTCTCTCATTATGCGAACTGTACATTGCATTATGAACGTATCATACACTTACCATAATTCAATGAGGCCCCGCCCCACCTTATTTTGATTCTAGGTAGGGGTGGCAATGGACCCGGACCCGGACCCAAACCTGACGGCCGAACCCAACTTGGGTCTGGGTATGGGTATGGGTCCAAGAACCCGGCCTGCGTCCGGGTCCAAATATTGGACCCGAACAGGTCCATTTGGACCCAACCCGAATAATGTTTATTAAATAATATTTAAATAAATATTATATAGTTGTAGTTATAATATTTAAATAATGGGTGCAGTTTGTATAGAGCTAAGGCTCTAAACAATCACATTAGAGCCCATCTTGGTGAAAGTTTGATGAAAGTTTTGAGGTAGGCTCTAATTTGATTGTTTAGAACCTAGGCTTTATATAAGCTTTTCCCTTAAATAATACATGATATTTAACATAACTTTTAAATATATTTATGTATGGGTGCGGTTTCTATAAGGTTGCAATTTTAAACAATCCAATTAAAGCGCACCTCCAAATTCTATCATAATATGTAATTTTGGTGTAAAAAATTCCTAGGATTATCTGAAAATCTATTTTAATATCTAATTATAAAATTTTAAACTTCAAAACTGGTTAAATCCAAGTAAATCTATAAACATATGAAAATCTTGAAAATGGACGGTCTAGATAATGTGTTGCAAGATGAACTATTTATGGGACTCAAAATCTCTTTTTTTTTTATATACATATATATTCATACATCTCGATGTTGAGATGATCAATTAAAGGGTTTCTCAATACTAAAACAACCTTTTCCGATAGATTTTTGAGGTGTATATTTAATTCTACAATTTGAGGTGCCGTTGGGCACATCTGTGATCGTCAGATCGGTCTAAATTCAATCTAGGCTGTTGGGTTCATATATTCATATGAGCTAGTGGGCTAATCTCAGTTTTTTTCATATATATATATATATATATATATATATAGGTCTCGGTCCCTTTTTTTTTTTGTTTTATTTCCTTTGAAGCCGGACCCGGACCAGACTCGACCCGACCCGACCAATTGCCACTCCTAATTATTTAGGCCCAAAAGTATCCACCATTCTAAATTCAAGAATTTTCCTTTTAAAAAAAAAAAAAAATGACAAAAAGGGCACCGTCATATAAAGGTTGAGGTTTATATAAGATGCTGTCCTTAAACAATCACAGTAAGGTGCACCTCAAAATCTCATTAAGAGATGCATTTCGGTGGCAAAACTCTTATCAAGGCCTAAATGTCTTTTTCACTCCCATAATGAAATTGAAAGCTCCGAAAATAGTGCAAATCTAGAACATCTATGAGCACTCGAAAATTTTGAAAATGGATAAGTCTAAATAATGTGGTATAAGATGACGCTATTTTTAGTACTTGAAATTCATATTTTTCTTTCATATCTATATAACAATTAAATAATTTTCTAACAACCTCTTTCGATGGATTTTTTGGGTGCACCTTACTTCCATAGTCCGCACCTTACTTCCATAGTCCTTACTTCCATAGTATACGGTTGATAACTTATGTAAACTTTTTCCTTATATAAAAGGTGCAACAATCTCTGTCATTCTTTAGAATTGCCACTAGCAATATTATATACTACCAGTATCTTTGAATTTTCAACCGATAATTATTAATCTATTATCCTGTCTCAGTTGGTTATGGCATGTCTAAGTCAAAGAAGATTGCGTTAATTACCCCCAAAAAAATAAAAGAAGACTGCGTTAGCCTATGGGCTAAAATATTATACGGCAGTTTGGAACTTTGAAAAAATATTTTTAGAAATGGTTTCTCATGGAGATTGCCCATTTCTACTAACTGGATGTAAAATTTTGGGACAAAAACTCTTTTATACAAATAATCCCCAAAAACATATTTTTCATGCAATTTAACCCCAATAGAAATATGTTTCTCACTTTTTACCTTAAAAAATATTTCCTAACAAATACCCTCAACCAAAAAAATAAAAGAAAAGAAAGACTAAACTACCCGTCCTTGAATTTTACCCATGCCTCTCTCCTCTGGACAAGAGTTCGGTCTGGCCGATATACATGGCGGTCCGGTACTATTCTTTTTGGATAAACATGCGGCCCGGTAAATGTACATTGCGGTCCAACACCTTTTTCTTGGACAAAATGTGGTCCGACATATCTCTATGGCAGTCCGATACTCATGGTCCTGGACAAACATGCTGTTCGGCATATCTATATGGCGGCTCGGCACTTTTATATCTGCAGGCCGGCATATCTATATATGCAGTCTGACACTTTTATATATACGGTTTGACAAATCTATATATGCAGTTGGACAAATCTATATATGCAGTGCGGTCCAACAGATAATGAAGACGGTCCAACACTTATTTTAGTTTAACGGGGTTAATGAAGCGGTCCGGTACTTTTTTAAGTTTAACGGGGTATGGCAATTGGTACATGGCGGTCCGACAACCCATGTAGATTTTAGTACTATGCGTAAACCTATGTGAATGTCCGGCCAACATCAAATTTTTTAAGTACGAAAAAGGATATTTTCATAAAAAAATATGTAACTTTTTTTGCTTGACGGTATTTGCTAAGAAAACATATTTTGGAATAAAAAGTGAAAAAAAAAGTTTGGTTGGGGTAAATTGCATAGGAGTCTATTTTTGTGAGTTTTTATAATTTTCCCTTTTTTTTTTTTTGAGGTCAAATTAGAGAAATTATTTTTTCTTGTTACAAGCCAAAACATTGATTTCCTATCTGATTTCCACACAATGCTAAACAAACAAATAAAAAATAGTCTTGTAATCTCTTCCCAACCCTCTCCTTCATCCTCTCTCTCTAACCACGCTCTCTCACTCTAACCCCTCGATCTCTCTTCTTACTCTCCAAAATCATTCTTTGTTTCTTGTTTCTCTCTCTATCTCTCCTCGTACGTCAAAAATCTTCCATCTTGCTTACGCATTTCTTTCTCCCTCTATCTCTACCGTATTCTCCTTTCTAGAGATTCATTATATTTAATCCCTTTTCATAGCAAAAATGCATCTTCCTCTCTAGAGATTCATCATATTTAATCCTTTTCATAGCAAAAATGCATCTTCCAGGTTGGGCTCAATTACTTTCCAAACAACAAAGATCTATTTCATATGAAATATTTTTCACAAAAAATATATTTTACAAGACATAAGATTTCGACATATTATAATTGTACAAAATTTGGGTGCAATTGTGATACTTCATAAAGGGTGAGGTTTTTATAAGGTGCCCATCTTATGTTGTATAAGCAAGGTGCACCTATAAATTTTGCAGGAAGATGCAATTCCAGTGTACAGGTCCATAATCAAGCTTAATTATGAAATTTAAAGTTTTAAAAGTGGTGCATATGAAGCAAATCTACAAACAATTGAAAATCATGAAATTTAACTTTAAGATTTGAAAATCTTATTCTTTTTTTATATCCATGCATCTTGATATCGAAATGGTCATTAAAAGATTTTCCAACTTTAAAATACTTTTTTGTATTGGATTTTTAAGGTGCACTTTACATCTATCTCTATAATGTAAAGTCTCAATCTTATATAAACTTTTTTTCTTTTAAAAACCCCTCCTCAACAAAGATAAAATCTAGTCATTCTTAGTTTCTCTAGAAAAGCCGCTATTTACATTTTAAATAGATTTTGATATTCAGCACCCAAAATAGTCCATTAACTATAAGAGTATGCCAGGATAGAAGTTTCCCATGTTAATTTTCATAAATTCAAAATTTCCCTTCTATATGTATTATGAAACTATCCCTAAATTAAAATGATTTAAAACTTTGAAGCTAATATCCATACTTCATTTGACGTTTAGTGAGTTAATGTGTTGTATGGGTCATTGTCATAAGTTCCTTGTGTTTCTCACAAGTGTTAACACTTCAGTACAGATCTGCAGATTGTGCTGTTAGAAAAGGCCTAGGCCTATGAGTCCAAAGATTATGCTTAAAAGTGAAGTTGTATCTCAAAACTAGATGCAGTTTCTACAAGGTCTAGGCTTTATAAGTAGAAACAAGTTTTTATAAGGAGGAGGCCTTAAAAATAAAAAATATGGCGCAAACTAAAAAAAAAAAAAGGCTTAGGTGGTTATTAAAGGCCTTATGAAAGCTTCTATAAGTATTTTATATAATAAAACATAAACTCAGTAGAAATGTAGTCCTCTTGTGCACCATACTAGACAAATGCTAGTTGTCGATACTCGGACTAAGCTCGACGTCTTAGGCCAGTCAAGTTGGAAAACTCAAGATACATGGGCATAGAATTAAAACCAAGGAGGGTTCGGTGGGTCAACCTTCAATGAAGTTGGAGTGTGCTCGGATGAGTGAGCCTAGGGACTGTGCGGCCCTTGTATGTGATGATTAACCTTTAGAGACAGGGTTAAAACCTCATCATCGTACATCACACAACATGTATATAGATGGTTGTATCGAGATAGTATTCTACCGTTGTCAGTGAAACGTGTATATGTGCGAGAGATTACCTTTGTACACCATGGAGCAATGGTTGCATCATGGTCTGGAGGACCACAGATTTGTCTCTAAGGGAGAACTTGAAATCCATAGGCAGGCTTTGGTGGCTCAATCATGAACCCCTGCTATGGACTGTGGGTCATGGGATCCGCCGGTTTAGTTTGAGAAAGCTAGTGTGGATCGTAGTCCACAGTTGAAGGCAGTGTGTTCCAGTATATTCGTAATTTCTAGACCTATATAGATCCGATTTTCTTAAAAATTAATTAATTTTTTGTTATATGATTTTTAGAATAATTATTTGAATTTTTGTGATTCTCTTGATATTTTATTTTTATCATTTGGATTTATAAAATAAGAAAAAATCATTTTACAATATTCTAAGCTTATTTCTAAAAATCATTTTAATGCCCTTATAATTTTTAAATATTTAAGAGGGCCCATTGGGGCCCACCAAGTCTATCATTGTGATGTATATGGGGCCCACGTAGGGGCCACCATGGGTGGCACACCCCACTTAGTGGGAGTAATTTCTTATTTTCTAAGCTTGTGAATCAAGACAGTCACTTAAATTGAAAATTTATAGAAAGTGATATTTTCATTAAAACAAGAATGAAATGTTTTGTGATTTAGGGAATTTTGATTATTCTAAAATTGAATGAATAAGGAATGAATATCCAAAAAAGGATAAAGTATGAGTATATTTTTCTTATTTGAATATTTAATGAGAATAGGTTTAGGAAATGGAGGATAAGGTTCTAGCATATTCCTTTGAATCTTAATGGTGGATTTAAGGAATAGATGACTCACATCTATCACCCCACAAGTCTCATTTGATCAAATTTGATATAATTAAAAATAGCAAAACCCTGCATCATAAATTTTTTATAAATAGAGACTCTTCCCCTCATAATTCTCTACACCTCTTCTCTTCTCTCTCTAAGCTCTCTTTATCTCCCTCTATGGGGCCACGCCCTAAGCACGGGTTTTCTGTCGCTCTCTCTCTTTGGTGGCTTGAAAGGGGGGGCACGCCCCACTTTGGGAAAACTCTCTCTCTTGATTAGTTTATCTCTCTCTTATAAGAAGGTTAGAATGGAGGCCGCATCTCATCTAGGAGATATTTCCCTCTCATCTCTTTAAGATCAAGCCAAGGGGTCTAGAGGAAGACTAGGCATTGAGGCCTTAGCAATTTGGTTGTAGATCGATAGACATATGCTTTTGAAAGGATTTTGGCATATATAGTAGAATCAAGAGACCGATCAGTGATCCCGAGCACCACTTGAAAGAGGAGACTGGGCGTTGGGTGTACTAAGTCCAGTTGAGGTAATATCTGGCAATTTTACTTGTTTTATCTTATTTCTTTATTGATCTATTCTATTTCCATAAAGCAACGTGTTGTTATTTATTGAATAAAACAATATGTATTTAAGTAGTCGCAAGTGAGAATCGTTTTGTTTATTTCTGTCAAGAGTGATTTATTTGTATAAGAAAAGAAAAAATTTAAATATATATACACCGCACTTTATCACATAGTCCAACTTTTAGAAACTTCACCAGAATAGATTATTTTAATGCTAAAAAACCTTCAATTCGATCACCTTGAACTCAAGATGTATGGATATGAGAAAGAATAGATTTTAAGTTTTGAAAATACTACATTTTGTGATGTATTATCTAGACCGTCAATTATTACGATTTTCAAGTATATATAGATCTCCTTGATCAACACTAGTTTGGATATTTAAGTTTTATAATTAGAGATGAAAATATAAAAAAATTAGCCTATCATATTTTGGTATTATTTGAAGGTGCGCCTTAATTTAATTGTTTAGATCGTTGGCCTTGTACAGACCCACCCTTATAAGTAAAGCTTCATCTAAATCCTCATTTGGAAATTACTTTATGCATTGAAAGTCTCCATGATGGTGCTAAAATCAATTTCCAACACCAACTATGACGCTAAAAAATTGTACAGATCTTGCATATTCATGAACACTTCTTTTTAGGGCGAAATGAATAGTCCAAATAATATAATTTAATATACACTATTTTTAGGGCTTAATATCCTAATTTTTTTCACAACTATAGTAGTGAAGGCCGAGATGATTGATTTGAAGGTTTCCTAATATTAAAACTACAATTTTCTATGAGTTCTGAGGTTAGGCTTATTTTGATAGGCAGCCCTATCAAAACATTTTCCCCAAAGAAGCAGCTATGGTGTCAAATTTCCTATAATGGCTAGAAAAAAAATTTCATCTTTGATTAGGAAATTTGAAGTAAAAAAGTGATACAAATTTGAATACGGTGGATTTGTGAATACTTGAAAATTGATGATCTAGATATTGTGTTATAAGATGCAAAACAAAATTCATCTAAAATCCCTTTTCTTTTCATTTTCATAGTTCTCGAGTTCAAAATGATCAATCTAAGGGTTTTTCTACACCTAAACTGCATTTTTTTTAATGGAGTTTTCATGTGCAAATTTACTCTTTAGGCTTTATATAATTTTTTCTTAAGCAAAAAATGGTTTGTACATGGTATATATTTAGGTGAAGTATACAATAAGGCAATTTATCATTAGTACAAGAAAGTCAAAATAAGCCTTATAAAATCCGGTGGTTAGGAGTTTGTAATTGACAAGGCTCAAGTCTAAAAGAAAATCTTTTGAGCTTCATGACATGCCCAAGTTGTAGGTTTTTATAATTATGAGTGCTTGTAGCCTTCTTGTACCATAAGTAAACAATCTTAAAGTATACAATCTCATATATATGGGATTGTCTACAAAGAGATCATTTAGTTTTTGCACAAGGAGGTCACAACCATTTTTGTCCTTTAAATTTCAAAATTGGTAGTTGCAAGGGTGTCATTGAAAAGACCCAAATTTCTAAAAAAATTTTATCAAACTTCATGACTCACCCCAAGCCATCCAATTTTACATTTAATGAATGAGAATAATTGTGACCACCTTGTAATAAAGATAAATTGTCTATTTGTAAATAATCCCCATATATATATATATATATATATATATATATATATATATATATATAACCTTACACTATACAATAGAAGCGCACCTCAAAAACTATTGAAGAAAGTTGTTACAATACTCAAAACCCTTCTAATTGATCATATTAACTTTGAGATATATGAATATGAAAAAATAGAGGATTTCAAGTTTTAAAAATAACGCATCTTGTAATATATTACCTAGACAGTCCATTTTCAAGGTTTCAAAGTGCTTGTAGATTTGCTTAATCCACACTATTTGAGAGCTTTATATATCATAACTAGGTGCGAAAATTGATTTTCAAGCTATACCATAATTGCATCTTTCGGCAAGGTATACAAATATGACTTTGATTGTTTAGAGTGAGTGCCTCATGTGAATGTCATTGTGTGTGTATGTATAAGCATTTGACCGCTCTTCTCCTCCCTTTTTTAAGACATTGGATTGAATATTAATCCAATGGTTGTTGTGTGATGAGTCCTTGAGAGACCTTTCTCATTAGAGGACTTATAACCCTTTTGTTTAGTGAGAGAAAGGAAGTGAAAATGAGAGTTCTCTTCTTGGGTGTGTAATTTGTTTAAGACAGCGAAAGTGTGAAGGAAGAACTGATCACATTGGGTCTTGTTTGCCGTACTGTAAAAGACTCCGGAGAGAAGAGAGAGGGAGAGAGAAAGTCCTTTGCTTGATGGCTTTTGGGCCATGTTTCTCATCGTAATCTCCATTTAACAGGTAAGTAGAGTTTACATTATTCTCTTGTGGATGTAGGTCACCAAATTGTGGCTGGACCACGTCAAATCCTGTATTTTATGATGATTCAATGCTTTTCCATGTTTTCTTTCATTGTTGCTTTTGATTCTACGTGATTTTTATGATTATCCATTGTTATTTTCCCCTATATATATGTGTGTGTGGGGAAAAAAAGCTGTAATTAATCTACTAACTCATATGAACATATGAACCCAATAGAAGAATAAGAGATAAGAGAGAAAGGGATCAAGAAACCTATTCCCCACTTTTCTCTCCCCATTACTCCCTACCCCAGGATAAAGAGAAACTACATGAAAACGTACCTATCTGTACCCTAAAAAGAGTAAAACATGACTACAGTGGGAGAGCATAGGTCCTTGAGCTTTCACAAAGAAGATATGGTTGTGGTACCTCTTTGCTATTTTCTTCTTTGTCGTTTGGGCACCAGATAGGTTGTCCCACGTGCAACAAACCCTAGACAGCTAGTATTAATCGAATACTATAGTTGGACCTGCCTTTCCATTGATATGGAAAGATAAAATAAATGTATGCAAAGTCAATATCACCATGTTAAAGCCACCCTCTATATTGTGGAAAGAGACATATTTTCTATACATGGAGAAATCAATCTCACTCTGTCTAAAGAAAAATATCACATTTATGTCTCTTTGCCGCCTGCAAACTTTTGCTGTTTTATTGAGCATCTCATTCAAATAAATAAATAAATAGAATAAAATTATTTATAAATAGATTATTTATCCTTTGTACATAGAGTACAATCATTCTTGTCCATTAAATTTCAAAATAAGTGATTTTAAGAATGTCACTGAATAAATAGAGTATCAATAAATAAATAAATAAATATATATATATATATATATATATATATATATATATATATATATATATATATATATATATATTTATATATATATATATATAGTTCATGACTCACCAAAACCACTCAAATTAACATCTAATGAGTGGGAATGATTGTGACCTTCATGTATAAAAGATAGATAGTCACTTTGTAGACAATCCCTCATATTTTACCTGTGTAATTTGATAAATTTTAAAACATCATAACAATGATACACCATTTAGAATTGCAGAGGATCTGGTGGAAGGGTACAGATAGTGCAGACAACAAGTGCGGATTGACAGTATTGGATCCTAGAAGAGACCTTGGGGTGACCAATGTAATAAAATCAACAAGGCGTAAGACCGTGGTGCATGACCGAGGTAGTGGTGTGTAACCAAGAGATGGTAGTACGCGACCGAGGATTAGTGGCACTTTACCTTTTTGTAAATATACTCTTCTGCTATGCGGTGGTACTGAGAGAGATTGAATCTGGCATCCAAGTATTGCTCACTTGGGTGCCCCTTCTAGTTTTGAAAAAAGTCAATTTTTTAATGTGTTAGTGAGAATAAGTGACTATGGTAGTATTACAACCACGACTCCAGTCTCATTCTCAACACTGATTGTGAGCTACTATAGTAAAACCATTGATTCTTGTAACCTATGAACTTATTCAAATATGCAATGAACCACATAAATCTTATCCTTTTGCTTTTTGTTTTTATCATGTGCGTCATTGTTTACTCATGGTTTTCACATTGTTATCGACCTGTATGCTTAGGTCTATTTACTCTCTCTCTCTCACCGATGCACGACTCTTGCCGTGGCAGAAAAAAATAATAAAGCCAACCAGCGTTTTAAAAAACGCCGAGTCGAACCGGACTCGCCCGGTTCGACTCGGAAATAGTGAAAAAGGAACCGGATTGCCCAAAAATCGGAAATCGTCCGGTTCTAGAGAGAACCGGACGATTCTGCACAGTGAATCGCCGATTCACTGTACGGAATCGGCGAGTCCGAACAGTGAATCGGTGATTCCGTACGGAAATTATTTTTTTTTTTTTTTTTTTTTTTTTTTTTTTTTTTTTTTTTTTTTTTTTTTTTTTTTTTTTTGGTAATCCATGATAGATTTTTTTTGTAATCCATGATCGAATTTTTTGGTTTTTTGTAACCCATAATAGAATTTTTTGTAATCCATGATCGAAATGTTTGTTTTCTTTTCTTGTAATCCATGATCGATTTTTTTGTTTTTTTTTTTTTTTTTGAAACCCATGATAGAATTTTTTGTAATCCATGATCGAATGTTTTGTAATATATGATCGAAATGTTTGTTTTTTTTTTGTAATCCATGATTGAAATGTTTGTTTGTTTTTTTTTAATCCATGCTTGAATTTTTTGTTTTTTGCTTTTTTTGTAACCCATGATAGAGTTTTTTGTAATCCATGATTGAATTTTTTGTAATCCATGATCGAACTATTTTTTTCTTTTTTTGTAATCCACGATTGAATTTTTTGTTTTTTTTGTTTGTTTTTTTTTGTAATCCATGATTGAATTTTATGTAATCCATGATCGAATTTTATGTAATCCATGATTGAATTTTTTGAAAATTTGTGATTTTTTTTGTTTAATCCATGATCGAATTTTTTTTTGTAATCCATGATAGAATTTTTTGAAAATTTGTGATTTTTTTTTTAATCCATGATAGATTTTTTTGAAAATTTGTTTTTTTTTTTTTTTAATCCATATTATTCAAAGAGAAAACGAGAGAGATGATGATTCTGAGGCCACCCTATCCCAGCCATATTATTCACATATCGAGTCCCAACAGCAACAGTGTAGGGATGAGCACGAAATACTGTAAATTAAATGCTGAATGGCGGTTCATGCAGGGAAAGAACATATCAATATTCGCATATTCATTCAAAAACATGAAAATTCTTAATGGAGTACCTTCATTTTTTATTGAATTCCTAAAAACCAATATTTATAATGAATTTTAATAATTTTTTCGGATTTTTTTGAAGCTTTATTCTGACCGATTCACCCGATTCCGATCCGGATCGCCGATTCGTCGATCCGGATCGCCGATTCGCCGATCAGGATCGGTTTTTGAAAAGCCCGATCCGGGTCACCGATCCGGTTTTTAAACCATTGAAGCCAACTATACAGGGTAATAAGACTAAAAAATAAGGCCAAAACACAAAGAGCAAGTTCTGACAATGGCTCTCAAAGACAAATAAGGGTACAAAAGACACTGCTTCCCCTCTCTAATCATCCCAAAAGCTCGAAAAATAGAACGAATCTATATTTAAGCACACATTTATAGACTTTAACCTAGAAACCCTAATCCTAAGAGAATCCAAAATAAGAAATCATCAATTTTTCTTTTAAAAATAAGACAGTAGCATCTCATGATATTCTAAATTCATCTCACAGACATGGCCTATGATCTAAACGACTGGTTTTCCTGCTGAATGGCATGGTTTCTTGGCAATTTCGGCTAGGGGAACTGTTATTCCCGCCAAACAGTGCAGATTTTCACTATTTTGGCGGGGGAATTGAACTCCCCATAGTTCCCGAGGCCCAGCCTGGACTATTGGCAGCCCTAATTGATAGGGAGGGATCTGTATCTCGATACGGATCTCCCGCCCTTGCCCCTAATTTATTTGCATGTGCTTGTGCCGGTCGGGCTTTAGCCTTCCCCTCCTCTACCCCCGTTTCTACTGGATCGGGTGATTTCTGCCTTGATTCTATCTATGAAATATAGAATTCCGTCCCGAACGCACTACTCTATTAGACAGTAAGAATGAAAAACTTCTACATACCCCCACCAATTCTTTCATTTAATGCAATAGGTAAATGATATTCCTGCCAAATGGTGCAGCTTTTCACGATTGCGTAAGGGAATTCGAATTCCCGCTAACACCGATAGATCCGATTCACTGACAAATCCGATTTAGAAAAAAGAACAGCTCATTAAATGTCATCGATTGCAAAATAACTCATAAATTTTGACATTACAATGCCAAAATTGCTACGAGACAAAGCATTGTGTGTATGTGTGCGTATGCAAAGCAGTTGGCTGTATCAGATGTGGGGAATACTTTACACAACGGACCTGGTGATAACAATCCCACTATACAAAGTTCTCTCTGAACATGCTTTCGGGCCTGTTTGTGTACCCTGGAAAAGAAGAGGGAGGAGTTAGAAGCTCAATACAGTGAACTCTTTATTCATTTTCTAAGTAATTTCATTCATTATGACTCTTTATTCATTTTCAAAGTAATTTCGCTCGTTAGGAACCTAAAGTAAAAGGACCAATAAAAGGAAGTAGCATAAAATTTTAACATTTCAAAGAAACCGTTCTCTCTGTCAATTCCATTGCTTTAAGCTTCCGCTTTCTCTGACTTCATCTCTTATGGAATTCTCCAGTCATTCCCAAAATTTCTCCCTCATCGTCAAAATCCTTTCACACCTTAGATTCTATCACTCCTGTCATCCAATTTATCTCAAATCCCAATCTCTTTTTCTCTCTCTACCAATATTCCCCCTAAAATTCTCTCTCTCTCTCTCATCTTTTCTGTCATGAAAATTCTCTCATGCGTGGGTCCATAGAATGAGACACTGAGGTCGCAAACATTCCAACGTACTATAAAATATTAGGACCGTAACTTTCTCAGGTCATAGAAATTTGCCAAAAGATTTCCTGCCCCCACGGCAATATACTATCCATCTACTCCCACAGGCAAAACTTATGCTACTAGTATTTTTATGTCTCAAATTTTACGGATGCAATCCCATTTACGCTAGGGATATTTTTTAGAGCTCAAATTTTAATGATGGGATCTCTATAATCAAATATAAACCTCAAAAAAAAAAAAATATTCTCAATGTCTACATGCCTAAAAAAATTTGCATCATCGCACAAGAACTATCCAATTTTACAAGGAAAATATTTTTCAAGAACTCAAAATCCAAATTTTTTTCAAAATAATGGTATAGTTATACTTAGATGGATCCCAAAATTTCAACTATAAACGAATTTGCATAGTCTTTTAAGCGAGGGAGTGAATGCATAGTACAGTCCTACATAAGCACAATAAACGTGTGGAAATATATTTCTTATTAAAAAAACAATACAAGCATATAGTCCAGAACAAAGGTGTCACGTACAATGTTTTAATATATATTAATTATGCTTTGATGTTGCTATCACACCGCACTATTGTGGACTATCAATATATCTTATAGTAAGAGAGAGAGAGAGAGAGAGAGAGAGAATAGTCTAGAGAGAGAAGATAGAGAGAGGAAAGTAAAATGTAGGCATGTGCATTAGGGAGTAAAGGAGAAAAGCAAAAAATAAGACCTTTAATTTGTAATGAGACCATGCGAATTCAAATTGTGGACAGAATAGGCTTGAAGTCAGAGAACAAGAAAGTTTAGAGAGAGAGAGAGAGAGGAAAGTGAAATGTAGGCATATGTAAAACTGAGCATGAAGCACATGAACAAATTTTTAATTTGGAATGAGAAAATGCAAATTCGAATTGCAAACAGTATAGACTTCATGTTAGAGAACAACAAAAATGGGTCGAGAGAGAGAGAGAGATTTTACATCTGTTGCTTAGAGAGAGAAACCTCATATGAGTGGCTCACGCACGTCCAGAGAGAGAGAAAACCCTTATCAATGGCTAACATAGAGAGAGAGAGAGAGAATAAACAAGAGAGAGACTGCTATGTATCTCATTGTATAAAGAACGAACAAAAGAGAGAGAGACCATATATCTCATGTACAAAGAAGAGAGAGAAAGAGACCGTATATCTCATGTACAAATAAGAGAGAGAGAGAGAGCATATAGCTCATGTACAAAGAAGAGAGAGAGCATATAGCTAATGTACAAAGAAGAGAGAGAGAGAGCAACATATATCTCATGTACAAAGAAAGAAGAGAGAAAGAGACCGTATATCTCATCTACAAATAAGAGAGAGAGAGAGAGCATATAGCTCATGTACAAAGAAGAGAGAGAGAGAGCAACATATATCTCATGTACAAAGAAGAGAGAGAGAGAGCAACATATATCTCATGTACAAAGAACCCTACAATAAACGGACAAAATGGTTCTACTAGATTAATAAAATGACACTGCCATTTTTTATTATCAAATAAAAAAACACTTTGGTGGTCACGCGCGTGCGCACAAACACAAACCTTTACCGATGCACAATTCAGCATTAAATTTTCCTGCACTTCTTAAATTTCAGTGTCCATTGTGCATAACTGTTTCAGAGTGAACCAGGAATTATACGGTGTTTTGCATGCGTTAAAAAGGATAGACCCGCACTTTCCATTTTTATATCCTTAGAGAGAGAGAGAGAGGAGAGGAGATTGTGAAGCGTGTTGTAGAGAGAGAGTAGGGATTTGGAGAGAGAGAGAGAGAGATAAGTGTTTTGTAGAGATATAGAGGGAGGTGTTACATTGAGAGAAGTATTATGAGAAAATAGAGAAAGGAAATAAATAAAGTACAAATAGCCTAGAGAGAGAAAGGAGGAGAGAGAGACGAGAAAGAGAAGTCGTTGTCTTATTGTGATAGCAAGGAAATCAAAATAGTACAAATAGCCTAGAGAGAGAAACACACCAACACTCAGAGATAAGGATCCTAGAGAGATAGAGTTTAGAGGGAGAAAGGTTTATAGAGAGAGAAAGAGGCTATTTTTGTACTTGGAAATTGGATAATGTTATTCTGCTTCTCTTACAAAAGAAAATAAGCACATAAGAATAGTTTGATTTGAGAGATATATGCTTTTAAAATTGAGACTTAAATTCAGTCCAAATAAGTGGATTATTTTTCTAGAGAGAGAGAGAGAGGTATTTTCGGTGATGGAGAAAACGAATGGATCAGAACACTTCAAGTCATAGAATGAGGATGAGAGAGAAAGACAAAGGTTGGGTGCACAGCCTTATCAAATCACACACACAAAAACAAAAGGGAGTACGAGATTTGATAGCTGGAGAGAAGAATATGATTCTCGATGAGAGAGAAAACCAGAAAGCATAAGAAAATATATTGTTCGGAGGTAATCCTGGAGAGAGAAAGAGAATAACGGTGATTTAACAGAGAGAGAGAGAGGTAATTTCTCCCATTTTTACCGATCAAAAGAAAAAAACAAGGCTATTTCCCATTTGAGTGGAATAAAAAAGAAAGAAGAAATCACAGTGAGCAAGAGAGAGTATATAACACGAGAAAACAGCAATCTATAGAGAGAGACCAGGACGAAACATTTCTAGAAAGAGAGAGGAGAAGGAAACATAGAGAAAACATTGATGATCGTTCCCATTTTAGTGATCAAAACTAGGAAAAGTTGATCTCTTGCATTTGGAAAAGAAAGCATAGAGAGAGAAAGTTAGAGAGAGATTGAGAAAACATCTTGGAAGGTTAAAGAAAATGTTGGGGTGATCTCTCCCATTTAAAACAATGAAAGCTGACTCTAGAGAGAAAGAGTTACCACCAGAAAGAGAGAGGTTGGTAGAGAGGGAGATTTATTACCAGTGAGATAGAGAGATTACTAGAGAGAGAAAGATCGATTGCTAGAGAGAGAAAGTATGCTTGGCTCCTCGCACGCCACCCTCATGAGCCGATCAGCCCTCAGATTGGACTCTAAAGAGTGGCATACAGGGAGCCAGGCATAACCCCATTTACCTTTTCCACCTTGTCTCTCCAAAAAACCATCACACCAGAGCCGGAAAACCACCCTTCCCCTCCACGAAACCGCCCCCACTCGCCGGAAAACCACTAAAAACACCCCTAAACTACCGAAAACAAACACCACAAGCCACTTTTTTTTTGCTACAAAGAAAAGAAAGAGAGAGAGAGAGAGAGAGAGAGAGGGTGGGAGAGGGAGGGAAAGCTCTAAAGCTTTGAGGTGATAGTGCCCAATTTATAGAAAGAAGGGGGAAGGTTTAACTTAATTAAAAAAATCAAGAAAAAGTGAAAAATAAACAAGGCCCATGATAAATTAATTGGCTATTCTTCGAGGAATATGTGCTCAAAAAAGGAAAAGCGACCGCCCATTATGGCCCCCACCTTTTTTTGCTTTGTAAAATCCTCTCTAAATTTGTAAGGTGGCCAGCTAAATTTGGGGGAGTTTAATTACAGTCTGCTAAATTCAGGGGTCAGAAGCGTTGCACGCTTTCTTGCACCACTAATTTTTTAACTTTAAATTTTTTTTAAAAAATTAAACTTTGGGTACATTGAATTTTTCCCCCTTCAAAAATGGTGATTCTAACAATGAAAAATTGTCTTAGTTCATGCTTATCCTTGCATTCATTATCTTTCCTTTTTTCCCCCCTTTGGTAAGATTATTTTCCTTTATTCAGATCTGTAAATTAAAAACTTAAATTTTTTAAAAAAAATTTTATGTTTTATTAAATGTTTTGTCTAATAATACCTTTTTTTAGATTTTTTGCCTTTTGGTAAGATTCCTTTCCTTGATATACATGTTTAAATTTTTAAATTGATTTTTATCATTTTAATCGTATTTTAGTGGTTTTTTATTTATTCTATTCATTTATTTTCCTTTTTTTCAATCATTCTTTTTCTTTTTTTTTGCTTACTTGTTATTCCCAATTATTGGGTTTATTGCTTGAATATTTACTTCCTTTCAACAAGAAAACTTGTGCAAAAAAGAAAAAACGGAGTTTGGGTTTTATTTCAGTTCTCAAAACTATGATATTTCATAAAATCTAGTGGACAAATTCTAGAAATACCTTCTAAATGTTGATAAATTAATAAGCCAACAGAGAAAATGAGTTTTAAAAGATATATTTCTCACATAATCACATTTCTCCTATCTCTTGTTTGATTTTTTATTTAAAGTAAAAGGGAAAAGAAAAGAAAAAATAAAAAATAAAAATTCCTATAAAGCCAGCCTTATTTTCTCTTCTTTGAGAGAAGCTTTTGTCGTGAGCCTTTGGAAGATTGAGATTCTCTAGGCCAACTAAGACGCACCTTGAGAAAACCCCTACTTTAAGATAAAGACATCCTAATAAGGACTACAACGGCAATATCTAGATAAAATTTAAAAATAAAAACAAAATAAAAGCTCATTTCCTCTTGTTTCATTGTTTATTTCTATAGAATGTTGATACAACTTTGTTGATTTTTTTTACCTTTATTGCTAAAACTTGCTAAATTCATAATAATGCAATGCAATTAGGGTTTTCATGACTTTATGATTTCTTTTGCCTTTATTCATGAAACTTGGCACATTTATATCGAATCATGCTAACTTGCCCTTCAAATATAGCTCCCCACAAAGAAAGAAACACTTGCATGACAGTCATTGTACCTGTATTTCAAACAAGAGCATGAAAAAAATATTTGACGTATAGCTAATTCTTTTGTTGAAAAATAATAGTAAACATGCTTGTGAAGAGAAATCGTAAAAAAGGTAGTTAAAAACTTATGAGGTGACAATATAGTTCCAATTTATTATCGTCAAAGTCTTTTCCCAACTGATAGAATTTTAATTTTTTAATTATTTGGCTTAATTTCTTTGTTTCTTTTCATCACGCAGGATAGGGTTTGCGCACTCTTAATTTTTTATGAGATTAAGACACTTTCTTTAAGAGCATAAAGCAGTGGGATATTCATTGCTGACAATCTAAGAATTCACTGTAGCATTCTTAAGCATAATTAATCACGAGAATGTCGCTGAGGCGGTCGGCTCGTTTTTGGTGAATCTGCAATCACAATTTAATGTTATACTCCTCCAAATATCTGCAAAGCCTCCGCAAATCGCGAAACCTCCTTTTGTCTTTCCCATCCAAGATTAGGGGACCACTTAAGCATGATACCTATATATGAAAGTGACAAATATCATTTCGAACTTCATTGGACATGCGGTGCCAACTGCCTAATTCATAATTACCATGGTTGTTGTTGTTATCCTAAGTTTAGGAGGGAGCTACCATCAAAATTAAGCTTAAAAGGACGATTGCCATAAAAATATATGTCATTTCATGATACAATACCTTTTTTTGGTAATACCTTTTTTTTTTTTTTTGGTAGTTCAGCAGTAAGAATCAAACTTACATAGTGTTGCAATCAGCCACATCTTACAAAATCAAGTCCATGCCTGATTCCTCTAAGCCACCTCTTCCAACATTCAGGTAAGTTAAGTGGTCCATTGTCTCACACACACATCTTTAATGCTTCATAGTCACTCACACACCAACACACTTGACTTATCTTTATCTATGTGAACTTATTGGAGCTTAAGAGGGCATAATTTCCAATACCCATCCTACTGCCTGAATGGAAGATTGTTTATTTACCTCCAGCAAATGACCTAGGGTTAAAAAGCAATGAGCTCTTTCAAAGACAAAGAGCCATAAAAGCAATGAGCTCTTTCAAAGACAAAGAGCCATTTGAACAGTGCAAAATATGCAATATTAGGAAGCCATCCCAAATGAAGGGAGTTGGTCCGTGTGTTCTTGCGAAGGCTTAAAATTTTCATTACAAGAGCTTTTTTCCAACTATTCTGAGTTGGCTACATGAATCCTACTCCGTCATTTTGTTCTATCAAAAGTCACACCCTAGTGAGGCCATAAGTCCTCATAAATTTTCTCACTACTTCAAATCATGTCATTTTTTACTTATCCTTAACCAGTTTTTAGCCATCTGCTTGAACTCACTCGCACCTTCTAACTCACACCTCCTAAAATGTTGTATTGAGTTTGTGCTGCACATGGCTAGCCACCTACGTTTACTTTCTCTCATCTTATTACATATTGGAGATACACATAAGTTATCTCAAAGTGAAATAAATTATACTTGTTATAAAATTTAAAACCCTAATTATTAGTTTTCCTAGAAAATTTCACCAATTTGGAGGAGATTTTTAGGAGGAAAAGTTTCCCATTCTTGATTTAATCATATGATTAAAGACTTACTACAATATATTGAATTAAAGCCTCAATTTTACATTGGTATGTTACCTGTGTGGTTTTGTCCAACTTGATTTTAATAATTGGGCATTTAGAAAAGGAAAAGAGTATATAAGATTGCAACCTTATATTGTTGAAGAAAGGTGTACATCAAAACTCCTACAAAGGATAGTGTTCCTTGGAGAATCCACCAATGATCATCTTGACATCCAGATGAATGGACATGAAGAAATAAAGAATTTCAAGTCCGAAAAATAGTGCATCTTGTAGCAAATCGTATAGACCGTTTATTTTCAAGATTTTCAAGTGTTTATTGATTTGCTCGATCTGTACAATTCTTGAAATTTTATATTTTATAACTAAGGATGAAAAGAGATTTTCGAGATATCATAAGGTTTTGACACTAAAACAACATCTCTAAGTAAATTTTATAGGAGCGCCTTATCTCTATAGTATAAGGAGGCAACCTTATACAAACCTCGCCCGTTAGAAAAATAGTTTTTCCTCTTCATAAAGAACTTATTTGTGTGATAGTGGTCTTTTCAGTATTTTATTGGTCTATCTCTAGTTATTGATATATCAAGCAATGGTCTACGCATGATTTGCTTTTATGATGAAGGATAAGTGAAAGTTATTATCTTTTTCCTATGTACATGAATGAGAGGTTGTTGTTGTAGTGTAGTAATGTAATTATGACAAGTCTTGTCAAAATAATTTACGTGAAGAACAGTGAGGAGGGGAAGCACAACTTTCCACCCATACTAGAGGAACAGAATGCTACATCTAAATTTATCATATTTTTTCTTTGGAGCAATTTAGTAGGGTAAGACAAGCTTTACCCATTTTTTCACATAAATTAAAGTGGTGTCAAGGGGTGGTGTCTGGATTGGAGACAACATGGTAACTAGGCATGGGGATGCTACCATCATGACCCAGTCCTTGGGTGGTCCAAGTCATTCACACAAGTCTAAGTCGACTCACCCAAGTCCATGCCAACGTGCCAAAATAGCAAAATATTTTGTTATATATACCTTATAATTAATTATAAATCCATTATATATACCTTCTGTGTTAGGGGGTTAGTTACCGATCCCAAGTGACTTGCGACTAGCCCAAGTTGACATACAGATGATTGAGATGAGGCAATACTATGTTTGAGCAAACAACGATTGGTTAATCATCCATTGTGGATAATGGATTGGACTAAATGTAGTACATTGTTTGCATGCTACGTGTATGATTCTATACAAAATGATTTCATGGTTTGCAACATTGGTAGGAGAAATAGGGAAGAAAAAAGATACATAAATAAAACCTTCAAAAAACCTTCAAAAAAAAATATAACATAAATAAAACCTGAAATTTCCCCAAGGTCTAGCTCCTCACACATACCACCCCCCAAAGGGGTGGCAATGGACCCAGGACCCAACGTTCGAACATGATCTGGGTCCAAGTATAGGTTCAAGAATTGGACCCGACGGGTCAAGTATGGATCCAAATATTGGACCCTAATACTATTCGGGTCCAAGTCCAAATATTGGATCCAAACACTATTCGGGTTCGAGTCCACGTCTATGTGGACTTGACCTGAATAATATTATTATATAAATAATATTTAATATAAAATACTTAATATTTTTTATTTAATATTTAAACATATATAATTATATATTTTTGTTATAATATTTAAATAATACATGTATATATTTGACATAATATTTAAATATATTTTTTTATTAATTTTGGGTTGGTTCCGATCGGGTCCTATCAAGTCTAGGTTCAATAACTTCGAGTCGGGTTCAGGTTCAATATCGGGTCTGGGTCCATGTCCCTTTTTTCGGTCCAGACCCAGACCTGACCTCCCCCCCGGGTGACGTCGTGGAAAAATTGAAATTCAAATTGTAGAACAAGAAAATAATTAAGCCCGGTAACTTCGTGAAGTGGATGGAATTCAAGCAAGAAAGTGTAATTCACGAATTGAAAGCTTTGGGCCCAAGAATTAATCAAAAATTCTAAAAAGCTAGACCAAATTAAAAAAGTGAATGGAATTGTTATCATTACTTCCTTAATTTTTTAAAAGTTAGAACAAACAAAGCAAGGTCCCCCATACTTAATAAAAAGTCGGGACAAGGCTTTTAAGCTTTATAATGGAGGCAGTGTTGTCTGGTGGTCATCCATGTCGGCATTGAGATGTGATGCTCACTTGGTTTGTTGTTGTACGGACCACCATGACGTTGTTGGTTTAAGGAATATCAATGCTATGTTGTTTCTCAAAATTTTCCATAAATTATTCTATCTTTTGGGTCAGCGATTTTGCAATCTTTGTACATTGTTCTTTTAGTGATTGATTGGCCACTTGGTGTTGTTTTAGTGATTGATGGCCTATTTGGGGGTCCTCCTCACCATGTTTTTCTTGGGTAGGTCACCTCCTTTGTATGAGGGGACAAACTTGGAACCCTACCACTATCTTACATATCATAGGCCACTCCATTGGATAGAAGACCAAAGAAAAGTTTGTTGAAATGAATTTTAAACCCTAAAAATAAAGAAATGTATACACTATTTTTGTTTACTTTTGAGGTCAATATCGGCATTGATGGTTAGATTTTGAATTTGGTGGTTATTGTTTTGAGTATAAAGTTCAAAATAAATTTTTTTAAAATTTTAAATTTGGTGGTTATTGTTTTGAGTATAAAGTTCAAAATAAATTTTTTTAAATGTTGTGACGTAGTTTTATCTATTGAATTTTACATCTAGTGGCAAAAAATGATTAACATTTTTGTATTAAAAATAAATGGTTTTATAATATATAATCTTAAAAATTAAAAAAAATATAAAATAAGAAAATAATAATGATTTAATTTTTTTTATTTGAGTCATAATTGGTCGAGTTAGATTGAAATCGGGAGGTGGACAGTTATGGATGAAAAATCCCTAGAGTCGCTTGATTCTCCCTGATTTCTAAATTCTTATAATTTTTGTTGTAAAATGTACTTAGGTCAAAATTGGTTGGCGACTGAGGTGAACTGGGAACCGAGTCGAGCCTGACTCAAGTCTTTTGAGCATTGTGGAACAAGAAAACACTTGGGACCACCAAAACCTTGCTCATAAAGTAAAAATTGAAAAAAATAAACATCAAAATATAATTTGGAGGCACCCCGTAAAGATGAGATTGAACGAAACATGTAGTTTATTATTGATCTTATCTTTTTCTTATGCGTTCCTTTTTCCATTGGTAGAAGAGAAGGGGGTTTCAACTTTCAAACATGGGACCTAGCCACCTAGGGGTTTAGATAAAGGACGACAACTTTTTCATACTTTTACTCTTTTTTTTCTTTTTTTTTTTTTGCTTTTTACATTAAAATTTTAAGCCCTAAATTAGTCATTCCAATGAAACAACAAAGCAGTGCAAAAACCTAACTAAAATATTGGAAGGAGCCTGCTGGTCAAAAAGTGTTTCTCTATTGAAGCAAAGGACATATTCCTCCCTTTTATAAAGCATGATGATGATGATTTGTTGAGGTGCACCCTCGGTCCACGTTAAAATATCACATGCACACAATAAAATGACCATTGGATCTTGACCACTTTGATTGCATTCCTTAGGAACTTAGTGGATAAGAAATGATCATCCACAAAATTAATTATTAGGTTTGTTACCAGTGTTTTAAACCTACATCGAGTTCTGTATTACTAGATTGGTGATCTGGATCAATTCAATCAGTAAAAGATCAGCAAATCAAATTATACATATTCATTTATTAGTATTGGGAAACTATGGGATGGGGAAACCCAAATCGCCCCCGCCCCTGTTATTTTGATCCTAATCGGTTATTCCGGACTCAAATCGCAAGGTTTTAACAAACTGGGTGTTCGTGGAATCCCATTTATACAAATTTAAAGAAATTCTTAGTGGTTTGGTGGTCCCTTTCAGTCACAATAACATTTAGAAAAATGCAATAGCAAACAGTTTATCCCAAAAAGGAGTCTCTAATGCCTCACAGTTGAAAAGGTTCTAATTTTTTTAAAAGTCTAGCAGACAATTTTGTATAGCTTAATACAATTGTGCATCAGTTTTTTTAGCTAGTGAAAGTGACATTAACATTTACCAATAGATAAATTAAAAAAAGAAATCAGATTTTGCAAGAGAATGTGTGATTTAGATAGCATGATGATTATATTTAGTAGACCAGTGTGCTTTTTTTAGCTAGTCCCATAAAAGAACAAGGTTGGAAATTCTTATATTCCCACCCTTGTTTTTTTGTGGGTTCAATTTCCTCCCATGTTTTTGTGTGGATATAGAGAAAACATGATTCCTCAGTTGATTTTGTCTTAAAAACATGCAATCTTTATTTCTGGTTTTTTGTTTTATCTTTTTTTTTTTTTCATTTTTTTGCATTAGAAAACAGGGAAACTGAGGTTAAATATAACAAAATCCCTTCGAAATATAATTTCTTATAATATGATTTCTCAACTGAGTTTCCACTAGTGTTAAAAAAATCACCAACTCGGCTCAAGAATCGCCCTAGTTGGCTTAGGTCTACCGCATGGCAACCCTGGAGCTAATTCTTGGAGGGAGTGGGCCCGAGTCTGCCCATAAACCAATATTTTCGATGAAAAGTTCACCCACCCGACTCGGACTTGCCTTTGTGGCTTCAAGACTAAAGTGTGGACCCTACCAAAAATATGAATCTAAGCCCTATTGAATGTATTAAAATACACTAATAGATGTACTATTTAGCATTTAACTTTATGAATACATTTTACTATTTAACATTTTACTTCATTGATACATAGATCGAGATAAAAATTTTTGAAGTCTATGACACGTCCAAGCTATCAAATTTCACATCAAATAGTTGTAAAGAATTGTGATTACCATGCATCAAAGGTAAATGGTCTCATTGTATACAATCCCTTTTGCTTATTATATTTGTGTTAATTTCAAAATCCTCATCAAATTTTACATGTTCATGAGTTTACATAGTTTGAAATGATTAAAATAATAAAGAAAATTTATTAAAACACTATAAGTTATGAAATATTTGAAAATTGATCTATTTGCAATTATTCTAAATCATGATCAACATGATTATGTGTCTTAGATATTTTAAAATTAAATCTAAAGATACATTGATCATCTTAAAAATGTACGGTCCAAATAATGTGTTACAAGATGTATTATTTTTAAGACTTAAAATCTATTTTTTCTTTCATATCTAAAATCTCAAGGTTTAGATGATCAATTTCGGTATTTGCTAACATCAGAACAACCTTCCTTTCCCACTAGATTTTGAGGTACACGTTATTTATATAATATAGGGTTGTGCACCTTATTTCTAACCTTATATAAACTCTTTTCAATATTTTTTGGGTGAATAAACATTTTTTCTATGTTAAATGGGTTCTAGCTAATAAGTATTTTGATAAATTTCCCAATAATAAACATTTAACAGTCCAGGTCTATTTTTTGTAAATATCCATTAAAAAAAATTGATCTCAATTCTTTTTTTTCCGAATAGAAGAGGAAAAATTGAAAGGGCGGGGGATTGTTTGTGTAGGTCAAGGGGCAGTGTCTATGTCAGACTGGCGCTCGTGTTTGGACTCTAATGATGAGATTCCATGGCTCAGATTCTGCCACGTGAGCACCACGAACAGCTGCACGTCTCGGATTGCGGGCCCCACCGCATACCCTTTCCTCTTTTGGCTCCTCTTTTGGCGCACATCGCGCGAAAAGATTCGCGCCACTTTCTTTATTTGGTGGCCTTTTTTCAAAAGGAGCCGAAATCGCATAGAAGTAAGATTGAAATTTTCCAAACGGCTAAGGAATTCTCCACGTGGCGGTGTTTGGACCGTTGGATTGGTAATCGAACGGAGGGTGGAGCGTGTCAGGTCCTTTGATACGGGTTATTGGGGCCGAAATTTCGGGAATTGGACGAAATCTCGGGGGGCACAAAACTTGGATCAATTAGTGGAAGACAAGGTTTATTTTTATTAGAAAGGGAGTTTTTTTTTTTTTTTTCTCTTTTCTTTATTTTTTTTAAACAGATCATTTTAAAATAAAAAAAAACAACAAGTTCCTTTACACCAGGGGACACCTTTCTTCTTTTTCTCTATACGCATGTAATTTATGTGTTTAGAGATATTTGATCATTTTATGTATACATTTAATTTATGTGTTTGCATATATTTAACTATTTGATTGGATGATGGGCGGTGAGCTACGCAATCTATACGTATTTAAAGACATTAATCAATTTGATCGAGTAGTGAGCTTGGCTTGTTAATTTTGGCTTAAGTAAAATAGCTTGGGACATACTATACATTATTATCAACTCAATCTTAACCATCAATTAAGATTGTATAGCTAAATGTCTCCACACAAAAATGGTTTGTTGTAGTGTGAAAAATTGAAATTTAGAATTATAACTTTGGTCAGATTCAATAGGTGATTAATCCATCCAATGCGAATTGCCCAATTTAGTCGAAGACCCTGACTATCTATCAATAAATTCAGAAGTCTGAGTCAGATCGAACCTACATGCAACAAAATCAAAAGTCACGATCCGATCGAAATCATATTCAAGCTGTTCACCGATCCAAGTTTTAAAACATCAACTTTATATGAATTCACAAAAGTGGACCCAAAGTTATTTGGATTGAGTTTTTGGAATATCAATAATTTTCATGATTAAGCTTTGGTTGCTTTATTCAGGCGCATAAACCGAAGTGGGGTTAACCAGGGCATTGAGTCGGGTTAAAGCTCTAGCTGACCGGGGTTAAGGTGTAATTATGAGTCAGAAACCAAGTTTGGAAAAAAGGAGGTTGGAGAAAGCAACAGGCGATCAATCAAATCCCTTTTCCAAAAGGCAAGCTTTTTACTAGTTTATTTAAGCTCCTTTCTTTTACAATTTCACTCATATGGCATGCTCCCACGGGAGCAAACTGTACATTGACTCTATTGGGTAAAAGAGGCACTTGGGTGAAATTGTTTTATGTAAATCTTGGATTGACCTAAAAATTACTAGTTTATTAAAAGAATAGTAAGTTTTTAGTAAATTTAATACTTAGCTTTTGCTATTTTAAAATTGAACGGTCCTTATTCGATCATGAGATGTTATATTATTTTTATTTTATTTTATGTTTTAAGTAATCCAGTGAGGATGACGAGCCCCTACCTATATTTTAAATCGTTAGTGGTTTTTTAATACATTAGATGAGAATGGAAGCCTATACCTTAGTTGGGATACGTGCTACCACCACGACCCCAACCCTGTGAGATGTTAATTTTTTCGAGCACATAAAGCATATAATTTGAATAAAACTTTAGAGGTAATTAATAGGTAACTAGACAATTGGAGTCAAATTAAACCAAGCTATATGTTCATCAAACATATTTAAATTCGAATTCGATGACACTTGTTGATCGATGGGGTTCGAGTTCTCCATCATTCCCTGACCAAGATTATACTATTGTCAAGTATAAAAAGCCTAGCCAATAGTTTGACCTATGGATTTATTTGACAGCCCAACTAATAGTTTGAACTTGCTAACATTGCGCATGGATTTATCTGGCACACATAATTTTCATTTTTCATAAGCATTGCATAGAATGGAATACCTTTTGCTCCCGTATGAAAAAGGTTTCCTTTTGAGGTTGGTCGCTAGGTTAAAAAGTTTACATATCGGGTCTTAAAAACATTTTTTGTTTTAACTGAGGAAGCAAATGAACAACATGCTCCTAAGGGTTCTACAAATCTTTTCATTCTAATTTTTTTTATTTTATTGTCTTTCTCGATTTTGAGAGGTGTTATTTTGCAAGCATAGTTTTTTTCTAAATTTTGGTTTACGAGGAGCACGCGAGGTCGAAGTGATAAAAAAAATATGTTTTTTTTTTTTTCAAATGTTTTACACAAAATTGATTTGAATTTGATTTTTTTAGCAGCTGGATAAATTTGGTCTTTGACTTTGAAGAGTTGGTCAGAGTGATTGCGTGGAGGCCGCCAGCGTGCATGGCTTTTTGATGACGTGGATAAATTGCTGACGTGTTATTGAGGTGAGGGTTCCATAATTAGGCTTGTGAGTGGGCCCGCTTTTGTGAAATTTCATGCGGTGGTGCATTCAAGGGTATAGCATGCTCCTGCGGGATCATACACTGTATAACAGCTCCCTTGGGCAAAATAGCTACTTGAGAGAGATTTTTTAGTTGAAAATTTTGGGGACTATCAAAGTATGGATGATTATTTTGAAATTTCAGATTTTGAGTTCTTCAACATCTAGATCTTTCCCTCTAAAAATTGGGTGCTAATTGTGCAATTTTGCGATGCCATTCTAGAGATTTATTGCCATCATAATTGGAGCATTTTCTCAATTATTTAAGGTCATACTGAGTTTTAGGCATTACATCCCTAAAAATTGGGATTTAAAAATTGTATTTTTAAAACTTTGCCTGAGTAAATGAACTGTATTCTCCTGCATGAGTAGGAAATCTTTTATATGTAAAACATTGTAATACTCATTTTTTGAAAGTAGTTTGCGGAAATTGAATTCTAGTTGTGACAGGTCCAGTGAATCACACTGATTCTCTAATGTGAGAATCAACCAAAATTGGAATTGAATTCTAGTTGTGACAGGTCCAATGAATCACACTGATTCTCTAATGTGATAATCAACCAAAATTGGGGAGGAAACGAAGAAAACTATAGGGCGCACTAGTTGCAAAGAAAATTACATGTGCGCTAGCTGCAAAGAAAACTACATGCGCTAGCGCGTATGTAGGCTTTCGAGCCGGTGAAGACAAGTAAAAAACTGGATGCGCGTTAGTGCAATGACTTTTTAAATAAAAAAAATCTAAAAAAATAATTACAATTCTAATGGGTATGAAACAAACAATTTGGTTGGTCTGAAATGCCTAGTTCCATAAGGAGCTCACTTGGTTCTCTAACATACCCAAGTGAGTCCATCTAGGTTAGACTGATTCCCTGTCCGGATCAAGGACGCCCGATCCACACCACTGCTTTCTTTAAAAATAATGTTCCAAGGTTAGTTATTGCATCAAGAGAATGAATTGCTATCCTTCAAAGTAAGTTGTTGCTAACCCTAGCTCGGCCCTAGTGCATATTAGGCCAGCCCACCCCTAGCCCTATCAAGGTCAGACTGGGCTGGACCGTGCCTAGAATGGCTCACTGCCCCCCTATCTTCAGGCCATGGTTGCTTGGCCCTGAGCCTGCCCTCAGGCCACATTTTGTGGCTAGGCTCTAATTTTATAGGGCCATCCGAGCCACCCTGGCTATTGTCACCCCCAGCGACCACTCCTCCCAAACACCTTTGCCACAATAGTTCAGGGATTTCCATGACAATTTCTATTTATTAAGAAGCATTGTGGCGTTGATAGGAGTGGCAAAGGACCGGGCTTAGCCCCGCTTGCCCCTGGCCCTAGTCCCCATGCACCTGGCCAAGGCCCAATCTAACTTGAGCAAAAAAATGCCTTGGCCCAAGCCCGGCCCTAGCCTCATCAAGGCTGGGCCGGGCAAACCAAATAGAATAAAAACAAGAAAACAAAAGAAAAAAAAGGGTCGGGCCGAGCCAAACCAAGCCAGCATTGGCCCAAGCATGGTCCGGCCTACCCTCGGGCCATGGTTGCCTTGCCCTATGCCAGCCCTCGAGCCACATTTCGTGGCCAGGCCACCCGACCTATTGCCCCCCAAAGGCGTTGAGGTTATCATGCATGGGTTGGTAAAGAAATATGTAAGTCTATTAAGTGCATTGCCCGCTGTTAAAGCTTTATTGCTACTTCGCAGTTTAGTAATAGGTGATTGAGCAGGTGATCTGAGGCGATAAGTTTCAAATGAATTTCATTTTGAAGCGATCACCAAGATCAAAGATATTCAAACCTTTATTAATGAGGCATGTGTATAGCAAGAAGCCACTGCGCATTTGGTATCGAAATGATCAAAGCCCACAACATATCCTTACTAGCTAAACATAGAAGTGGAAAAAAAATTAATGAGAAAAAATACATTTGAAGAGATCTGAAGCTATAAATAGAGGTTTTTCCCCTCTTGGAAGCGGTGTGGAAAAACTAGGGCAAACCAACTCGGACTCGCCAAAATAGCTCGGATTTCGCACCATAGCGAGTTCAAGTATCTCCAAGTTCGGTGGTCTGACTTGGTGATCTTAATATATATATATATAAATAATGAACAGTGATTGCGCCTACCTTTATCACCGTCTAAAGTTCATCGCACGGTCACGATTGTCCGGTAGTATTTTTTTTTACAAATCGGAATGATTTGAAAATTGGAGTGTGTGTAAAAAATAGGTGAATTAATAAAAAAATATCAAAAACATATTTTACATGAAATAAATTGATCAAAATACCTCTGAAAAATTTCAATGGTATTTTGGTCAATTTTTTTTTACTAATTATTATTTTTTATATTTTTATTAGGTACACCTCACTAATATGTATACACGCTCCAAATTTCAGATAATTCCGAGTTGTAAAAATAAAAATAAAACACTACTAGAAAATCGTGACCGTGCGATAAACTTTTGATGGTGATGAGGGTAGGCGAAATCACTGTTCATTTTCGCTTATAGGCGTTTTGTAGTATCTTTCTATATATATATATATATATATATATAAATAAAGAGAGAGAGAAATCCAAAAAAATGAGTTATTTATTTGTAATATGCCTTTTTACGTTTTCTATTTATTTCTTGCAAAGAATGGAAAATGCGTGGCATTTCCTCTTCTTTTTGGATTATTTCTAAAGTAGCCTCGACACAAATTGATTTTTTTTCAGAAACCATCTTTTCACTACTTTTTTACTTCAGTTAGATGTATTTTGTTTAAATTTATTGTAAATATATTTTTCTACTTTTTGAAGTTCTTTGTATTTTTCTATTTATTTAACACTTTTTAGCTTGCCAAGACCTTGCCCAACTAAGGCTCAGTAACTCAGACCGGCCCGAGTTACTCAGCTCGGCCATGGGGCGAGTCCGGTCTCCGAGTCATGATTTTGTGCACTGCTTTGAATTATACATATCAAATGCTCACACTGATCAATAACGCAGAGCAAATGGATCAAACACTACCATTTATCACAGGACATAGCAAATGGGTCATTGGAGATGGTTCCCATCACCCGTATCAATTGTGGCTTGGCACTAGGTTCAATAGAGGCACTGTGTATGATATGCATATGGAGGATATCATAATGGATTTGGGGCTCGAAATAGTCATTACTATTTCACAATTTTGGGATGATAATGATTTTCTCAACCCCTAGAGGTACGAACCTATCGCGAACGTGGAGTCTGAACGAAGAAGCTGTCCTATTGGCATATTCGCTTCAGTGTTTTTTTCAGTTTGTTTAGAAAAATGAAACAATCCGATATTTTGATTATTCCCATTCGTTGATTAATCCCCAATTGAATAGTATATAATCCCCGATTGAATTCATACGTGGTGAAGAATTGTGTAAACTATTCCCATTCATTAGATGTCAAATTGAATAATTTGTTGTGAGTTACAAAATTTGAGAATTTTTTTTCGGAACATTATGTCGAATCAATTACACTCTTACAACCACCCATTTTGAAATCAAAGGGGCAAAAATGATTATGACCTCTTTATGTAAAAGGTAAATGGTATGTGTGTAGATAATTCTATAAAAATTTACTTACTCACAAAAATCTATATAAATTTATCTAAATAAAGAAAAAGGTGTAGAATGAAACTATTTACCTCTAGTACAAAGTGGTCACAATTAATATTGACAATTGGCTATGAAATTGGATAGATGCATTTATTCTATGGACCTAATTTCTATGCAGCCAATTTTGTATATGTAGAAATGAGGGCCTATTAATAAATCTATTTTCAAATGGATTTTTGGACTTAATTTTTAAGGATATGTAATATCTAACATGGAGATCATGAATATGAAAAATAAGTAAATTTTTAAAACTAAAAATAATAATTCTAATAAGAAAACATTTGGACCGTTAATTTCCATTGTGTTTAGATGGAACATATACTTGCATCCATTTTAAGAAAGGTACTTTACACTTTTTTCACTGCATATGCAGCCATGCGGTCTAGCCCGCATGAAACAATTTTCTTTCTTCTAAAGTTTAAACTTCAAAATAAAATTTATTGAGCTTTATGACAATTTTCTTTCTTCTAAAGTTCAAACTTCAAAATAAATTTTATTGAGCTTTATGACATACCGACGCTATCATATTTTACATTTGATAGTTATAAGTACTTGTGATCTTTTTTTTTTTTTTTAAATGTTTTTAAACAGGTGCGGATGTATTTGTACGAAAGATAAATAATATCATTATATGTAATATCTTAAATAAAAAAAGCTAAAACTAAAATAAATTTTTTTTTTTGTTGACTATTTTCCGACCAGTGGATTATGTTAGATTCAATCGGAACCCTTCGAAAGTTTGCGCACTCTCGAAGAGTACGCTATTGCGCCCCTTGAATGATTCCCTTGAAAACTCAAGTAGTGGAAGGCGGGAAGAACTAAGAGGGAAGAGAGAGAAAGGAAAAGGGATAGAGAGATAGTGAGGGAAGAGGGCCGTAGAGAGAGAGAGAGGAAGGAGACGGTGGGAAGAACGAGAGAGCGTCCATGGCGGAGACATCAATGGGGCGTCCTGTAGCGGCTTCTCTTAAATTCGTTTTAGAGAGAGAGAGCGCGTCCATGGCGGGGATACCAAAGGGGCATCCTGTAGCGGTTATTGTTGAACTCATTTTAGTGAAATTCGAAACGGGAGATGCAAACCCTAAAATACCTCCTCCTGTTTTCACCTCTCTACCCCCTCTTCATTTCTTTGTCCGGCTTCAAAGAGCACCATGCCAGAAAAGCACCAGGTTTGAATCGTCCATTGCCAAACTTTCCTGCTTTCTCTCTCTAGATGTTCTGCAATAACGTTTCTATCTCTATCACTGTTCCTCTAAATTTCTCTCAAATTTTCATTGGATGTAAACTCACAATAGTTGTCTGATTGTTTTGGATCACATATATTACTGGTTTCCACATTATACTAAACTTCTGTTCACGAGGGTTATGTTTCCATTTAGGCTTGTATATTTAGATGGTAAATTTGATCAGCTCAGTATCTCCTTCCCTCAATTTTTGTTTTTATTATTTTAATTTTGTGTGGAACTCTAATGGTAGTGTAATCTGTAAAATTTGCAGCTATATTTTGTTAACCTTGAGATTATCAATGGATGAAACAATACTCATCAATTGAATTATGGAGTCCACTTTGGGCTTAAATCTATTTTGCATCGACAATTAGACATGTGTAGCTGTGTTAGAGTCTAACACTGAAACGAGTATAAAAAATGCCCAACTTGAAATTGGCATTTCCGACCTGAATGTCCTTAGACCAAAAATACTTTATTCTGAGATTTCAAGCGAACATGCTAGGAAGTGTCCAGGATTCTAAAGTATCAGACACGAGCTCACGACATTTGTGTGTCGATGCACTCAAAAAACATTGACATTCATGTCCATGTTTGACAGGCTTACATACAGTTGAAAGAGTTGACATACACAATCCAAGAGATACAATACAATGATAGCACACTCCAACAATATAAAATCATGCACATGATCTTCCCCATATTTGCGATAATATTAGCCATATACCTAATTCCTCTCAAACTCTACTCAGTTTCAATTGGTGAACGTTTATTGGCGAGAAGTTGATGGTGCTTGGTGGTCATGGCCTTAGCAAACCAATCAGTTGTTATGAGTTCGTGCGAAGATAATTGGAAAAAGGTCAAGTGGTTATTAACCAGATTTCAGTGAACCTCAATGTTTCTGATCCACTCACTTAACATTGGACCATCCATATAGAACAAAGGTCATAATGAATGCGACACAAGTCAAATTTATGCCCATATCTTGAAGATGGGTATGAAGAGAAATTGCATCACTAGTTGCAGAAGACATCACCT
The DNA here is from genome assembly GCF_054954075.1 of Amborella trichopoda. Lineage (NCBI taxonomy): Eukaryota > Viridiplantae > Streptophyta > Magnoliopsida > Amborellales > Amborellaceae > Amborella > Amborella trichopoda. The sequence goes on along the minus strand of NC_142337.1, from coordinate 1,220,167 downwards.
TGCGTTTGAGATCACCGCTAAACTTAGAAATATAATTTAGAAACAATGTTTTGTTTCGTAGTCTTCTTAGAAACTCACAATAGCCCATAGCAGGCATATGCATGTTGACACATTCCACCTAAGCAGCACAGGGTAAGCATATATGGACCAGTTTGGATGGACCGCTTATTTATAAATAATCCTCTTTTTTTGCACTGCATACTTGAATTAATAAAAGGCATGGTATGGTCCACCCCATTTATTCATAAGTCCCATTGTCTAACCTTGCCTGAAAACAACCATTTCTCTGCCCCACCTTCTTAAAAACACTTGTTTCTCTGCCCCACGTACTTGTAATTTGTTAAAAAACCTCTATTGACCTCAATTATAGATGTCCTTAATCATTAGGATGTCCTTAATCATTATACTTAAGGGAGCGTCGACACTGTCCCTGATCTGAAGATTGTATTTGAGGTCGTAGAAATGAGCAATCTTGCGTTGAATGAAGATAATCTTTGGTATTAGGGAGGGTGAATATACTTAAATTGACTATCAATGTGAGTACATGGCTAATAACTGGATGAGAAATGGTAAGGTAGATGGGAGTATGGGACCTCGCACTAGCTCAAACACTATTTCCCATTAAAGAATTTCTCGTTAAATTTAATTCAAGAGGTGTGTGTGTGGTGTGTGTTTGCAACAACATGATATAACTACCAAGTGATTCACCTGAACGTCGATCAGATAATGAAGATGTGAGATATCTTCACATGAAACTAATGATGGATGCAATTGATGCTTAAGGAGAGATGTAGTACGAAAGTAAGGTTGCCTTAAAAACAGAACTATATCATCTGCACAGACAAGCAAGCTGACACTGTCACTGGGAATTGCTGAAGGAATAGGGTGCATTGTAATTGCTTTGTTTGAACCAACAGAGTGGATGATGCCTATAAGTTTCTTCAACCTCAACTTGATGTAATCCTCCTCCCTATATGAAGGTATTCGGAACCTTTTCTTATGCATACAAGTCTACCAAGATGTAAATAACTGAGCTCACAAGAAGTCCATAGATCAACATAGTTTGCTGCTCTCCTGAATGGAGGTTGCTAGGGATCATTGATAATCATTCTGGCTTCTTACTGTGGGGTAATTGAAAGGAAGGAATGGACAATAAGAGAAAAGAACTGTGTATGTTGTTTACAGTATTCTAGAACCCCCAGAAGAGTTCCAGAAATAAGTATTTAATACCAACATGGAAATAAGTTGAAACATTAGGATTGATTGACAGTCATGATACATAACTTTTCTAAATTTTAGCCTTTTCCGTCTGCATTAATGTTTGGTGACATTTTGATCTCAATTTTCAGGGGCCATATCTTCGCAGACGGGAAAGTGCATTCTTTGATTTGTTACGAAGGGATTCAAAGCTAATGGACCAAAACCTTTCAGGGGATCCAGATGGAACAGGAGAAATGAAACCAAAAAAAGCATCTGGGCATAAGCCCGAAAGCATATCAGCTTCAAATCCTGTGCTAGAAACATATATCCACTCATTACGTGAGGGGCAATATAAAACTTCACTACCCTCACAATTTTTGCTTCCCCCAAATTTGGGTCCTTGGGAAATTAATTCAAATCAAAAGGATATCAGTTCACAGAGTTTGTCAAAGTCGAATACATGGGCAGGGGAGGTAGGAGAAAATGGTCTAGAGAAGATGGACAAAGTAGATAATTCAATGGATGGGTTTGCCAAAGTCATTGACGCGAACAAGGAGTTCCAACATGTGAACAAGAAGAAGCCAAAACCAACAAAAAGTGCACTCCCTCAATCAGCAGCGTCATATTACAGTGGGGTCAAGGTGCAAGTCGAAGTTCTGGCATTATGTGATGGTGTCAATGAACTAAACAAATATTTGAAAGATGGAAGGGCCAGACTTGAAGCGGGTGTTCCGGGAAAGTACTTGCATGTTGTCATTGAACCACTGCTTTCTGGTATCTTCTGTCATTCTCTTCATTATTAATATATAGCACAATTGGGTTTTAAGATTTCTATCATTAGGATGTATTTTATAGTCCAATGGATTATGAAGTAAATTAAACCCAAAAATATTATTGCATTTTTGTAAATAATTGCAAATGCATCACTGTTTCTAAAAATGATGGCGTTTTCTTTTTTTGGGCAAGTAAATGATGCTGTTTTTCACAACCTAAAGACAGACACATTTTGACATAAATAAGATCAATTGAAATGGCAAAATACTCTGTTTTCAAAACCAACACGCTCAGTTTCTTGATATTCCTGTATTGAAACATGAGAAACTAAGCATCCATCATTTTTGATGCATAGGAAATGTTTTCTTATCATAGATGTTATTAGCACTTATATTTGTAAATTTCTTATTTAGTAAATATGCATAAATATAATATGGGATTGTTTACAAAGAGTCTGTTTATCTTTTGTACATAGAGGTCACAATCATTCCTACACTTTAGATGTCAATTGGATGCCTGAGGGGTGAGTCACAAAGTGCGAGATGTTTTTTTTTTTGGAACTTTGTGTCTATTCAATGACACTCTTACAATCACCCATTTTGAAATTTAAGGGACAAGAATGATTGTGACCTCCATGTACAAAAGATGAATGTTATCTTTGATTTAATTCTGTTAGTTCGCTTTTTTCTCTTTGGTTCACAATGGCAGGAAGAGAGGGGGGGGGGGGGGGGGGGGAGGGGATGGGGAGGGGGGAGATTAAGGTGAAGCAACGATACCTACTTATCTAAAGTAACAAAAACTTTTGCCTTCTACAAACACATATATTATTTGTGTGTGTGCATGCGTCCGCATGTGCATGTACTTTTGTGTGTGTATGTGTGAAGTCCACTTGATGATAGTGCATGTACTTTTGTGTGTGTATGTGTGAAGTCCACTTGATGATAGTGCATGTACTTTTGTGTGTGTATGTATGAAGTCCATTTGATAAAATTCCTTGTCTTAGAACCTATTCATTTGTTTGTCCGACAGGTGTTGGACCCATTATATCAACCATCATGTATGCATTTTACTTGAGCACAACAAAAGATGATAACCAGCTCTGCACGATGCCTGTCATTAATATGAAAAGGGAAGATCTTGCCTTGTGCAATGAGCTTGTGTGGTTACTTGATTCATGCCGTATTGACAAGTCATCGTTGATTTTCATTGATGAGGTGTGTAACATTCTCCATAATATTAACACAGCATGCTGCTCTGTAGTATTATTATTTTGAGTTATGTGCTTGTCCATCATCTCTTTCCATGATGAGTTATCATTTGTCTCTGGCAATGTCAATATCCATATCTCATCATAGACATTGTCTTGAAATTCTTTTTATTTGGGAAAGTATAATGGGAACCAATGGACTATTGATCAATCACTCCCGATTGAAATGTTGGGGAGTAGGACTCCATTGAGGTCATGTTCTGTTCTGGCGGGTCCTATTATCTCTCCATCACAATTTATGATTTCTTTGGACAGTCATTCCCTCGATGGACAATAGTTTCCTATAGTCTTGTATCAATTGCCCATTTACTAATCAAAATTACTAATCAAAATGAAAATGCTGAGAAGTGATTAGCCTTATTGTCGTGTAAGTGATCTTGTCTTTGAAAACCAGAGCAGATTGATCTTTCATACTATGATTTATATGGGAGTCTCAAACTGGTCCTCGTGAATGGTCATGAACTTCCCACCTCCCTAGAGGTAATGCTGAATATCGGTACTTATTGCAACAATTTTTGTCCAGTGAATCTTGCAATTTGATTGCCCTTCAATGTGATAGTATATTATCTCTTTTAGAATTTGAAGGAGTCGGTGGTGGAAATATTCAACCGCAAACAGGTCTGTTTTTATCTTTTGTGATAGGTGACTTATTTCATCCAGCCTGCATGAAACCATCTAACTTGTTTCTGTTCATGCGTGACAGGATGATTCTCTATATCCTTGGGTGGAGACTGTCACAGTGGTAGAGGTGTATTATCCGGAACTATTCTTCTTTTAAGTGGGAGGAAGAACTATTTAATTTCAAATAGTTATGGCCAATGATTTGTCTTTAAAATTTCAGAATTTTGTTTGTTATGTTGAAATTGTTTATTTTAGAGAAGCTATTTGAAATGGGAAAATATAATATGATCCCTATGGTCCTAAGATATCCATATGGATATGGACACTGATATGAAGAATGGGGATGCAACTTGGCACATATCCAAATTTAGATTGGGGTGCTGATGTAAGTATCCTATATAACACAATTATTAGAGCATTTATAAAGTAGAAACACATACATCCAATTCATAGATGGGTATAAAATGTCATAAATGCATAATATTGCATTTGATTCATATTTTATTTTATTTTCTTAATAGTTATGTTACACATACTAGAATCCTAGTATTATCCGTTATCAATATTGGTTCCAACACAGTAGGAAACCAGCATGTTAAACATATGCAAGTATATGTGCATCATGTTATGATCATGGTACCCTGTGGGTATCACTGTTCATTCAGTTTGTTGGGTGGTGATGCAGGGAAAGTAGGGATATGCAATTCATTGATTGATTTATACAACCAATCCCGTCCAATGGCATCCAACCAGTCAATGGGATGGTGATCAGTTGTAGTCCTAAATGGATGATACTAGTCTATTTGCCCATATGACAAAAAGAAAAGTGTAATTTTTATGCTGGATTTAATCATAAAACTATCACAACGAGAATATACTTCATTAGTTTCATCAGATTGTACTTTTCATTTCTTCGTCTGGAATTTGTTAACAGGGTGTTTCTTGCTGCTCTGTTGTTGCTGAGAAGTTTGCCCTGACAGCACCTGAAATTTTGGCCGGTCGTGGATTCAGTCGATTCCTGGTACTGATTATTGTACCCATTCATAGCTTTTGGGAATTGATCAGGGCAGTATTTAGAATATGAACACGTGCACAGATCATGCATATGGTCCAGAAAATTGAAATATCATCGTAATACATTGATATGTTAATTTACTTTGAAGGACTATTTAATCCTGACCAATTTTAATATTTTCCTTCCTTTGGCCCTGTATTTTGGATGCCAGATTGGGTTGAATTTTCTCATATTTCAGGTCCGGATTGGTCCTTTGATAGAATTTTTTGGTCTGTATGATATGTGCAGGTGTTTATGCTATCATTTGATCATTTCCCAATATTTTACATACTATAAGATGATTAATAGTTTTTACATGCATGTAGCTTGCTGGCATCCTCTTAGACACAGAAAACCTGACTAATGCCCAATGCTCATCCAACGACAAATATATGGCAACATTGTTGATCAATGGCGCTGGTCGTTTTGGCTGCAATGGACTTTACATGATATGTAAGTTTTTATTTCAAAATTTCGTTTTTGTGATTTCTTTATTTGCAAGTTCACATTTATATAGGTGCAGGTAGACATACTTTTGAAATGTGTTTGTGCACGTGCGGACTCATGCTGTTCATACTGACTCTTATATATTCTACCTAGACACTAATTTGTGTCTTTTGAAATGGATATAATTGGCAAGCTACTATATTTGTGTTACACAAACATGGACACAGATATGAGATTCTTTGACATTAAAATTTTAAAATAAGATTTGGGGTCTTCACGTCATCATCGTAGCCTTTTCCCAATTAATTGGGGTCTTCACATATATTTTATTATTAAGTTATAAATGAAAAACTAAAATGTTTAACTAATAAAAAATTAAATTAAATATAAAGAATATTCAAGTTGTCCATGAATCATTATGATTTAACTTTCGTGTTTAGACAAGAAGAAGTGCAAATAAACGACATTTGAGATGGTTTCTTCTTTAGGTTGCCTCCTTCGTGTTTCTTCATTTCATTCTGTTCAATCATAGGTAATGATATACATGCATAGCTTACGTACATGATGGATTTATGCTTATTTTTTCTCTTTCTTCTTTTTGTTGGAGCTAAATAGCCTAATAAATCAGAATGCATGCAGTGACGTATAAACTTTTTGACACTCCTGAGATCAAAGTGAGGGATATCTTGTGCAAGGATTATAAAAGGTGGGCAGGAAGAACAGGTAGCGCCTTGGAGCTCTTCGTTCTTTTGCTTCTACATCCATTTTGATTCTTTTTTTTGAAGAAGTAAATTTTTATGGATATTCTGAGGATCTGATTTACAGATGGCCTCTCTGGTGTATTATTTAGTCAAACATGGTGATAACTGAATGTTTTGTTCCATGAAATTCAAGGCCTTTTCAAGTGTAAAGTGGTCTTAATTGTTGTTTTTGGAAGAAGAAATTGGTTCTTCCTGAAATAATTTTAATATTGAAGCAGGTAAATCTGAATCTGGGTCTGAGTTGGACATTTCACATATTGGAATGAGTTCTATTGGTGTTTCGCTTGGGTATCTTCTTTCTCTGGAGGAATCTGCACTGGAAGAGGTAATTCGATTCCGAAGTAAGTTCTTATCTCCTAGTCTATTACTTAGGTCCATTTATACTATAAGTCCTCCCTCCCTCCCTCTTCTCTCTCTCGTCCTGTGTGACTAATGAAAAAGGGTTTTCTTACCCAAAACGGTTTCCACATTTGTTTCGTATGAAAATATTTTCCAGGAAATATTTTCACGTGAAAGAATTTCTTATGTGGTTAGGTGTGGGAATATTTTCACACCAATTGGTCCCAATGCATCTTTTTACACCAATTGGCAGTTAATTGGTGTGAAACTATTCCCACTCCTAACCACATGAGAGAATTTTTTCACCAAACGTGGCCATTTATGTAGGAGCACATGGCTCCCTTTGCCCAGCGTATAATCTATTTATGAAATTGGATTCCCCAGACATATTTACTAATGTCTTTCAAGAATCAAATTCTAAAAAGGCTATATTTCCCCACCCACCCACACACACGTGTGCACACACATACATATGCACACACCCACCCACACTCCCACTCCCACTTCCACACACACCCACACCCACACCCACACCCATATACACAACAAAAACAGCAATCCTGTAAAAAATGGATGTAAGATTATTATATAAATGTCCCACAAATATTGATAGTTTGATACTGAAATTTTATCCGAAGATGGACTATGCAGTAATTAACATATCATATAAATTAAACTAGGGCAATGTAATCTGATTTGTGTTTTTTAGCATATGCTCATTAACTATGATTTTATCATGTTGATTTCAGAATCAGAAGACCTTCGGCTTCTTGTCATTGTCACAGGATACTATGATGACCAAAAGAAATTCAAGGTTCGGAATTAAAAGTTTCAAACTCTTCTTTGTAGACTAGTGCAAAAGGCCTATATCTTTTGTTGTTTATACGTTTTCATAGGACTGATTGATTAGTTTGGTTCAGAGGGAGCTCCTGCTATCATCTGTCACCAAAGAGCTTATGATGAGTTTGCTGGAGTTCCTTGAACTGAATGCATCCCGACTGCCACTGAAAATTCTTGATCGACCAGGTGGGTACCCTTGCTTGTTATGTATGCGTACTTATCAATATGGACCTAAATCTGAATGCTCCATTACTTTTGGACCTGCATAGACAGAGTGGTATGTATCCCGCGTTTGTGTATCAGCAGATACAGATATTATGCACATAATATTACATGCCAGTATCTGCATGTTCTGTGTTTGTGGATATGTATAATGTGTATGCATGCATTTATATCTGTATATGGTGGGTATGTATGTATATATGCATGATATGGATGTACGCTCGCTTGTGCTTGTGCGTGTGTGAGTGTCTGGGCGCTTGTGTTCCTGTAGATTCATTGAATGATCTTTTTTTCCCTTTATCTTTTTCAAGAAAAAGTGGATCTTAAAAGATGGATCTGGCCATATGATGTACATCCCATGTCAAAGTATTATTGGTCAGGGTTATGACAGTAATCAAAAGAAAGGGATGTTGTGGATATTTTGAAACTAGGTGGGATAGTCATTTCTAAAGATTATTTTAGGTTTCATGGTCCTTCTGTCTTGTGGGACTTATAATTATGTGTCAGTTAAATTTTCCTTTAGATGGAGATCATCATCATCATCGTTATCATCATCATCATCATAGCCTTTTCCCAACTAATTGGGTGCCTTTAGATGGAGATATAAGATGTTTATTTTGTTTGTGGAAGCTAAATGTCGATGCATCTCCAAGTTCTTACATGGTAAAATTGGAGTTTCCTTTTAACTAAACTTCCAAGCTACCCAAAGTCTTTAGAATTTTGACGTAGATATTTCTTAAAGAGGATTGAAAATGCCATTCATCTTATAGGGCGTTTTATAACAAGGTGCATCTTTCAAAATAAGGCTACAATATCGAATATGGTGGCCTTTTTTATTGGATTAGGCTTTACTTTTCTGGTGTATGCCAAAGATGCGGTGATGTACCTTATAATGTCAAAATTTCCTGATTTGATCAAACATTGGTGATTTTGATGTATTTTTGGTGGTCATTACATATTGGCATGATGGCCAATTTTTACAGAATTTGAAAAAGCATGTACCCTGTTATTTCTGTTTTTTTTTCTTCTGAAAAGCCATTGTATATGTTATATGCCCATTGTTTCTTGAATATGTTAATGAATAAAGAAAGCACCACGTAATATTCCTTATAAAGTCTGTTATTTATGATATTGTTTTCAATCATTTATAGTTTAAAAGTTAAAAGTTAAGTATTCCTTTTTTTTTTTTTGAAAATTTGAACCCCAATGTATTGGCCGCTACCAATGTTCCAAAAAATGTTGCGTGGCACCTAGGCGGCTTGGGGGGTTCTGGGAACCTAGGTGCTAGGCAGGTGCCCAAGGTTGTGGTACACTAAACAGACTTACATGCATATATGTGTGCTCCAAACATGCACATATGCAGATATATTTATTACTCAAGTATATTTTTGCATTTACACACACACAAACCAAGTATCTATGCAAATATATGTGGTCAAATACTGAAACATATTGAATTCGTCATTGAATAATTTGAATCAAATTTCACTTTTCACAATTGCGATTAATCCATAGTATTAAAAGTAAGTTCATTAACCATCAACCACAAAGAACAACTAAGTAAAAGACTAAAAGTAAAAGATATAAATATACCAATATACAGATATAACTGAGATGCTGAAAGCAAAATTCCAAAAACTGAAATGGTACAAGTGTATATTGCTACTTCATAGACTCTAATCTTCGGACACATTCCAAAATCCAAAGTTAAAGGGAATTGAGCCTTCGATCTTCATTGTCTTCAGAATAATTGGCCTCATCGCGAGCACCTCCTTCCTAGTCAAGGCCATCATCTTCAGAATCATCACCCCATTCAACATAATGGTTCTCAATTTATTATGATTCAGCCTCCTCGTCCTATGTCTCCCTCCTCCTCTATGATCTAAGAGTAATGATTTTTTATCTTGTGGTCCTCCTAGGGTTGGAAGCGGCTCTAGCCTTGAAGCCTCCTCAACCATATCCCATCGTTTCCAACTTTCATTAATGAAGACCTCTGTAGTTTCAAAGTCTTGGACTAACTCAAATATTTGTATGCAACCTCTTCTCATGCCATTGGAACTCTCATTTGACCTTTGATTATACCTGATAGAGACTAAATCATTGAACCTCTTTTGCTCAAGCCCATTCCTTTTCTTTATATGCACCAATGTTGGCGGATTCTGCTGCCTAGGTGGCCAGAGCTCATGGCAGCCTAGGCGGCTGGGCAGCTGCCTCGGCAAGTGCCCGGATACTTGGGTGTCCTGTATAATGGGGGCCCAGCCACCTAGGTAGGCATCCAGTAACCTGGGCAGCTTATATAATGGGGGGGGCTCCAAGTCCTTGAGGATTATTGAAACCCCCCGATTTTTTGTGCATTAAACATTTTTTTTTAAAGAACATTGTTTTGTAGTTTTTTGCGTGTAATTTTATTGTGCAAATCAATAATTTTATTGTGCAGATCAAACTTATACATACACGACTTTGAATTGTGTATTGAATGACTAAAACATCGAAAGAGTGAAAATATCCCAAGACTCATCCACTATGCAACAGAGCCAAATAAGCCCACATTGCAACATCTCAATTACCAGCAAATGCTAATTTTCCATTACAAATCACATCTCACAAAAAAATTCGCAACTCAAGCAACATAAACTAACAAATCGCAAAAGTAGTCCTTAAATATAATAAGCCCAAATATGAGGTTGAGTTTCACGACCACCAACAATATCATGCCACCTCCATGACCATCATCAAATGCACCTGAGTTTGATGATCATCGTCATCATAGTCTTGGCATCATCATCAGAGTCGTCTTCCTCATATTCATCTTCTTCCCATGTCTCCTTTGGGTCTGCCTCCTCCTCCCATTGGCCTCTTTCCCTGGACCTTCACCTTCTTCCCCTTCCCTTCACCTTCCCCTTCCTTAGTGTTTGATCTGGCGAATACTGGTTCATTGGCGAATACTGGTTCATTGCCAACATCCTCCTCGCACAACCATTCACTCGATTCATCCATATCTTTCACGAGGATGGAGTCGATTATTTCATTCTGCCCTATATTAGATGTTTATTACATAAAAAAAATAGTGCAAGTTAGGGTGGTAGGAGATGAGGACAAATGGTAAATTCCCATCTCGAAGGTGCTGAAATTGCACTCGCATCCAGACGATGTATAGTCAAGTTAAAAATCCAGTGACACATCCTCTGCAAGTGAGCTGCACTGTTCATGGTTGGCCCACCATGAAACTACAATACACCAAAAAATAAATAGAGTGTCAATGTTCAAGAAGACAGAAACAGCCGCCCAGGCAGTTGGGTCGGTTGGGGTTCCCAACTGCCTGGGTGGCCACCTAGTGCACAAATTGACACTTGTTTAGGGTACTTGGGGGGGGGTGGGTTGACAAAAGTGGGGTGTGGAGTTGTCAACCATGGAATCTAATTTCTTAAAAACTGAAATTTACATGTTCAAGGTTTCAAAAAACGCTAGGTGGGGCCGGTCTGGTGTCCAGTGCCAAAACCTCAGGCACCTTGTGGCACAAATTCTTTAGATATACGCATATATGTGCTGTCCAAATGCACATATATGCATATATTTGTGTCAATTTTGTAATTTATTGCATTTGTATGTATTGTAACATACTTTTTTTAATATAAACATATCGCATGTTAAGAATAAATATGTTCAAAATTTAAATCACAAATTTTTTTAAAAGAGCGATAAGTCTAATGGTCTATGTTATTAGTAATAGTCTCCAACTCTCCATGTTCCGTAATAACATGGACTCCAGCTCTCCTACCTCCAATAACACCCTAAAAATAATTCCAATGAGAAAAAAAAGTTTAGGATGCTTCTTCAAACCACAAAAAGTACTTTTGATTCTCAGAAATAGGTATAGCTAAGAGATTTAAGGCTTATGGAGGTGTTCTTTTAACTTTGGGGGGATTGAAAATAACCCCCATAATCTATTTAAACTTTTTTGGCGGTCAAAATTGCCCCCTTTCCCCTTTGGGCACCTTTAAAAATTAAAAAAAATCCCACAGCCTTGGGCACTCGCCCAAAATTAGGCGCTGGGCACCTGCCAAGGTACAAGCGCCCAGAATGAGGCGCCTAGGCCCAGGCGTGCGGCTGGAGGTCTCTTGGGCACCTAGGCGAGCGCCTAGGTGCTCGGCAGACCATTTTTTAGAACACTGCATGTTTAAAAACTAAAACTATAAAATAGCCAAATTTTTGGCATTCATTAGCCATTTAAGCGAAAATACAAAGTCACATAACTTTAAACTGTGAAATTGCCCCAAATTTTGACATAAATGTACATCCATAAGCATTTCAAACATTACTTCAAACTTGAAAGTTTAAAAGCCTCAAGTGTCAACTTCAAACCACTACCCAAAAAAAAAATCCAACACATTGTAGAGTTCCAAAATCCAAAGTTCCAACATTCAAACAAGAGTATATGACTTAAAAAAGAATTAAATGATCATGAGCCCAATTGGGTTTCATTATCACGTTCAACAATGTCATCTCTTGTCTCTCCCATCAACATTCTATTAGACGATGATGATGATTCCCTGCCATCATCATCAGAATCATATCCCTCTGATGCATATTGGTCTTCTTCATCGGTCTCTTTTGAATCTTGTAGCTCTGACTCCTCTTCCTCCTCCCTCACTCTGTTAGGTTGTCCTTCCCCTTGCTCTTGGACCCCTTCCTATGAGATTGGGACTCCTTCCTTTGAGCTTGGGAACCCCTCCTTTGAAATTGAGAGTGTATGATCCTCATGGGGTCTGACTGAGGTCCCACAGCTTGCCTCACTTGACTACAGGTCAAGTCCTCTGCAGCATGTACGAGATCCTCATCTTCGGACTCTATCAACCACTTGCATGACTCATCCAACTCTTTAATTTCAATAGGATCAATGGAATCTCGATCCATGTGGCGTCCCTCAATTTCTGATTGTATTGAATGTACACAAGATCATTTGGTCTTTTGTGCTCATGTCTGTTTTTCTTTTGGTGTGTATCTGTTTCATAAATCATAATGCATATTCCATAAATAACTTAGAATCTAAAAATAAAATTACATTATCATAAACTTTAGAATTAGGTAAGTACTAAAATTGCACTCACATCTCGATGAGCTACATGTCAAATTGAGAATTCGTATAGCCATCCTTTGCAAGTGCTTAGCACTTGATCATTGGTCCTCCATGTACCTACATCACAATCTTAGATTTCAAAGAAATGAAGTAATAAAGAATAGAATAAAATTTTGTTAAACTTTCAACAAAGAAGATAAATTTAGCTTACCCGCCTTCAGAGTTATCCTTTGCCTTAGTTCAAGTTCAGTGCCAAGTGGCCCCAATGCCATTCTATAATTCTCTAGGTCTATTGACACCTTTTCTTGCTCTTGTACAATGGGGATGAGTCTGACCACACATGTATCGATGGCATCCATAAAAGAACCCTGAGTTTCAGTATGTGGATTGTCATAAAAATAAGCAGGGTTCAAATAGTAGTTTGCCAAGTGGAGGGGCTTCCCAAGCTTGAGTCCCACTCACTTTCTAGAATATCCAAAATAGGCCTTTTGAATTTATCATTGTGATCAAAATTTTGCTTAATCTCCTTGGTAAATTCCATGGCCTTGTAAATATGGCCCCATAGCAGTCTCCTTCTCTCTATCTACTATGCAAAACTTTAACAAGTGGCTCGAAGGCTTTAATTGACCAATCAACTTGCTTACAAAAGGTGCTTGATATGACAATATCAACAACCTTCCTCCCCTTTGCATGTAGACCACTTCAATTAGTTTTACTCATTAGAAACAAACATTTTTATTGAATTATCTTTTTCGCTCTGAAGCGATTTCAAGCACAAATAAGAGGTGACGAATCTAGTTATCCCTGGTCTCACTAACCCATTCTTACAAAATTTTCTCATCAAAGCCGTGACATACCGCGCATAGGGTCCAAAAAATGTGCGGCTTCTTTTTCTCAAGCTCCCTACCAGCTACCATACTATAGGCAGCCATGTCAGTAACCACCTGGACTACTGCTCCCCCACCTCTATACATTTCTCAACCAACTCCAAAATGAATGAAGCATCATGTTCTTTATGAGATGTATCAATTGAGCACAAAAACATTGTGCCCAGTGGACAATTTACATCTAATTCATTACACTTCTATGCCTCTGGTCAGACCATCCATCAGTTTATGGTTACTCCAAGCCGACCCCATGCATCCCTATGAGTCTTGAGATACTCATTGGTCATTTTTAAATAGAGGCCCCTTGAGCTCATATAGGGTAGGAATTGTATATCCACTGCTTCACTATGGCTTGTAAGCTCTTCAAGAGATGCTTGCTTGGTAAATTCACCTGGCCACATACTGATCTACTGTTTCTTTTCGATCCTCTTTTAGATGGCTATCAGTTGTAGTTTGGCCCTTTCCTTGAGCTGCAACAGCAGCATCAGAGGGGGCAAAATAAGAATTCATAGGCCCTACACTACATCGCTTACTATGCCCGATCTCCACATCTATTATTGGCCTTGCCCTACTTTCATACTCCTCTTCTCTTTGGTTCCAAATATCTTATGATCTCCTAATATTATCCCTTTTTCTTTGAACTCTTCTTTCTTCTTCTTGAACCCTTTTAGAAGCCCCAACATCTCATTCCTTACTTCTACTGAAACTTGCATGCAAGGTGCAACATGCCTTTTTATCCCGAACAAATGCTTCCTGAATCTATTACTTCCGGATGAATAGATTCTCTTACAATAATTGCATTGAATCTTTTGTTTGTCCAATGGATTTGGGCATGTCCCATGCTTCCACCTCGACTCAATTTATTTCCCAGTTGAACAAGAAGAAGACATTGTGATTCTGTGAAAATGAGTATGTGCCAATTGACAACTCAAGAATCGGCACTCAAGATAACCTGAAAGTACAGAAAAGCTCAATTTAGTCAAACTTAAGCAAACATTATTTATTATGAAATATGAAATTTCAGTTTACAAGTTGAAAACACAGCTAAACATATTACTCAATGCATGTAATATTGTCAAATTTCATATTACAAATTGAAAACATAGCAAAAAATATAGAAACATATAGTAATATTTTCAATTTTGCATTACAAATTAGTCAACTTTTCTCAATTTTTTTTTTGCATTATAATCTATAAACATAAGCAAAAAAATGCAAAAATATATAACAAGTATGTGATTTTGCATTATAAATTATAAACATAGCCAAACATAACAAAAACAATATAGGCAAACATTTATTATAAATAAATTTGCATCATAGAATGGAAATACATCCAAACATACCTCAAAAGTATATTATAAATTTTTGATCTTGCATTAAAAGATAGAACCAAAGCCAAATATATCCAACAATATATCATAAATTTTTTTATTTTGCACTATGAAGTAGAAACATAGCCAAACATACCTAAACACATGTTATAATCACAAAAGTAGCTAACAAATCCTTCAAAAAAAAATAACAAAATTCGAGTAGTTTCCATAAATGTGATGCCAAAATTCAAATATAAACACAAGAAAATTATCTAATACATAATGCCAAAATTCAAGTACAAATACAAGAAAATTATCTAAAAAGAATATCATAGTACAATACTAAAACAATGAAACCCTAAACATAAACATTTAAATCTACTGACCTTTCAAAACGCAATTGAAGTAGGCTTCAATCGCTTACTTTGGGTTGCTAAAACCTCTCTTTTGCGACTTTTTTAGCCTCCAAAAAGACCCTTGTCCAATGGCTTTTGATATCAAAAGATCGAAAACATCAAGTTCGAAATTGATTTTAAAAAAAAATCCTATTCAAGGTAAAAATGCTGAGATTAGCCCACTAGCTCATATGACATATGAGTTTATATGAGCCCCATGGCCCCGATTGAATCTGGGCCGATCTTACGGTCATGACTTAATTTTGTATTTTAATTTTTATTTTTTCTATAAATCCAAATAACTTGAAATTTTAAGCGTGTGTTCTTCAAAAATAGGATAATGTAATAAAAATATCAAAAAAATAATTTACAGGAAAGAAATGGAGTAAAATACACTTGAAAGTTTTGGGGTATTTTGGTCAATTTATTTATTGCGATTTAGTTTTTAAATATTTTTATTAGGTGCCCCTTGATGAGAAGAATGAACGCCTAAAATTGCAAGCTATTTGGATTTGTATAAAAAAATTAAAATTCAAACATGAAATGAGGTCATGACCGTCTAATCGGCCCAGATTCAGTCTAGGCCGTTGGTCTCATATGTTCGTATAAGCTATTAGGCTAATCTCAAAATTTTCTACTAAAAAATGACATGGATGGATGTTGTGAGAAACCATATGGGGACTTATGGTCTTCCTGATGGTATGACCCTTGATAAAGTAGAATGGCTGAACATGATTCGTGTAGCGGACCCCAAATAGTTGGGATAAGGCTCTGATGAGGATGAAGATGAAGGGGAAATTGAAGTGATGCAAATGGATTCCGTTGATGTTCTGAGAGGAATTGATTCCCCAAAGCCTGAATTGCAAAAACCATATTTCCATGACGGATTCTGCTCCAAATCGCATCTAGCAGTTTATTTTGGCTCCCGGGATGAAATTGTCATTTTCCAGATCTTTTGGTCACCAAATCCTAATCATCATTTTTAGGATTTGTTTTGGTCACTAGGATGAATCTGTCATTGTATCTTTGTTTTCAGCCCTGGGATGAGTTTGTCATTTTCTCTTTGTTAGTTGGTCATTTTGGGATTTGTTAAGGTCTAGGGATTTGGTGTAGAGACAAGTAATTTATTGTGTGAAAGTTTCCATGAGTTGAAGGGTCAAAATGTGTGGTTTCAATGCTTAGAAGTTTGGTTTCATGTATGGGAACGTGGATACATGAAAGTTGCATGGAATTATGGGTTATAGGCACATGGGTAAACTAGTCCTTTTCATGCTTTGTTGGGGGTATTTTAGTTATTTTCTAGTTTCAGCAAACTGGTTTATATATATGGAACATTGTTATAACAGTTAGCTAGTTTTTGTTGTTAACTTGATAATGAAAATCTTCTTCCTCCTCATTGGTGAAGAGAGAGAGAGAGAGAGAGAGAGAGAGAGAGAGAGAGAATTCCCGTCTTTGTGTACCTCGAGTACCTTGGGTTGGAAGGCCACCCTTGTGTTCTGCGAGGACCTCAAGTGGCAAGAGTTAGGGCTGAAGATCCCTTCCTCTTGATTCCCTTGATCAAGATCAAGGAAGCCAGGTTGTTGTTGCACAATCAGCCTAGTATCTTTATTTTCTGGTACTGGTTTGCACCATATTCTAACTCTTATTAGAACCCATTGAAGACTTCGATATAAGGAAGGAATATCAAATATGGAGATATTTGACTAACCTTTGTCGCCCAATCTTTGATCCTTGATGTTTTGGATTGATCAAGCTCAAATTAGTAAAAATGTCATTTTGTAACCTCCATTGGTGGTCAAAATAACTTCTGTAAAACAAAAGTGAGATCTGGGATGATTCTCGAACATTTCATTTTCTTTTCAATCTCAAAAAAAAAAGGACTAAATCAAAATTTTGAGCCCTTTTTTTTTTTTTCTTTTTTTTTGAGGGGAGGGGGGCTTTGGTTACTGCTAGATCGCAACACCCCCCCCTCCAAAAAAAAAAAAAAAAAATGCCTTTTTTAGTAGAAACATGAATATTTTTTTCCCTTGCCTGTGGGCATTTTCCAACCTAATGCAAGGGCTTTACTAGGTGGATACTTAGGTCTAGGCACAAGGCATCTGAATAGAACAATGGTCAGGATGCCTTTGGCCTAGACGACGTGTCCTGACCCCTTTCTGGGGCGTGGTGGCCTTTTAGGCGTTAGGCACATTGTCCTTTACCGTATTAATTTTGATTCGGGCCTCAGCATGCTCTTTGTATGCTGGTATTTTTTAACCCTGATAAGGGAAAAGTAGTATTTACCCTGTGAAATTAAGGGGTTTAGGAGCTGCAAAATCCTTGCTCTTATATAAAGTGGCTGTTTTTGTCTTACATTTGACTTTTGTGTGGAAGTAATTTAGTTATTTCATATAATTACCCTTATTCCAGACCATGGTGGTAGTTAGGGCTGCCAAAGGGGCCGGGCACGAGGCCTATTGGGTCGAAA